>NC_138769.1:715969072-716336572 GCF_965119305.1 Pelophylax lessonae | reverse complement strand
GGCAGTACTATGGGCACTGATTGTGGGCACTGATGGCGGGCACTGTGGGCACTGATGGTAGGCAGTAATTGGCACTTTATTTACATTGTGTGTAATCAGGGCACTGATCGGTGCCCTGATTACTTGTATTTGTCTCCCCTATGAGGAGGAGCCGCTGATCGGCTCTCCTCGCCTCACACTCTGACAGTGTGAGGCAAGGAGAGCCGAATAACGGCACTTCCTCATTTACATGTAACCGACTGTGATTGGACACAGCCGATAACATGTGTAAAGAGTCATGTCATTGACTCTTTACCAAGATCAGGATCGCGCCGTGTTGCTAGGGTCATGATCGCCGCTCCGATGAGAGGCTGTTCTGGTGCGCCGTCATATGACGGCGTCCCAGAACAATAGATGCACCGCTCCGCCGTCATAAGAAACCACAGTGTACACATCACCGTGGACTCGATGTCCGCCAGCACCCAACGATTACACAGGACACAGGCACTATGTAAACAAGTTAGATTGTGGTTCTGTCTGAAGGGAAGGCATTGATCCTGTGTCTTTACTAAGCAGGAACATGGATCTTTGCCTTCCCCTAGTCAAAGAACCCCCCTCCACAGTGAGTAAGCACAACCTAGGCACACAGTTAACCCTTTGCTCGCCCCTGCACCTTCTCTCTGAGAAAAAAAAAGTCCTGTGCGGATCACTTCTATGGACCAATATTCACAGCTGTGCGAATGCAGATCACGCATGCATGAGGTCTATTAACACCTTTAAGAACGCCCGCCGCACATTTACTGCGGCAGGCAGCCTGTCCTGCGCGGACTGACGTAGCCCTACGTGGTGCTGACAGATCGGACCCCTAACTGACATTTTTGACACTTTTGGGGGGGACCGGTGACATTACTACGGTATAAAGTGCTAAAAATATGCACTGTTACTGTAATAATGACACTGGCAGGGAAGGGGTTAACCTAGGGGTGATCAAAGGGCTAAATGTGAGCCTAGGGGGTGTTTTCTAACTGTGGGGGGGGATGGACTTGTGGAATCAATACAGAGACCTGTGATCAATAGGAGGATCACAGGCGCTCTGTGCTGATTCCAGAGAGAACAACGGTCAGCTGTGTTTACAACAGCAGACCGTTGTTGTCCTTCCCCAGAAAGTGATCGCGGGTGCCGAGCCAGCCTGCCGCAGTATACCTGCAGCGGGCGGGCGGGCGGTTAGACGGCAAGTGGTTAATAACCCTCTAGCTGGAGGCATCTGTGTGTAACTGAAAGCTGTCAGCCTTTGTCAGCAGCGGGATGAGCGGTGGATGGGAGCTGTCACAGCCGTCACATGACACTAACTTCCCCGGCGTGCCCCCCCCCCCGACACAGGTCTGCGAGCACAAACATCAGAGAGCTGTCACTGCGGAAGGAGATGGTTACACAGGACGCACGGCTGGGCTGTCACATCACACGGCGCACAGTCATCAACATAAATCAATATGTCTGTCTGTCTGCTGTATGGGGGTAATCTGCATTACAGGAACTCTGGTGTGCGAATAACGTAAAAAAAAAAAAAAAAAATTATAAATAAAACATTTTTTTATATACAGTAAAAGCTTGGATTGCGAGCATAATTCGTTCCAGATACGTGTTTGTAATCCAAAGCACTTGTATATCAAAGAAAATCTCCCCATCAGAAATAATGGAAACTCCTTCTGCCATTTATTGATAAATCCTTCAGTTTATGGTCCATATAAAAAGATTATAGCAATGTGATTGGTTGTGTAATCATAAAATGTCCAACCACAAATGGCGCCTCCACAAGGGGATTAGAGGCAAAATCCAGCAGGAGCTACAGAATATTAGTGCCGGTTCACACACCTATGCGATGCGGGAACCCTGCCAATCCACTGCGGGTTCCCGCATCGCACCCGACTCGCAGGCAGTTCACACTGCCATATGCGAATCACCGGGGGGGTCAATACAAAGTTAACGACACCCCCAGATCAGTTCGCATATCGCAAACTGTCAGTTCAGACAGGAACCTGGGATCGCATAGGTGTGATCCGATTCTGGTGCGGACCCGAAAAAAGGGTTCTGTGCGACTTTGGTCCGAATGCAATTCAGCCATACAATCTGTATGGCTGAATTCGCATCGCACAGACATCGCATGTGGTTTTCAAAGCAGTGCGCTCCGAATCACATACGATTTCTGACATCGCTGAAGTGTGAACCGCCACTAAAAGAGAAGAGAGGCGCCTCTAAGTGTAGCAATATGGTTACATTTAATGAAGGTACAACATTTAGTAACTCACATGGCTGATGAATAAAAGAGGCATCATCTAAGTATGGAGGCATCTGGGGTAAAGCTGTCCACATAGACCATCCTCCGCACCGCCGGCTCTCACCGCCGTCAGTCTGCAGTTGTGACCGGGAAGACTACCCTGCAGTAGAGTGATCTGAAAGCAAGGCTTGACGTGCTCGTGGGGCACAGTGTGGAAGGGATGAGGTTGATGGCGGTGCGGAGGATGGTCTATGTGGACAGCTTTACCCCAGATGCCTCCATACTTAGATGTGCCTCTTTTATTCATCAGCCATGTGAGTTGCTAAATGTTGAACCTTCATTAAATGTAACCATATTGCTACACTAAGTTCACACTGGGGCGACCTGTCAAGCGACCTGGTCGCCTGACAGGTCACCGTAGGTCGCCTGGCATAGAGAAGCTGTGGACCCGTTCTAATAGGAGCGACACAAGTCGCTTTGACTTAGAAAAAGGGTCCGGAGCTTCTTTGGGGCGACCTGCATTGACTTCAGTGTTATGAAGTCCATGTCGGCCGCTCCGAGGTCGCAGTGCGAGCAGCGCGCCGTGACCTGTGAGGTTGCCCCGGGAAGTCGGAACGCCCCAGTGTGAACAGGGCCTCAGAGGTGCCTCTCTTCTCTTTTGTACTCAGTGCTATTTGTATATCAACACATCGCTTGTTTATCAAGTCAAAATGTATTTAAAAAAAACTGCTTGTCTTGCAAAACGCACTTAAACCAAGTTACTCTCAATCCAAGGATTTACTGTATATGCACTATACTACCAAAAGTATTGGGACACCTGCCTTTACACACACATAAACTTTAATGGCATCCCAGTCTTAGTCTGTAGGGTTCAATATTTGAACTTTTTGGCTTAAATGCAAAATACTAGTGTGGTGAAAAACTAACACTGCACATCACTCTGAACACACCATCCCCACTGTGAAACATGGTGGTGACAGCATCATGTTGAGGGGAGGCTTTTCTTCAGCAGGGACAGGGAAGCTGGTCAGAGTTGATTGAAAGATGGACGGAGCCAAATACAGGGCAATCCTAGAGGAAAACCTGTTAGAGTCTGCAAAAGACTTGAGACTGGGGCGGAGGTTCACCTTCCAGCAGGAAAATGACCTGAAACCTACAGCCAGAGCTACAATGGAATGGTTTACATCAAAGCATATTCATATGTTAGAATGGCCCAGTCACAGTCCAGACCTAAATCACATTGAGAATCTGTGGCAAGACTTCAAAATTGCTGTTCACAGACGCTCTCCATCCAATCTGACAGCTTGAGCTACACTATATTACCAAAAGTATTGGGACGCCTGCCTTTACACACACATGAACTTTAATGGCATCCCAGATACAACTTCAACTCTTCTGGGAAGGCTGTCCACAAGGTTTAGGAGTGTGTCTATGGGAATGTTTGACCATTCTTCCAGAAGCGCATTTGTGAGGTCAGGGACTGATGTTGGATGAGAAGGCCTGATTTGCAGTCTGCGCTCTGATTCATCCCAAAGGTGTTCTCTCGGGTTGAGGTCAGGTTCCTCCAGTCAAGTTCCTCCACCCCAAACTCGCTCATCCATTATGGACCTTGCTTTGTGCACTGGTGAGCAGTCATGTTGGAATAGGAAGGGGTCATCCCCAAACTGTTCCCACAAAGTTGGGAGCATGAAATTGTCCAAAATATCTTGGTATGCTGACTTCTTAAGAGTTCCCTTCACTGGAACTAAGAGGCCAAGCCTAACCCCTGAATAACAACCCCACACCATAAATCCACCACCCACCAAATGATTTGGAGCAGTGCACAAAACAAGGTCCATAAAGACATGGATGAGCGAGTTTGGGGTGGAGGAACTTGAACACAGCCAATGACTGTTACTTATTATGTATGGACTTAATATGAAAACAGTTTTGGCTCTAACCACTTCTGGACAGGAAGATTTTACCCCCTTAATGACCAGGGCCATTTTTTGCGATTCGGCACTGCGTTACTTTAACGGACAATTGCGCGGTCGTGTGACGCTGTATCTAAATAAAATTGATGTCCTTTTTTTCCCTCAAATAGCATAACATTTCATTATTTTGGTGGTATTTGATCACCTGTGTGATTTTTATTTTTTGCGCTATGAACAAAAAAATAGCGACAATTCTGAAAAAAAAAAAAAAAAAAACAATATTTTTCACATTCTGCTATATAACATTCCCAAAAAAAAAAAAAATTAAAAATCAAAACTTTTTAACATTTTAGGCCAATTTGTATTCTGCTACATATTTTTGGTAAAAAAATTGCAAGCAAAAATGGTTTGCGCAAAAGTTATCGCGTCTACTAACTATGGGAAAGATTTATGTCATTTTTATTTTTTTTTACTAGTAATGGCGGTGATCTGCAATTTTTAGCGGGACTGCGACATTGCGGCGGACAGATCGGACCCCTAACTGACATTGTTGACACTTTTAGGGGGACCAGTGACATTACTACAGTAATCAATGCACTGTTACTGTACTAATGACACTGGCAGGGAAGGGGTTAACCCAGGGGCGATCAAAGGGTTAAGTGTGTACCTAGGGGGCGTGTTTCTAACTGTATGGGGCGGGGCTTGTGAAATGATCACAGAGACATGTGTTCCTATATAGAAGGATAACAGGCACTCTGTGATCATTCCAGGGAGAAGAACGGTCAGCTGTGTTTACAACAGCCGATCGTCCTTCTCTCTCAGCCGGGAGCGATCGCGGGTGTCAGGCAGCAATCGGAGCCGCCTGCCCCGTGCATCGGAGTCCCCGCTGACAAGTGGGGGGCGAGAGCACGCCGCCGGCGGTGCGCGCTCACCCCCTAGCTGCAGGCGCACGACCGACGTATACCCACTGCGGTTTGCGCAGGAGGGCCAGCCTGCCGCAGTGTAACTGCGGCGGGCGGCCCTTAAGTGGTTAATATGAAAACAGTTTTGGCTTTAGATACACATTTCATTTTTTTTTTTTTGTGTGATTGTGGATTGTACATAAAGCAGAACGCACCCGAAGCCCTTCACCCAAGCAGCAGGTGGCATTTGTTTGGCCTCCTGTCATTAATCGGGGTCAACCCCATTAACCGCTCCTCTGCAAATTAGAAAGTGATAAATATTTGTTCAGAGGGAGTTGTGGGATTTGTGTGTCTGGGGACTCTGTCAGCTTCAGGAGATGCTGCGATATAATGCCCCCAGTCACAGCGTGACGCATCCACTCGCCCAATTTTATCATACTTGCATGAAATGTAGCAGAATACATTTTCGCCTAGATTTATGAAGAAATTACATTTTATTTTTTATTTTATTTTTTGGATGTTTTATAACAGAGTAGAAAATATATATATATATATATATATTTTTTAAATGTTTTTTTGTTAATTTATGTGATAAAAAATAAAAACAAACAAGCATAACACCTATTCTAAAGCCACTACTGTTCTTAAAGCGGTTGTAAACCCAGGAAAAAAAAAACCTGCAAGACAAAGGCATAATGAGCTAGTATGCATCGCATACTAGCTCATTATATATTACTTACCTTAGAACGAAGCCCCGACACGGACCCCCAGACATCGCTGCGGGCGCTCCCTCAGTGTCTCTTCCGGGTTCGGCGGCTCCGGCACTGTGATTGGCCGGAGCCGCGATGACGCATGCGCGGAAGTGATTTTCCGGCAAGCTCCCGGGCAAGGAAAGCTGAAGGTAAGCCGGACCTTAAGAGCGCATGCACCGCTCGCGTGAGCGGCTGCATGCACTGCAAATATCTCCTAAACCGTGCCGGTTTAGGAGATATGAATTGTACCTACAGGTAAGCCTTATTATAGGCTTACCTGTCGTCAAAAGTGTCAAAAAGCGGGATACTACTGCTTTAACCACTTTACCACCGGAGGATTTTGCTGTCTTACGTCCAGGCCACTTTTTGCGATTCGGCGCTGTGCGATTTTAACTGACAATTGCGCGGTCTTGCGACGCCGTACCCAAACGAAATTTACGTCCTTTTTTTCCCACAAATAGAGCTTTCTTTTGGTGGTATTTGATCACCTGTGCGATTTTTACTTTTTGCGCTATAAACAAAAAAAGAGCGTATATTTTGAAAAAATAACAATATTTTTAACATTTTTTTATATGAAATTCCCCCCCAAAAAAATGTAAAAATCTAAATTTTTTTAAATTTTTAGCCAATTTGTTTTCTGCTACCTATGTTTGGTAAAAAAAATCACAATAACGGTATTTTGATTGGTTTGCGCAAAAGTTATTGCGTTTACTAACTAAGAGAAAGATTTCTGTCATTTTTGGTGTTTTTTTTTTTTTTAAAGAGTAATGGCGGCGATCTGCGATTTTTTTTTTTTTGCGGGACCGCGACATTGCGGCGGACAGGTCAGACCCTTGACTGACATTTTTTACACTTTTGGGGGTACCAGTGACATTACTGCAGTAATCAGTGCTATATATATGCACTGTTACTGTAATAATGACACTGGCAGGAAAAGGGTTAATTTTATTGGAGAGGGAGGGGTTAATGTATGCCTGGTGCTTACTGACGTGTGTGGGGGGAGGTGACTGAGTGACACAGGGACAGATCCAGGGTTCAGCTATGCTGAATCCTGCAATCTGTCACTCCTTATCACTTAGGAGATCCGCCCGCTCTGTTTACAGAAGCGGGCAGATCACCAGACTGGATTCCCCCCGAAGATCGGGGAAGAGCAGCGGCGATCACCGCCGCTCCTCCCCTGGCTCGACTCCCGCTGTGACTAAAAACAGCCGGAGCGCGCCTCCGGCGGCGCGCGAGCACCACCTACAGGGGGAGGAGTCCAGCCACGTAGGTCTACGTCGCTGGACGGGATCGTGCCACATTGCCGCACGCAGTAGTGTCAATGTGGGCGGTCGTAAAGTGGTTAAATGGGGAAATCTTTCCTGGAAACTAACTGGCTAAAAGCTTTTGCTGCCACATATGCTTCCTCAAAATTTACTAATCATTGGGAATTCTATCAAAAAACCTTAAACTTTTGGTATTTGACTCCCACTAAACTTTCCAAAAGTTACCCCTTGACTCCAGCATTATGTTGGAGAGAGTGTGGTGAACAAGGGACACTATTCCATATACTTTGGGAGTGTAAATAGATTAGAGCATTTTGGAACAAAATATTCTCTATGATCTCAGAAGTTGTGAAAAAAAAACATAATTCCAAGTCCTGAGATGGCGATCTTGCATCTAATTATCCATGAGATACCTATAAAGTACCGAGTAGTGGTCTTCCATCTTTTATTAGCGGCAAAACTCTTAATCACAAGAAGATGGAAATCTCAGGAGATACCATCTCCATCTGATATTGTTACATTACTTAATCAGCAATGTGAGATGGAAAAAATTATGGCCACTATAAGTTCGGCGAAGAAAATATTTGTAGTTAGATGGAATCCATGGCTAAACAATCTAAGATGTATGGTGACAATGAATTCGATAAGGTATTTGTGTTAAAGCGGAGTTCCACCCTAAATTTATACTTGCCTCCATGTTCTCGCTCCGGGTCACCTGAAAAACAAATGGATAATCGCAATTTATTTATTTTTTTACTTACCTTGTATAGAAGAAAATATACTTACCTTACTTCCTTCTTCCTCCCCTCGGCGGCCCGCGCCGTCACTTCCTGGCTCTGCAATGATTCCTGGGAGCTGAACGTCATAGCTCCCAGGAATCATTGCGCCTGCACCGGCCCCGAAGTCAGTTCCGGGGCGCGCGCGTCATTCCCTTCTAAACAGCTTCTGGGCATGCCCAGAAGCTGTGGAGGGATGACGCGCGCGCACCGGAAGTGACGGCGGGGCCGGTGCAGTGCATCGTGGGACCGAAGAAGAAGGAAGAGGACGCAGAAGAGGACGCGCTGGCTTCAGCTGCCCACACCTGAGATGGCAGCGCTGGAGAATACTTTTTCAAGGTAAGTATTTCTCCTAAAAGGTAAGTGCAACCCGGGACAGATCACAGGCTAGCCATTGTGGAATGTACTAGCCCTGACTGTCCCGGGGGTATTTTTATTAAAAAAAAGTATCCCCTGGGTGGAACTCCGCTTTAAGGATTGCTTAGTAGGAATGAATTTATTGATCATGAGGTAAAACGGGAATGGGCTATGGGGAACAGGTCTCTCTTTTATTATAAGATCGATGTCTGGTGACGATAGATCGAAGATAATGTTATATATATATATACATATATATATATATATATATATATATATATATATATATATATATATATATGGAAACCCCATTCCCCATTGCTTGACGATTAAACTGAGTTGGATAGAAGATTTCCCCTTTTCCTATCTCTCTCCCTGTCCTTCCCCCCCCCCCTTTTTTTGTTGTTGTTTGTTTTGTAGGCAAAATGTTATGATAAGTTTATTGCAACATTTTATGTTGATATTTTTTTGTTTTGTTTTCTGTGTATTAGGCTCGGGTCACACTATTGCGATGCGGGAAGGCTGCGAATTCGCAGCCTGTTCCCGCATCGCACACGCACCCCCGGCAGTTCACACTGCCATATGCGATACGCTGGGGGTGTCAATGTAATCTTAACGACACCCCCAGTTTGATCGCATATCGCAGTGCGATCGTGCAGTTCGCACAGGATGGGATCGCACAAGTGTGAACCGCTGTGCGATCCGATCCTGATGCGGCTGCAAAAATGCCTCCTGTGCGTGTTTGCACCGGGTGCGATGCGAATTTAGCCATACAAACTGTATGGCTAAACTCGCACCGCACAGCTGATCGCATGTAATGTCGGAGCAGTGCGCTCCGACATTACATGCGAACCCGGCACTCGCATGAGTGTGAACCGGGTCTTACTATTTTGTGGAAAAATTACAATAAGTCCCGGTTCACACTTCTATGATGCGGGAAGGCTGCGAATTCGCAGCCTGTTCCCGCATCGCATCCGCACCTCTGGCAGTTCACACTGCCATATGCGATACGCAGGGGGTGTCAATGAAATGTTAACGACACCCCCAGTTTGATCGCATATTGCAGTGCAATCTGACAGTACGCACAGAATCAGATCGCACAAGTGTGAACCACCATGCGATCCGATTCTGAGGCGGCTGAAAAAAAGCCTCATGTGCGAGTTTGTTGCGGATGCGCTGCAAATTCAGTCATACAAAGTGTATGGCTGAATTGGCATCCGCACAGGAGATCGCATGTAATGAAGGAGCAGTGCGCTCCGAATTACATGCGATCTCTGCAGCCGCAATGTGAACCGGCACTAAAAGAGATATTTGGGGGGTTTGTGCTAGAAAAGGTAATATTATAGGGGGAAGGGGATTTTTTTTTTTTTGTGCTAGCATGGGTGATTGGGGGTACTTGTGCTAGGAATTTTGGGGGGGGGGGGGGGGTGGGAGATTTGTGCAAGGATGGGGTATGAGGGGGAAATTTGAAGTGGGAGGGGAGGAATTGTGCTCAGAGGGGAAATATGTTCAGAGAAAGTGGTTGTTGGGCGCTTCTGACCAGGCAAGAGGGAAGGAGTCCACCGCTGTAGAAGGGGCGCAGGGGATGCTCCAAATTCTTGTTGGGGACTGTCCTGAATGGCAAAGTACGAGGCAGCACTGACTAGGAAACTCCGAGGAATCCGCTGGCACAAGTAGAAAAAAGAAAACAGGCGCCACTGTAGTTAGCCAGAAAGTTTATTGCACAAAATACATACTGACTTACATAAAAGTAAGCTCCAATCCGTATCGCAGCGTCTCCAGCGCACGATCCGGCCGTCCACCGGTCCGGAGGTGATGTCACAGGAAGCTGGTCGGAGACTGGGTAACCCTGAAGCCGCAAATGGAACGCAGACTCCCGGAAATGACGCAACGCGTTTCGGAGCATGCGCACTCGGCTCCTTCCTCAGGCGTAAGTGACTGCCACCTGGTGCCAGGTTTAAATACAGCAGTCCACGATCAATTAACATTACAATCAACACAAGGGGCGGCGCAATACTCTGCAGACCAGCTATAAAGCCAACACTTCTGGAGAGTCCGCACAACACTTTTAAATAATATAGTGGATTTCATACTGGGGCTTATCCATATACAAACAGCTTTAGACAAACAATATACATTACAAGTATTATTACGTCCTCTACTATAGATGTACTGAAACATGACTTTCACACGATATGCTAAAAATTAAAAATTAAAAGTAAATTTTATATACACATATGTCCCTCTGTATTGGGGTACACCGGAAAAAGGGGGCTACCTTATAAATAAGAAGAACACATAGGCTCCTGAATCCAGAAATCATGAACTCACCAAGGAATTCATTTTCCATGATCCGAAATGCATTATGAATATATATATATATATATATATATATATATATATATATATACATATACATATATATATATAAGAAAAAGAATTACACATACTAAATAAAAAATAAATATTTTAAAAAACAATAATAAGATATGTTAAAAAGCATACCTATATGTGTGCAGGTGTAGAGCACGTGCAGACACATATGTACGCATGCACCCTGGGATAGGGGGAGGGGGGGGGGGGAAAGTGAGGGGGAAGGAAAAGGGGAGGACGGGTGGGGGAAGGGGGGGGAAAATTAGAAAGAAGAGGGAAAAAAGAAGAAAAATTGAGTGGATAAAAATGCACTGACTCACAGAATAGTATTAATATCTAGCTCCTCGTTTAATCCCCCGGGAGCCAGAACATTCAGGGCGTATATCCAGTAAGTTTCCCTACTGCATAGACGCCTGAACCTCTCAGCCTCAGAAGTACCTTTTGGGATAGCCTCAATCACCCAGACATATAGTCCCTCAGTGGACTTGTCATGATGTTGAAGGAAATGTCTGGGGACACTGTGGTGGTCTTTGCCCTCCTGGATATAACGTCGGTGCTGACCAAATCGTGCTCTTAAAGTCCGTATGGTCCTGCCAACATAGTGCAGGCCACACGGACAAACCAGACAATACACCACAAATTCAGACGAACAGGTATGGAATTCATTGATTCCATACCTGTTGCCTCCAATCACAAAATCTTTCTGTCCATGCTTGACATATGAACATGTCAGGCATTGTATTTTACGACACTGGTACATGCCAGTGACGTTAAAAAAGGTCAGGGACGGGGAAGCATATTTTTTGGATTTGAATTTACTGGGTGCAATTTTAGTTTTTATATTGGGGGCCTTTCTGTATGAGAACCGGGGTTTGTCAGGAAGTACTGCCTTTAGATGAGGGTCTTGGAGTAGGAGTGGCCATTGTTTCTTTACCACACGCTCCATTTGTCGGTGGTGATTATGAAATTGAGTAGTAAATCTCATCTGTGTGGCATCAGATCCAGTCTTATTACACTTAACAGTCTGTGGTGCTATATATAAGGAGAACGCCTGCTCAACAATGGTATCCGGGTATCCTTTTTCTAGAAATTTTTGTTTAAGGGCTGTGCCTTGCTCTTTATAGTCCGAGATCTTAGTGCAATTATGTCTTAGTCTACAGAATTGGCTTTTAGGGATATTGTCTAACCAACGGGGATGGTGGCAGCTCTGATAGTGCAGCAGTGAATTGCCTGCAGTAGGTTTTATGTAATTCTTGGCCAGTATTCGCTGGTTATCATGGTGAAGATCCAGATCCAAAAATGCCAAATGGTCAGGATCAATCACAGAGGTGAACCTAAGTCCCATGTCATTGTTGTTACAATGGGAAACGAAGTTCAGAACCTCTGCAGCCTCTCCATCCCAAATGATGACGATATCGTCAATATATCGACCGAAAAACACTATATGTGGAACATAAGGATTATTATTCAACACATATCGAGTTTCCCAATGTCCCATGGTGAGATTGGCGTACGATGGGGCGAAATTCGCTCCCATCGCCGTACCCATAATCTGTAGATAATAGTTGTCGTTGAACAAAAAGTAGTTATGTGAAAGACAAAACAACGTGGCTTGCATAATGAAGTCAGCCTGTTTGGGGTGAATGGTGTCATCCTGACTGAGATAGAACTCTAGGGCCCTCATGCCGACTGTGTGTGGGATGGATGTATACAAAGATTGTACATCCAACGAAACCCACAAATATGTCGGTTCCCATGTATACGGTGTAAGGAGTTCTAATAGGTGTATACCATCCCTAATATAGGAGGGGAGCTCTTGGACTATAGGTTGTAAGAATATGTCAATATACTGCGAGAAGCCGCTAGTGATGCTTTCCATCGCAGCAACAATAGGCCTACCAGGAGGATTGGTGGTGCACTTATGCACCTTCGGTAGGTGATAAAAATATGGAGTGTGAAAAAAGTCCCTAAAAAGAAAAGACATCTCGGTTTTGGAGATGACACCATTCCTCAGGGCTGTACTGGCTATTGGTATGCTTTTTAACATATCTTATTATTGTTTTTTAAAATATTTATTTTTTATTTAGTATGTGTAATTCTTTTTCTTATATATATATGTATATGTATATATATATATATATATATATATATATTCATAATGCATTTCGGATCATGGAAAATGAATTCCTTGGTGAGTTCATGATTTCTGGATTCAGGAGCCTATGTGTTCTTCTTATTTATAAGGTAGCCCCCTTTTTCCGGTGTACCCCAATACAGAGGGACATATGTGTATATAAAATTTACTTTTAATTTTTAATTTTTAGCATATCGTGTGAAAGTCATGTTTCAGTACATCTATAGTAGAGGACGTAATAATACTTGTAATGTATATTGTTTGTCTAAAGCTGTTTGTATATGGATAAGCCCCAGTATGAAATCCACTATATTATTTAAAAGTGTTGTGCGGACTCTCCAGAAGTGTTGGCTTTATAGCTGGTCTGCAGAGTATTGCGCCGCCCCTTGTGTTGATTGTAATGTTAATTGATCGTGGACTGCTGTATTTAAACCTGGCACCAGGTGGCAGTCACTTACGCCTGAGGAAGGAGCCGAGTGCGCATGCTCCGAAACGCGTTGCGTCATTTCCGGGAGTCTGCGTTCCATTTGCGGCTTCCGGGTTACCCAGTCTCCGACCAGCTTCCTGTGACATCACCTCCGGACCGGTGGACGGCCGGATCGTGCGCTGGAGACGCTGCGATACGGATTGGAGCTTACTTTTATGTAAGTCAGTATGTATTTTGTGCAATAAACTTTCTGGCTAACTACAGTGGCGCCTGTTTTCTTTTTTCTAGAGGGGAAATATGAGCTGTAGAGGATTTGTACTAGGAGAAGGGGGGTGGGGGGTTGGATTTGTGCCGGGAGGGGGGGGTCAACATTTCGATTGATGCTCATATTTCTTTGGGGGGGGGGGATTTGAGCTGAGAGGGGGTTGAGTATGGCGGGTTTTTAATGGGAGGAGAGGAAATTTATGCTTAGGGGGTCAGCATTTAGATTAGTGCTCAATTTTCTCTCGGGGTGGGGGGGTTGAGTATGGTGGGTTTTTGCTGGGAGCAGAGGGGGGGGAGGTAAGATGTGTGGTAGGAGGGGGAGTTTTGGGGGGGGTTGTGCTAGAAAAGGTAATATGATGGGGGGGGGGGGATTTGTGCTAGCATGGATGATTGGGGGTACTTGTGCTAGGAAATTTGGGGGGGGGGGATTTGGGCTAGGATGGCGGATGAGGGGGAAATTTGAAGTAGGAGGGAGAGGAATTGTGCTCAGATGAGAAATATGTTGTGTGGAAGATTTGTACTAGGAGAGGGGAATGTTTTTTTTTTTTTTATTGGGGGGGGGGGCTTGATTCGTGCTGGGGGCACATAGAGAATGAGGAGATTTGAGCTGAGGGGGGGGGGGGCTGAGTATGGCGGGTTTGTACTGGGAGGAGAGGGAATTTATGCTTAGCGGGTCAGCATTTGCATTAGTGCTCAATTTTGTCTCAAGTGGGGGGGAGGGGATTGAGTATGGTGGGTTTTTACTAGGGAGCAGAGGGGGGAGGGGACGATTTGTGGTAGGAGGGGGAGTTTTGGGAGGTTTGTATTAGAAAAGATAATAGAAAGGGGGGGGGGATTTGTGCTAGCATGGATGATTGGGGGTACTTGTGCTAGGAAATTTGAGGATGGGGGGATTTGTGCTAGGAAACATGGGGGGGATTTTTGCTCAGGGGGGGTTGAGTATGGCGGGTTTGTACTGGGAGGAGAGGGAATTTATGCTTAGGGGGTCAGCATTTAGATTAGTGCTCAATTTTCTCTGGGGGGGGGGATTTGAGCTGGGGAGGGTTGAGTATGGTGGGTTTTTACTGGGTAGCAGAGGGGGGACGGGACGATTTGTGGTAGGAGGGGGAGTTTTGGGGGGTTTGTGCTGAAAAGGTAATATGATGGGGGGGATTTTTGCTAGCATGGATGATTGGGGGTACTTGTGGTAGGAAATTTGGGAGGGGGAGATTTGTGCTAGGATGAAGGCTGAGGGGGGAATTTGAAGTGGGAGGGGGAGGAATTGTGCTCAGAGGGGAAATTTGAGGTGTGGAAGATTTGTACTAGGAGAGTGGAATGTTTTTTTTTTTTTTGGGGGGGGGGAGGGTTTGATTTGTGCTGGGGGCATATATAGAATGAGGAGATTTGGATTTTTGAGGAGCTGGGGGGGGGGTTGAGTATGGGGGGTTTGTACTGGGAGGGGAGGGAATTTATGCTTAGGGGGTCAGCATTTAGATTAGTGCTTAATTTTCCTTCGGGGGGGGGGGGGGTTTGAGCTGAGGGGGGGGGTGAGTATGGCGGGTTTGTACTGGGAGGGGAGAGAATTTATGCTTAGGGGGTCAGCATTTAGATTAGTGCCCAATTTTTTTTGGGGGGGGGATTTTTTTACTGATACATAATGCTCATACATCTTTGGGGGGGGGGGGGGGGGTACAGTTTGGCATGTTTGCCCTGGGCTCTGGATGACTTTGTCCCGGCACTGCTGCCTGGGGCCATCCGGATTCTCCATAAAGGGTGGGGTCTTAAAGGTGAACTAAATCCAAATATCCTGGCCACCCCCCCCCCCCGGACACCCAGCGGGTGTGATGCTCGGTGTAGCGGTCCGTACACTGTACACCACAATACACAGCCCCCCGGAGTGAGTGTTCACTATAATGCTAGCAAAGGGGTGACCACGGGATCAATGAGAAGCTCTGCTTTGTTCCGGGGACACCTTACCAGAAGAAACCTCAGTTGAGGTTCTCATTGGTCCGCATGGTCACAGTTGCATTAACCAATGAGTGCTTGCCATTGTGAGTATTATGATGGATGCTTACTCCGGGGCTGAGTATTGCGGTGTGCAGAGCGCTATACTGGCAGCAGGGGGTATCACAGCCGCTCCCTGCAGTGGGGTCCAGAGGGGTGGCCAAGATATTTGGAGTTCATTTTTTTTCGGCTATAGCCGAATCAAATGACGTCTTCACCTGATCGCGCTTGCTGCTCGCCTCCTGCGGCGCGCATCGGCAGTGATCTGTGATCGCTTTGTCCTTTGGACACTGCTGATCATAGATCGGGGTAAAGAGCCAATCACATGCAGCCTCATCAGTGCAGCCTCATCAGTGCCCCCTATCAGTGCATATCAGTGCAGCCTCATCAGTGCTGCCAATCAGTGCCATCAGTGCTGCCTATAAGTGCCTACCAGTGCTGCCAATAAGTGCCACCTATCAGTGCAGCCTCATCAGTGCCTACCAGTTCCACTTCATCAGTGCCACCTATCAGTGCATATTAGTTCAGCCTCATCAGTGCCAACCAGTGCTGCCAATCAATGCTTCCTGTAAGTGCCTACTAGTGATGTCTGTCAGTGCTGCCTATCAGCGTCCATCATTGCCACCTATCAGTGCCCGTCAGTGCAGTCTCATCAATGCCCATCAGTGACGTCTCAACAGTGCCACCTATCAGTGCAGCCTCATCAGTGCCCTTCAGTGCCACCTATCAGTTAATATCAGTGCTGTCTCATCAGTGCCCATTAGTGCAGCCTCATCAGCACACATCAGTGATGGAGAAAAACAACTTATTTACAAAACTTTATAACAGAAACGAAAAAAAAAAGCAAAAAAAAAAAAAAAAATACCCAGTGGTGATGAAATCCCACCAAAAGAAAGCTCTGTCTGTCTCAAAATAATAATAAAAATTTAGTTTGGATATTGTGTTGCATGACCGCACAATTGTCAGGGTGCGACAATGCTGAAAGCTGAAAATTGGCCTGGGCAGAAAGGGGGTGAAAGTGCCCGATAGACAAGTGGTTAAAGTCGATGTAAATCCTAACAAAATAATGGAATAAATAAATTACTAAAAAATAAGCCAAACATTTTTTTTTAAAAGTACTCCTTTTCTCCCCTTGGTAAATCCCCGTAATGCTGATCTCCTGCAGCCACTTTATGCCCACCTCAATGGCGGCATGGCATTTCTGAAGGAAGGAGGGGGTTCTGACGGTGCCAGCAGAGGTGCGTGCCTGTGTAAGTGTGTGTTGTTTGTAGTCTGCATGGGAAGGGTGACAACACGTGTGTACAATTAGGGGGCAGGGACAGAACGTTGTCACCCTATAACAGGTGGTGCCTTCATAGCAGAATCACTGAGTATCATTTATAGTGAAAGCCGCAATTTTACATTGATAAATCTCTGCGTTAAAACAGGATATTAGCTTCCCACTACTCACCCCCCCCCCCCCCCCCCATATGTAGTCAGCCCACTTTACATGTCTGCAGGTTGTTTTTAGACTGTGACACGGGTCCAACGGTGACATTATCTGTCAGTGACACATTATTCACATTCTTTGTGTTTTCTGTACACTGAAATAATATTACTAGAGAGGAAGACAGATGGCCAGTGAACCTTGTATGGCCGAGTATTGGGGCCGCCATGGAAGAGCCAGAGATAGAAAACATTAAATAGGAATAAAAAATACGTTAAATGCCACACTCACAAAATGTGATGTCAGATGTACGCAATGCTTTTCTTTTGTTTTTATGACCACATGGTACCAGCTCATTGGGTTTTAGCTGTTTTTATGTTTTTGTTTCTATATAATAAAATTATGTACATTTTTTAATTCTTTTTTTTTAGGTTTTAATAATTTTTTAGTATATTACGCATTTGTTTTTATTTTTATTTTATTCTAGACTGTGACAATAGGCCACATTCACACTTTATGTGAATTTTTAGTTTTTAAACATTTTTTTGTGTTTATTGTATTTTATGTATTTATTTTTTAATTTTTATTTTATTCTAGACTGTGACAATAGGCCACATTCACACTTTATGTGAATTTTTAGTTTTTAATAATTTTTTTTTTTATGTATTTTTTTTATTTTTATTCTAGACTGTGACAATAGGCCACGATCACACTTTATGCTTTCATGACCATGGGGAATCTACTCATCCAAAATACTTATTACATCCAATAACTTGAGAAATGTCATCTAAAAGTACTTCAAATATTTATTTGCTTTCAACATTTGATTTTGAAATAAATGTATTTCCAAAATGAAAACTACATTCACTGTTAGAAAGGTGTTTATTCGAGAAGAATTTTCCATCCTGCATGCTCACTTGCACAGTATCTCACAAAAGTAAGTACACCCCTCACATTTTTGTAAATATTTTAGTATATCTTTTCATGTGACAACACTGAAGAAATGAACCATGAATGCCAACATGTACTGTGACATACTGAAGCAGAGCATGATCCCCTCCCTTCATAGACTGGGCCGCAGGGCAGTATTCCAACATGATAATGACCCCAAGCACACCTCCAAGACAACCATTGCCTTGCTAAAGAAGCTGAGGGTAAAGGTGATGGACTGGCCAAGCATGTCTCCAGACCTAAACCCTATTGAGCATCTGTGGGGCATCCTCAAATGGAAGGTGGAGGAGCGCAAGGTCTCTAACATCCACCAGCTCTGTGATGTCATCATGGAGGAATGGAAGAGGACTCCAGTGGAAACCTGTGAAGCTCTGGTGAACTCCATGCCCAAGAGGGTTAAGGCAGTGCTGGAAAATAATGGTGCTTTGGGCCCAATTTGGACATTTTCACTTTTCATTTTAATTTTCACCAGCGGTTTAGACATTAATGGCTGTGTGTTGAGTTATTTTGAGGGGACAGCAAATTTACACTGTTATACAAGCTGTACACTCACTACTTTACATTGTAGCAAAGTGTCATTTCTTCAGTGTTGTCACATGAAAAGATATAATAAAATATTTACAAAAATGTGAGGGGTGTACTCACTTTTGTGAGATACTATATGTAACACTTTAGTTGGTCTCTACACTTCTATAGTTCTCCTGTAGTGCCGGAATCCTACCCCATCATTGACTGTGGGTCTCTTTTACCAGGCATGGAAGAAGAGGTGGTTTATCCTCAGGAGCGGGCGCATGAGCGGAGATCCCGACGTCCTGGAATACTACAAGAATGACCACTCCAAGAAACCCATCCGGGTGATTAACCTTAGCTGCTGTGAGCAGGTGGACTCCGGACTGACCTTCAACAAGAAAGAGCTGCAGGACAGCTACGTCTTCGACATAAAGACCAGCGACCGCACCTTCTACCTGGTGGCCGAGACTGAAGAAGAGATGAACAAGTGGGTCCGGAGCATATGTCAGATCTGTGGCTTTAACCAGTCCGACGAAAGCACCGGTAAGTGGCCAACAGTGTTCAAATGAACCTTTTAAGACAAACTAATAGTTTGTATAGACGGCTGAGCATCTGTCCAATCGGCTTCTTGAGCATCCTATGGTCAGCCATGGTCAATAAGATGGGGTTGGCCTCCCAGTTTTTTTTCAGTAGTATGGGACATACACAGTGAAATGGTAACTTCATAGAACATTATCTCAATACAAAATCGCATTTGCACGATCAATGTATGGGTGCATCCTGCTGGGAAAAAAAATCACTCAGAGCAGTTGTCAGAGGATGAAACTAAAAGTAGGCAGGAAGCCCAAGCAACCAGGTAATGAGTATATGGAAGTCTAGGGACCCTTCTGGGTGGGCTGTGTTGGCGCCCGCCCTGCAATGGAGGGGAGTCCTTTCGATCTCCAAAAAAAAAGTCACAGGAACATGGGGGAAGTCTGATGCAAAGCCTTCAACTAAGGTCAGGGCATACCAATTTTTTCAGGAGTTAAAATTAGAGAAAGGAAGTCAGGGATAGGAGAAAAAGAAAGAGGAAGGAAGAAGGGAGGAAAAAAAAAGGGGGGGGGGCGGTACGGGGAAGGAAAAGGAAGAGGGGGAGGTTGTATTTGAGGGAGAGTTCCACCAAGAGTGTGAGGAACGTCAAAGCTTATCATGCAATATGAGTCTCAGGCACAGAGCTAAAGCTGTGCATGTTGGAGCTATTCATCTTAGAAGCAGAAAAGGTCGCAATAAAACCACCTGGTCTTATGTTCCTCCGATTTATCCCGAATAGCAGCAGCCAGGTCTTCCATCTCTTTAATATTATTAACCATTGCGACTTGCGAGCCATTTGGGCCCCCGTAGGGGCAGAATGTAGTTTCCACTGGTTCAGTGTGCATGCCCGCATTATTTTAAGAAAGTGTTTGGGAAGAGATTTGTGATAACGCTTCCTCGATAGGGGAGTAAGGTTAAGTTGGTCTGCAGCTGGGTCGTTAAATAGGGAAATGTTTGTTAACTTGTGAATGAGTGAAAGGACTGGTTTTCAAAAGGTTTGAAGCATGGGGCATTCCCACAAGGTATGGAGAATGGTGCCCGGATGTTGCTCACAGTGCCAACAACGTTCACATTGATTGGGGAATAGTTTAGCTAGAATGGATGGTGTTCGGTACCAACGTGTGATTATTTTCAGAAAATCTCCTGATACTACAAAAGGAGGACTTCTGTGCAAAGAAAAGTATGCACTGCTTTTGGGGTTCTGTAAAAGTGACTCTTTCCCACTTCGCTAGGAACGGTGGGTCAACAGTGGCGTGGAGGTCCAACAGGATTTTGTAAGATGTAGGGAGGGATCTACGAATCGAGCCTTCACCCAAGCAAAGCTCTTCAAATGAGTTGATCTGCTGGGGGAAGAGCACAGGTTTGGGCATGGAACCAAGGAAGTGTAAAGGTGAATAGTTCCCCATAGGTCCAGCGCAAGAGGTGCTTGTCCAGGTAACATAGTCCACCTCCTACTTAGTAGGAGGGCTACCTCCAGGCCCACCTGCCCCTTATCTATGCATTATAATGCATGTGCTCCCACTATGAAGGCTCTTATAAATTTAGAAGGGTTCGGACTGCAAGTAATACAGGGTGCCTTGAAGGGGCCTTGCACCTTACACATCAGTTTGCAAATGTGTGCAAACTAGACCCCTGTTTTTTATGTATACTGTTGGACAGGTTAATTCGGTTGGTAAGCAGACTGGTTGGTGGGTTTAGCTGGGAATTTTCTCTGGTTTTGTCTTTCATGCGTTTGCCCTTCCATGTGCTCCTTGCTGGGAAGGCCAGTTATAGATGGGGGCAGGGGACATTTTTTTTTTAGTAGGAGTCCAGCCTGTTGGTCGTAGAAAATGGGTGCCCGTTAAAGCCCTTTTTGAGCCTGCAAAGGCCTCCCTTTTAATCTATAACATCCTCCACTGTTCTGGGAAGGCTTTCCACAAGTTGTTGTGTGTCTGTGGGAATCTGTGACCATTTGTGAGGTCAGGTAATAATATTGGATGAGAAGACCTGGCTCACAATTGGTGTTCCAATTAATTCTGTAGGTGTTCAGTAGGGTTAAGCAGGGGAGGACTGGGGCAGGGGGGCAATTTCCCCCTGGGCCGCTCTGATGCCCCGTAAAAAGGCTGCACCGCTTCTGCCACCGACATGTCTAAAGAATTCCTGATGAAGAGAAATAAAAAGTCACTGCCGCTGACCTACTGAGTGCGGGTTGAAGACAAGGACAGAGCGCAGGCCTCCTCCCCCCAGCATGGATGGTGTAAACTGTGTCTGAGCAGAGGCCGGTTCCATGCCCTACTGGAGACTCTTCTGCCCCGACCAACCCCAACCGAGCTGTCCCAGCTCCTCCCAACCTCCCTCTGCTGACCAGGTCGGAAACCTAGATTCAGACAGTAAGTGGAGAGTATCTGGAGCAGGGCTTCAGCCTGGAATGGGGGTCAGGAGGAGGATTGGGAGAGTGGAAGGGGGGCCGAGTTGCTGCACCATGGTTTGTCCCTGGGCTGAACATTGCCAGTCTGCCCTTGGGGTTAAAGTCAGGGCTCTGTGCAGGACTCAGTTTTCTCCACAACAAATTCAGTTCACCTGAACTCAGATACAGTATACAGTGTGTGTATATACATATACAGTGTGTGAATATACATATACAGTATTTCCCTTTTCTTCAGGTTGCATACATGTATTGAATACAAATGTAATGCAGCCTTGTATCCTACCAGCAGGTGGAGCTTTAGGTTCTGTTTCCTATGTTTTCCTCTTTCTCCTTATGCAACACTGGATAATGTCACTACTTCACAGCCCGCAGGGTCTTGCATGGATCATATTCCAGAATGCTGACTTTGTTCTTGCATCCCATCTGACTGCCATTGCTCCATAACATCCTAGTCTCTACCTTTGGGCTTGCCCTACTCATTTCACCTGTATCCACAAAGGAGTTTATACTGTATATATATATATATATATATATATATATATATATATATATATATATATATCTTCTGAGCCCGACCTGTGTTGTAAAATACTGCTGTTGAACACCTCCCTTAGATTTATCTTCATCACCTTGCGCACCAACGGTTTTAAAGGGCCCCAACGTAGTTGGAAAAAAAGGTCATCATAAAGACTTAATGCAATAGGCATTGCTTTGTGGCAAAAAAACCCTGTAAAAAAATTGCGTCACAAAAGTGTGAAAGGGGCCTTCAGTAATTAAGGTATAGCGTGCCCCCTTTCAGTGCAGAGATGCCAGCATGCCCCCTTTCAATGCAGAGATGCCAGCATGCCCCCTTTCAATGCAGAGATGCCAGCATGCCCCCTTTCAATGCAGAGATGCCAGCATGCCCCCTTTCAATGCAGAGATACCAGCATGCCCCCTTTCAATGCAGAGATGCCAGCATGCCCCCTTTCAATGCAGAGATACCAGCATGCCCTCTTTCAATGCAGAGATGCCAACATGCCCCCTTTCAATGCAGAGATGCCAGCATGCCCCCTTTCAATGCAGAGACACCAGCATGCCCCCTTTCAATGCAGAGATGCCATCGTGCCCCCTTTCAATGCAGAGATGCCAGCATGCCCCCTTCAATGCAGAGATACCAGCGTAAGCAAATTTCCAGTTTGCAAGGCTTACACAAACAATCATTAGCTCAATCGGTGGCTGTGAAACCTCGGTTAGAGAGAAAAATTGTCCTCTATGCTTTTACACAACACTAAAGCCCAGTTATGTCCACCATGCCTATTACAAACATGGCAAAAAGCAAGGCCAACTCCTGACCCTTTCTCTTTGAGAGCTCTTTCTTAAAAGTTATTTTCCTTTTATCCATTCTGGTGCAAGAAAGCTTTACCATACTTCGAGGGCCATTGCCATGGCATGCCATTAGCATTATTCTGCTCTATATAAACTTTCTACTCCTTTAACTCTCTCCCAGCACCAAAGTAAGCAGTGACAAATACGTGAATATCTTACGGCTTCTGGACTACCATGAATCCTGTAAGAAGCGTTGGAATCCCTGAATGCACGGATTTCTACAGATGAATTTCTGGCAGCAGTCAAATTTCAATGCAGAGATGCCAGCATGCCCCCTTTCAATGCAGAGTGACCAGCGTAAGCGTGTGTGTCCCCCCCGCGAGACCAGTGCACTTAACTCAGCCTTGCTGACAATGTTCGGTCTCTTCTAGAACGTCCTCCGCTCCTCTGCTCCGGTGACTCTGGGCAGCCTCACAGCCTCAGTGGTCAGCGCTCGGTGTCCAGCGGCGGCTCTCGGCTTCTCTTCCATTCCCCGGCGTGGCGGCGAGTCCTCAGTCCTCCCCGGCTCCCGCCTCCTCCCCAGCCAATGGCATGGAGTTTGCCTTTGGGCCAATCAGGAAGCGCGTATCGGACCCGCTTTCTGATTGGCCAGGAGGAGGATCCGTGTGACAATAGCCAATTTTCATTCGCCATTGTCACACAATGGGTGGGCTCGGGGCGCACTGCTCTGTGCCCCGGGTCCACCCTTTCCTGAAGCCTATTAGAGCCTCTGGCTCTAATCAGGTTATGGAAAAAAAAAAAGCCCCATTGAACTCCATGCGTCCAGCGCCCCACATGTAGATTAGGGGGCCGGGCGCATGGATAGGGGGGGCAGACCCCTCTGTGCCCCCAAAACACCGGCCGCCACTGCATGGGCACAACTGGGTTCTATTATAGAGTTTATGTGTGAAGGCCTAAACCTAGCCCCTTTGTTTGAGAGCTTTCAGGTGATATAGACTGCTCTACCACTTTGCAATTCTCACTGGTCACTTAAGGTGTAACATCTCATATGGAGAGCGACCATAAGGAGAGGTGGGGGTGTTCTGGACATCTAGTCTTACACATATAACCGTCTGTTTGAGGGCAACCATAATGGTGATGTGGCCCGCAATGAAATTGACTATGTCACCCCTATTTAACCCCTATAACAAAAAAGAGGTAAAGACTCATTGAAAGATTTAGAGAACATTAGCATGCCAGTAAAGAGGGCCCATTTTATGACCTATACATCTCAGGCTTTTTGCTGTTTATCATATACAGAAAGCCTCAGGTATATACTGTGAGTACATAGTGTGAGTACATACAGTGAGTAAATACCGTGAGCACATAGTGTGAGGATGTGCAGAGAGTACATACTATGAGTACATAGTGTGAGCGCATAGTGTTAGTACTTACAGTGAGTACATACAGTGGGTACATACTGTGAGTACATAGAGTGAGTACATACAGTGAGTACATAGTGTGAGTACCTACAGTGAGTACATACTGTGAGCACATAGTGTGAGGATGTACAGTGAGTACATGCTATGAGTACATAGTGTGAGCACATACAGTGAGAACATAGAGAACATAGTGTAAGTACTTACAGTGAGTACATACAGTGGGTACATAGTGTGAGCACATACTGTGACTACATAGTGTGAGTACATACAGTGAGCACATACAGTGAGTACAAATTGTGAGTACATACAGTGAGTACATAGTGTCATTGCTGCATAACAACCTAGTCTCTTTAACCCCAGCTGCTACTGCTACCTTTGGGCTTGTCCTTCTCATTTCAGTATGTACTGTGAGTACATAGTGTGAGTACATAACAGCGAGTATATAGTGTGTGTACATACAGTGAGTACATAGTGTGAGTACATAGTGTGAGTACATAGTGTGAGTACATAGTGTGAGTGCATACAGTGAGTGCATACAGTGAGTACATACAGTGATTTGTACATAGTGTGAGTACATATAGTGTGAGTGCATTCAGTGAGTACATAGTGTGAGTACATTCAGTGAATAAATAGTGTGAGTGCATTCAGTGAGTACATACAGTGAGTACATAGTGTGAGTACATACAGTGAGTAAATAGTGTGAGTACATATAATGAGTACATAGTGTGAGTGCATTCAGTGAGTACATAGTGTGAGTGCATTCAGTGAGTACATAGTGTGAGTACATACAGTGAGTACATAGTGTGAGTACATACAGTGAGTACACAGTGTGAGTACATAGCATATACTGTACTCACTTCACTTGTTTGACACATCGGAGGGATGTAGCAGTACAAGCAAATAGTTCCTCTGTCCATCAGATTATGCGCTGTCCATGTAGCAGTTATTTAATGTCAGGCTTCCTCTGATAAGTGCGCTTATATGTGCATTATGGCAAACTTCACTGGCCTGATTTTCTTCCCGTCTGGAGATGAGCAAGCTTTTCACAGCTTGTTAGAATTAGCATACAGGTCAGTGATTCCCATTAGCTGGAAGGACGGATCTGGCATTCCGTATGTTTCTGCACGTAGCTCATGTGTGAGAAGACCATGATTGTCTCCACCAGATCTTCCGAGGGATGAAGTAGAAGTTGGCAGACTGTCCTAGCCACATTGAGGGGATGTTCTTTTGGTTTTATGCACTTTGTTTTTCTGTTTACGAGTGTGGAGGATGTTTCTATACATTACATCAGGGGTCAGCAACCTTTCCGCATGAAAGTGTCATGTTCAGGATTAGGTAACCGGTGTGCTGGGGAACAATAGCACATTGTAGTTTGTTTTCAGTTTTCGCACTCATATTTATACTGCTAATTGCAGTACAACGTAATGGTTGAAGTGGTTGTAAACCCTTACACATACCCAGTGAAATGACTGGCCTCAGGTGATACACAGGGATGAAACAAATCCTCCTCCATAAATTGTACATGTTTATCTGCTACCCTTCCTTCTCCACATCTGTTCAAAGTGCTGGATTTTAAAGCTTGTCTGAGAGTTCAGAAAACAGAGGGCAGAGCTTAGTGAGGTGAGGTGTGAGAGCTGATTGGAGGGAAAGCCCCCCCCCCCCCCCCCAACACAGCACACACACAGGAATAGAGCTGAGGCTGTCAATCAGCTGGAGGTCCCTACCCTGTCACCATTTTTCTCTTGGTGTCAGGAAATCTTGTCAGAAGCGACTCATGCTGATAGCAGAGGAACAAGGCAGCAGACAAAAGTCAAACCTCAGATCATCCCAATTCCTGCAGCACCTTCACCCCCTCAGTCAGATCTTCCCAATTCCTGCACCTTCACCCCCCCAGATCTTCCCAATTCCTGCACCTTCACCCCTCAGATCTTCCCCATTGCTGCACCTTCACCCCCCCCCCCCCAGATCGTCCCAATTCCTGCACCTTCACCCCTCAGATCTCCCCAATTCCTGCACCTTCACCCCTCAGATCCCCCCAATTCTTGCGCCTTCACCCCTCAGATCTTCCCAATTCCTGCACCTTCACCCCTCAGATCTTCCCAATTCCTGCACCTTAACCCCACCAGATCTTCCCAATTCCTGCACCTTCACCCCTCAGATCTTCCCAATACCTGCATCTTCACCCCCCCCCCCCAGATCTTCCCAATTCCTGCACCTTCACCCCTCAGATCCCCCCAATTCTTGCGCCTTCACCCCTCAGATCTTCCCAATTCCTGCACCTTCACTCCTCAGATCTTCCCAATTCCTGCACCTTAACCCCACCAGATCTTCCCAATTCCTGCACCTTCACCCCTCAGATCTTCCCAATACCTGCATCTTCACCCCCCCCCCCCCCAGATCTTCCCAATTCCTGCACCTTCACCCCTCAGATCCCCCCAATTCTTGCACCTTCACCCCTCAGATCTTCCCAATTCCTGCACATTCACTCCTCAGATCTCCCCAATTCCTGCATCTTCATCCCTCAGATCACCCCAATTCCTGCACCTTCACCCCTCAGATCCCCCCAATCCCTGCACCTTCACACCCCAGATCTTCCCAATTCCTGCACCTTCACACCTCAGATCATCCCAACTCCTGCAGCACCTTCACACCCTCAGTCAGATCTTCCCAATTCCTGCACCTTCACCCCCCCAGATCTCCCCAATTCCTGCACCTTCACCTCTCAGATCTTCCCCATTCCTGCACCTTCACACCTCAGATCTTCCCAATACCTGCACCTTCACCCCCCCCCCCCCCCAGATCTTCCCAATTCCTGCACCTTCACCCCTCAGATCTCCCCAATTCCTGCACCTTCACCCCTCAGATCCCCCCAATTCTTGCACCTTCACCCCTCAGACCTCCCCAATTCCTGCACCTTCACCCCTCAGATCCCCCCAATACCTGCACCTTCACCCCTCAGATCCCCCCAATCCCTGCACCTTCACACCCCAGATCTTCCCAATTCCTACACCTTCACACCTCAGATCATCCCAACTCCTGCAGCACCTTCACACCCTCAGTCAGATCTTCCCAATTCCTGCACCTTCACCCCCCCAGATCTCCCCAATTCCTGCACCTTCACCCCTCAGATCTTCCCCATTCCTGCACCTTCACACCTCAGATCTTCCCAATACCTGCACCTTCACCCCCCCCCCCCCCAGATCTTCCCAATTCCTGCACCTTCACCCCTCAGATCTCCCCA
Organism: Pelophylax lessonae; assembly: GCF_965119305.1. NCBI lineage: Eukaryota > Metazoa > Chordata > Amphibia > Anura > Ranidae > Pelophylax > Pelophylax lessonae. The sequence goes on along the minus strand of NC_138769.1, from coordinate 716,309,338 downwards.
ATTCCTGCACCTTCACCCCTCAGATCCCCCCAATTCTTGCACCTTCACCCCTCAGACCTCCCCAATTCCTGCACCTTCACCCCTCAGATCCCCCCAATACCTGCACCTTCACCCCTCAGATCCCCCCAATCCCTGCACCTTCACACCCCAGATCTTCCCAATTCCTACACCTTCACACCTCAGATCATCCCAACTCCTGCAGCACCTTCACACCCTCAGTCAGATCTTCCCAGTTCCTGCACCTTCACCCCCCCAGATCTTCCCAATTCCTGCACCTTCACCCCTCAGATCTTCCCCATTCCTGCACCTTCACACCTCAGATCTTCACAATACCTGCACCTTCACCCCCCCCCCCCGATCTACCTAATTCCTGTACCTTCTCCCCTCTGATCCCCCCCAATTCTTGCACCTTCACACCTTAGATCTTCCCATTTCCTGCACCTTCAACCCTCGGATCCCCCCAATTCCTGCACCTTCACACCTCAGATCTTCCCAATACCTGCAGCTTCACCCCTCCCCCCCCCCCCTGATCTTCCAAATTCCTGCACCTTCACACCTCAGATCTCCCCAATTCCTGCACCTTCACCCCTCAGATCCCCCCAATTCTTGCACCTTCACCCCTCAGATCTTCCCAATTCCTGCACCTTCACACCTCAGATCTTCCCCATACCTGCTCCTCCACCCACCCCCCCCCCCCCCAAATCTTCCCAATTCCTGCACCTTCACACCTCAGATCTCCCTAATTCCTGCACCTTCACCCCTCAGATCCCCCCAATTCTTGCGCCTTCACCCCTCAGATCTTCCCAATTCCTGCACCTTCACCCCTCAGATCTTCCCAATTCCTGCACCTTCACCCCTCAGATCTTCCCAATTCCTGCACCTTCACACCTCAGATCCCCCCAATTCCTTCACCTTCACCCCTCAGATCTCCCCAATTCCTGCACCTTCACCGCTCAGATCTCCCCAATTTCTGCACCTTCACTCCTCAGATCTCCCCAATTTCTGCTCCTTCCCATCTCAGATCTCCCCATTTTCTGCACCTTCACCACTCAGATCTCCCCAATTTCTGCTCCTTCCCATCTCAGATCTCCCCAATTTCTGCACCTTCACTCCTCAGATCTCCCCAATTCCTGCATCCTCACACCCCAGATCTCCCCAATTCCCGAACCTTCACACCTCAGATCTCCCCAATTCCCGAACCTTCACACCTCAGAGCTCCCAATTCCCGCACCATGACACCTCAGATCTCCCCAATTCCTGCACCTTCACACCTCAGAGCCCCCCCAATTTCGGCACCTTCACTCCTCAGATCTCCCCAATTCCTTCACCTGCACCCCTCAGATCTCCCCAATTCCTGCACCTTCACCCCTCAGATCTCCCCAATTTCTGCACCTTCACACCTCAGATCATCCCAACTCCTGCAGCACCTTCACACCCTCAGTCAGATCTTCCCAATTCCTGCACCTTCACCCCCCCCAGATCTTCCCCATTCCTGCACCTTCACACCTCAGATCTTCCCAATACCTGCACCTTCACCCCCCCCCCCCCAGATCTTCCCAATTCCTGCACCTTCACCCCTCAGATCTCCCCAATTCCTGCACCTTCACCCCTCAGATCCCCCCAATTCTTGCACCTTCACCCCTCAGATCACCCCAATTCCTGCACCTTCACCCCTCAGATCCCCCCAATCCCTGCACCTTCACACCCCAGATCTTCCCAATTCCTGCACCTTCACACCTCAGATCATCCCAACTCCTGCAGCACCTTCACACCCTCAGTCAGATCTTTCCAATTCCTGCACCTTCACCCCTCAGATCTTCCCATTCCTGCACCTTCACCCCTCAGATCTTCCCAATTCCTGCACCTTCACACCTCAGATCTTCCCCATTCCTGCACCTTCACACCTCAGATCTTCCCAATACCTGCACCTTCACCCCCCCCCCCCAGATCTTCCCAATTCCTGCACCTTCACCCCTCAGATCTCCCCAATTCCTGCACCTTCACCCCTCAGATCCCCCCAATTCTTGACCTTCACCCCTCAGATCTTCCCAATTCCTGCACCTTCACCCCTCAGACCTCCCCAATTCCTGCACCTTCACCCCTCAGATCCCCCCAATTCCTGCACCTTCACCCCTCAGATCCCCCCAATCCCTGCACCTTCACACCCCAGATCTTCCCAATTCCTGCACCTTCACACCTCAGATCATCCCAACTCCTGCAGCACCTTCACACCCTCAGTCAGATCTTCCCAATTCCTGCACCTTCACCCCCCCAGATCTCCCCAATTCCTGCACCTTCACACCTCAGAGCTCCCCAATTCCCGCACCTTGACACCTCAGATCTCCCCAATTCCTGCACCTTCACACCTCAGAGCCCCCCCAATTTCTGCACCTTCACACCTCAGATCTCTTCAATTCCTGCACCTTCACCCCTAAAATCTCCCCAGTTTCTGCACCTTCACTCCTCAGATCTCCCCAATTCCTGCACCTTCACCCCTCAGATCTCCCCAATTTCTGCTCCTTCCCATCTCAGATCTCCCCAATTTCTGCACCTTCACTCCTCAGAGCTCCCCAATTCCCGCACCTTCACTCCTCAGATCTCCCCAATTCCCACACCTTCACACCTCAGATCTCCCCAATTCCTTCACCTTCACTCCTCAGATCTCCACAATTCCTTCACCTTCACTCCTCAGATCTCCCCAATTCCTGCACCTTCACACCTCAGAGCTCCCCAATTCCCGCACCTTCACACCTCAGATCTCCCCAATTCCTTCACCTTCACTCCTCAGATCTCCACAATTCCTTCACCTTCACTCCTCAGATCTCCACAATTCCTTCACCTTCACACCTCAGATCTCCCCAATTCCCGCACCTTGACACCTCAGAGCCCCCAAATTTCTGCACCTTCACCCCTCAAATCTCCCCAGTTTCTGCACCTTCACACCTCAGAGCTCCCCAATTCCCGCACCTTGACACCTCAGAGCCCCAAATTTCTGCACCTTCACCCCTCAAATCTCCCCAGTTTCTGCACCTTCACTCCTCAGATTATTCCAATTCCTTCACCTTCATACCTCAGGTCACCCCAACTCCTGCACCTTCACCCCTCAGATCAACTCAATGCCCGCACCTTCATGCCTCAGGTCACCCCAATTCCTGCACCTTCACTCCTCAGAGCTCCCCAATTCTTGCACCTTCACCCCTCAGATCTCCTCAGTTCCTGTACCTTCACCCCTCATTTCAGCTCCAATTCTTCCACCTTCACCCCTCAGATCAGCCCAATTCTTGCACCTTGTCTGCATTGCATAGAGGAGCACAGAGTCCCAGTGATGGCATCACTGTATGAAATAGGGTGTGTAATGAAAACAGAAATATTTTATTTAGCATGTTGATGAGGGAGAAAGGAGAACCCAGGAAAGGCAAAATCTAAGCGGATTAATCTTTAGCTTTAATTAGGAGGACTGTCCCCGTTTTACTGAAGGGGTTTTGCCTTCATAGTGAGGATAATGAGGAGGGAAGGAGATGTGTTGTTGCTAAGCATGGATACATTTCTAGTCTATTATGTAATTCCTTCCAACGGTCTGCTGTAAATATTTAGCGGTTGTTAATCTAGACAATGTTGAGATGGTCAGTTAGGAGCAGATGTACAATAGGAAAAGTGCTGAGCCCCAAATGAGTCACACCACATTTGTAGCTGTGCCCCCCCCCCCTTCCTCCTCCCTCCTCCCTCCCCTGGTTTATAAATGAAAAGTAAACTAACTACAACATTTGTATCAGCCACAACAACAACCAATCAGCTTCAACTGATCATTTCTGAAATGCAGGGTTCAAAATCAAGCAAGGTTTCTAATTGGTTTATATTGTTAACATGACATAATTGTGTTAAACTTCTTTTATGTAGTGATAGAATCCATCAATTAATGCAGAGAAATTAAAGTATAAGTGAGATCTTTTATTGTCTATTTTTTGGGACCCATTAGATCAATTCTTAGACTTCATAGGCTACATTAGGAATTATATCAGGCGTAAAGGAGGGATCTAATTGGTCCTGAAAACATGTATCATTTATAACTTATGTAGATATACCTGGACCTCAGATCATTCACTCCACCAGAAATGAATAATCATTCCACATATACTTCCTTCTTTCCCGGATGAAGCCCTTTGCTTGCCTTTGTCTGACCTTTGGGGCACTATTCCTCAGAGGTGGGGACTCAAGTCCCATGACTTTGACTTAAGTCACCAGTTTGAGGACTTGAGACTTGCTTGACTAAAATTAATAAAAGACTCGACTTGACTTTGTCTTGGTATTCATGACTTGAGACTTGACTTTGACTTGAGACATATGACTCGAAATGACTTTACTTTAAGTTATTAAATATTTGCATTTTCTCAAGATGTGTTAAAGCAAAATGAATGTGCCTGTTATGTTTCTGACACCACAGTCACTTAAAACACCTCAGTGTTTTCTGATTTTTAGGACACTGTCTCTTTAACCACTTAAGCCCCGGAGGATTTGGCTGCTAAAAGACCAGGGGGTATTTTGCGATTCGGCACTGCGTGACTTTAACGGACAATTGCGCGGTCGTGCAACGCTGTACCTAAACGAATTTGGCGTCCTTTTTTTCCCACAAACAGAGCTTTCTTTTGGTGGTATTTGATCACCTGTGCGATTTTTTGATCATGCGCTATAAACAAAAAAGGGCATCAATTTTGCAAAAATAACAATATTTTTCACATTTTTTTATATGAAATTCCCCCAAAAAAAAAAGTAAAAATCTAAATTTTTTAACATTTTCGGCCAATTTGTTTTATGCTACATATGTTTGGTAAAAAAAAAATCGCAAAAAGCGTATTTTGATTGGTTTGCGCAAAAGTTATCGCGTTTACTAACAAAGGGAAAGATTTTTGTCATTTTTGTTGTTTTTTTTTTTAACGTGTAATGGCGGCGATCTGCGATTTATTTTGCGTTACTGCGACATTGGGGCGGACAGATCGGACCCTTGACTGACATTTTTGACACTTTTGGGGGTACCAGTGACATTTCTACAGTAATCAGTGCTATATATATGCACTGTTACTGTAAAATTACACTGGCAGTGAAGGGGTTAACTTTATTTGAGAGGGAGGGGCTGTGTGTGTCCCTAGGGGCGTGATTCTAACTGTGATTGGCTGTGGCTTGAGCTGTAGGAACAGTGATCAACGGTCCTACATAGTAGAACCGTATGATCAGTGTTTCTACACAGGGGAGAATGACAGGCAGCTTGTTTACACAGCCTGCCTGCCTTTCTCCCTCTCCCCCGACGATCGCTGAGTGACCGGCGGACATCGGCGCGCTCGCTCCCCAGAGCCTCACAGGCTAGTGACGTATATATACGTCACTTTGCCTGTGAGGGGCTGACCGCCGCAGTATATCTACTTGCGGCGGTCGGCAAGCGGTTAACAATGGAAATACTTAAAGCGGAGTTCCACCCTAGAAAAAAAATATTACCTAAAAATACCCCCGGGACAGTCAGGGCTAGTGCATTTAAGCAACGATAGCCTCTGAACTGTCCCCTGTTTCACTGCCCCGGAAGTGACGAGCGGGGCATTCTGGGACTCCGGGGTCGGAGTCAATGCGCCTGCACCGGCCCCGCTCGTCACTTCCGATGCAGGCGCGTCATTCCCTGCTGAACAGCTTCTGGGCATGGCCAGAAGCTGTGTAGGGATGACGCGCCTGCCCCGGAAGAGAAGAGCGGGGCATTCTGGGACTCCGGGGATGACGCTCATCTCCAAGGAGTCAATGCAAGGTGGAAGTGGCGGCGCGGGCCGCAGCCCGCAGAGGAAGGAAGGTAAGTATATTTTTATTAAAAAGAAGGTAAGTGAAACAAAAAAAAAATTTAAATTATACAATTCTTTTTCAGGTAAATTAAAGCAAGCGGACGGTGCAAAAAATATTTTCAGGGTGGAAATCCACTTTAACATGTTTTTAGTGACTGTGGTGTTGATGACCGGACGAAGGATTTTGAGCTGTTTGGGCATTCAAAGTGTTTCTTTAATATGCCAAGAAAAAAGCACTAAGCAGTTTTGTTAATGTTGAAAATATAACAAAACCTTTCCTGACCACTGACTTTTAACTGATTTAAAGGTGAAAATTGGGGTATATCAGTATTTTGACTTGATTTGTGACTTGACCAAAATAAATGACTTGACTTGACTTGCTTGGCTTCAAGCAGGGACTCGACTTGACTTGTTTGCTTTTCGCCACAGTAACTTGGGACTTGCTTGAGACTTGAAGGTTAAGACTTGAGACTTGCTTGTGACTTGCACAGGTGTGACTTACTCCCATGTCTGCTATTCCTCCCACTGACACCAACGATGGGGCACTATTTCTCCCACTGACACCAATGATGGGGCACTATTCCTCCCACTTGCACCAATGATGGGGCACTATTCTTCCCACTGACACCAATGATGGGGAATTATTCCTCCCACTAACACCAATGATGGGGCATTATTCCTCCCACTGACACCAATGATGAGGGACTATTCCTCCCACTGACACCAACAATGGGGTACTATTCCTCCGACTGACACCAATGATGAGGCACTATTCCTCTCACTGACACCAATGATGGGGCACTATTCCTCCCACTGACACCAATGATGAGGGACTTCTCCTCCCACTGACACCAACAATGGGGGACTATTCCTCCCACTGACCCCAATAATGGGGCACTATTCTTCCCACTGACACCAATAATGGGGCACTATTCCTCCCACTGATATAAATGATGGAACACTGTTCATCCCACTTGTATAATGCAAAGAACACTATTCCTCCCAATAACACCAAAATCAGGAATTATTCCTCCCAATAATACTGACATTGGGCACTATTCCTGTCAATGACACCAACATTGGGCACTATTCCTTCCACTGACACAAATGATCGGACATTATTCCTACTAATGACACCAAAATTTGGGCACTATTCCTTCCATTGACACCAATGATAGGGCACTATTCAGTCCACTAACACCAACAATGGAGCACTATTCCTCCCATTGACACCAACAATGGGGAACTGTTCCTTTCAATGACACCAATGATGGGGCACTATTCCATCTGCTGACATCAATGATGGGACATCATTCCATGCACCGACACCATTGATGGGACACTATTCCTCCCAATGACACCAACATCTGGCGCTATTCCTTCCACTGACACCAACAATGGAGCACTATTCCTTACACTGATATAAATTATGAGACATTATTCTTCCCAATGACACCTACATCGGGAACGATTCCTCCCTATGACACCAATGAAGAGGCACTGTTCCTCCCATTTACACCAACGATGGGGCACTATTCCTTCCACTGACACCAATGATGGAGCACTATTCCTCCCATTGACACCAACAATGGGGAACTGTTCCTTTCAATGACACCAATGATGGGGCACTATTCCATCTGCTGACATCAATGATGGGACATCATTCCATGCACCGACACCATTGATGGGACACTATTCCTCCCAATGACACCAACATCTGGCGCTATTCCTTCCACTGACACCAACAATGGAGCACTATTCCTTACACTGATATAAATTATGAGACACTATTCTTCCCAATGACACCTACATCGGGAACGATTCCTCCCTATGACACCAATGAAGAGGCACTGTTCCTCCCATTTACACCAACGATGCAGCACTATTCCTTCCACTGACACCAATGATGGGACACTATTCCTTCCAGTGACACCAATGATGGGGCAATATTCCTCCTACTAATACCAATGATGGGGCACTATTGCTCCCACTGACACTAATGATGGAGCACTATTCCTTCTAGTGACACCAATGATGGAGCACTATTCCTTCCACTGACACCAATGATGAGGCACTATTCCTTCTAGTGACACCAATGATGGAGCACTATTCCTTCCACTGACACCAATGATGAGGCACTATTCCTTCCAGTGACACCAATGATGGGACACTATTCCTTCCAGTGACACCAATGATGGAGCACTATTCCTTCCAGTGACACCAATGATGGGACACTATTCCTTCTAGTGACACCAATGATGGGACACTATTCCTCCCACTGACTCCAACAAGGGGACACTTTTTCTCTCACTACTAACCACAGGTGCTATGTAATTTTTTTTTACTCCCAATGACAACCAAGATTGGCCACAGTCCGGCCCTCTGAAGTCTGAAGGACTGTGAAGCTCTTTGCTTAGAATCTTTGGGGACACTTGATATTGTCAAGTTCTCCTTCTATTCCCTGAGTTTTTGCCTGTTGATCCCGCTTGTCATAATGCCTTCCTTTCTGTGAAGGGCCATAAACAGTAATGCAGCACTGCTGAATTCAGTTGTCGGCCCGCCCATGCACCTCCACTTTCTTGTGAATAAATGGTGTCACTGCGCCTGCGTGGGGCAGACTAGAAGCATTATTGGCCATAGACATTCTGCATCTGCTATAGCACTAGCATCCTCTCCCCTCCTGACTTAACACCCAGAGAGGAAGAACCCCACCTGAGGTATCAGTAGTCATATGACCATAGTAAAATAATGTAAAGGTAAGGCTGAAAAGTTTACTTTCATGCTACTGAATAGTTTTTGGGAAAGGTTATTATTAGGGATGCACGGATGCCTTTTTTTTTTTTTTACAAGCACTGATACTTTTTTTCAGTACTCGCCGATACGAATTACCGATATTTACCGCAACTGTTTTGTTTACACTTCAGCTGTCAGCAACGGTACAAAGGATTGAAAAGTTATTTACAAATAAAATACATTTATTTTTTTACATTTTGCGCTTTTTTTAAATTTTGAAACATGTAAATACACACTGCTCAAAAGAATTAAAGGAACACTTTGAAAACACATCAGATCTCAATGGGGAAAAAATATCATGCTGGATATCTATACTGGTATGGACTGGGTAATGTGTTAGGATCTATACTGGTATGCACTGGGTAATGTGTTAGCATCTATACGGTATGGACTGGGTATTGTGTTAGGTTCTATACTGGCATGGACTGGGTAATGTGTTAGGATCTATACTGGTATGGACTGGGTAATACGTTAGGATCTATACTGGTATGGACTTTGTAATGTGTTAGGATCTATACTGGTATGGACTGGGTAATGTGTTAGGATCTATACTGGTATGGACTGGGTAATGTGTTAGGATCTATACTGGTATGGACTGGGTAATGTGTTAGGATCTATACTGGTATGGACTGGGTAATGTGTTAGCATCTATACAGTATGGACTGGGTAATGTGTTAGGATCTATACTGGTATGGACTGGGTATTGTGTTAGTATCTATACTGATATGGACTGGGTAATGCGTTAGGATCTATACTGGTATGGGCTGGGTAATGTGTTAGGATCTATACTGGTATGGACTGGGTAATGTATTAGCATCTATACTGGTATGGACTGGGTAATGTGTTAGGATCTATACTGGCATGGACTGGGTAATGTGTTAGGATCTATACTGGTATGGACTGGGTAATGTGTTAGGATCTATACTGGTATGGACTGGGTAATGCGTTAGGATCTATACTGGTATGGACTGGGTATTGTGTTAGGATCTATACTGGTATGGACTGGGTAATGTGTTAGGATCTATACTGGTATGGACTGGGTAATGTGTTAGGATCTATACTGGTATGGACTTGGTAATGCGTTAGGATCTATACTGGTATGGACTGGGTATTGTGTTAGGATCTATACTGGTATGGACTGGGTAATGTTACATAGTTACATAGTTACATAGTAGGTGAGGTTGAATAAAGACAATAGTCCATCCAGTTCAACCTGTGTAGGCATGTGTGGCTGTAATCATCTCCCATACCCCTGAATGTTCTGATCCTTGAGATGTAAGTCTAAGAGTCTTTTGAAAGCCACCATACTACCCGCAGAAACCACCTCTTGTGGTAGAGAATTCCACAATCTTGTTGCCCTAACAGTAAAGAACCCCCCGCGTTGCCTGAGGTTAAAACGCTTCTCCTCTAATCGCATTGTATGCCCTCGAGTCCTCATGCAATCCCTTCGAATGAACAGCTTTTTTTCTAAGCTGGGATCCCCATTAAGATATTTATAAATTGCTATCATGTCCCCCCTCAGACGTCTCTTCTCCAGGGAGAATAAATCGAGCGATTGTAGACGCTCTTCATAGTCAAGGTCCTCCAATCCCCTAATTAGTTTAGTTGCCCTTCTCTGGACTCTCTCCAGCTCCAACACATCCCTCCTGAGGACTGGCGACCAGAACTGGACGGAATACTCCAGATGCGATCGGACCAGAGTTTTATAAAGTGGAAGGATTATAGTCTTATCTCTGGAATGCATCCCTTTCTTTATGCATGCTAATATTCTGTTGGCTTTGGAAGCTGCCGCTTGACATTGCATGCTGTTTCCTAATCTATCATCAACCAATACTCCCATGTGTTATTGTTAGGATCTATACTGGTATGGACTTGGTAATGCGTTAGGATCTATACTGGTATGGACTGGGTATTGTGTTAGGATCTATACTGGTATGGACTGGGTAATGTGTTAGGAAGGAAAGGATGCCACATTGTTTGATGGAAATTAAGATTATCACCCTACAGAGGACTGAATTCAAAGACACCCCAAAAATCTAAGTAAAAAAATGATACAGCAGGCTAATCCATTTTTCTGAAATTTAATTGCAGCAACTCCAAAATGTAGTTTGTATGGCCCCCACATGCTTGTATTCATGCCTGACAATGTCAGGGCATGCTCCTAATGAGACAACGGATGGTGTCCTGGGGTGTTTCCTCCCAGATCTGGACCAGGGCATCACTGAGTTCCTGAACAGACTGAGGTGCAACCTGGCAGCGTCAGATGGACCGAAACATAATGTCCCAGAGGTGTTCTGTTGGATTTAGGTTAGGCAAGCTTAGGTATCAATTCCTTCATCTTCCAGGAACTGGCTGCATACTCTTACCACATGAGGCCGGGCATTGTCATGCACCAGGAGGAACCCAGGACCCACTGCACCAGTGTAGGATCTAACAATGGGTCCAAGGATTTCATCCTGATACCTAATGGCAGTCAGGGTGCCATTGTCTAGCCTGTAGAGGTCTGTGTGTCCCTCCATGGATATGCCTCCCCAGACCATCACTGACCCATCACCAAATCGGTCACGCTGAACAATGTTAAAGGCAGCATAACGTTCTCCACGGCTTCTCCAGACCCTTTCACGTCTGTCACACGTGTTTTGGGTGAACCTGCTCTCATCTGTGAAAAGCACAGGGCGCCAGTGGTGGACCTGCAAATTCTGGTGTTCCATGGCAAATGCCAATCGAGCTCCACGGTGCCGGGCAGTGAGCACAGGGCCCACTAGAGTACTTTGAGCCCTCAAGCCTCCCTCATGAAGTCTGTTTCTGATTGTTTGGTCAGAGATATTCACACCAGTGGCCTGCTGGAGGTCATTTTGTAGGGCTCTGGCAGGGCTCATCCTGTTCCTCCTTGCGCAAAGGAGCAGATATTGGTCCTGCTGATGGGTGAGGGACCTTCTACGGCCCTGTCCAGCTCTACTAGAGTAACTGCCTCTCTCATGGAATCCTCTCCATGCTCTTGAGACTGTGCTGGGAGACACAGCAAACCTTCTGGCAATGGCACGAATTGATGTGTCATCCTGGAGGAGTTGGACTGCCTGTGCAACCTCTATAGGATCCCAGTATGGCCTCATGCTACCAGTGGTGACACTAGAGCTGCACAAAAAAATTGCGATCTCGATTCATCCCCCAACACAATCTTAAAACATTATGTCCCCGATTCTGACGGAGCCGTTCTCTGCTCACTCACAGCTGTCAAAAAAAAAGAGCTTCCGGAGGATAAAATATTTATCAACATTGTTAAGGCTGCTAGATAACTATAAACACAATGTTTTACAATGTATCTTTTCGTTCTTTTAGTGCCGGTTCACACTTATGCGATGCGGGAAGGCTGCGAATTCGCAGCCTGTTCCCGCATCGCAAACGCACCCCTGGCAGTTCACACTGCCATATGCGATACGCTGGGGGTGTCAATGTAATCTTAACGACACCCCCAGTTTGATCGCATATCGCAGTGCGATCTTGCAGTTCGCACAGGATCGGATCGCACAAGTGTGAACCACTGTGCGATCCAATCCTGATGCGGCTGCAAAAAAGGGTCCTGTGCGTGTTTGCTGCGGGTGCGGTGCGAATTTAGCCATACAAAGTGTATGGCTAAACTCGCACCGCACAGCCGATCGCATGTAATGAAGGAGCAGTGCGCTCCAACATTACATGCGATCGCCGCAGCCGCATCAGTGTGAACCGGCACTTAAAGATCAAAGAAATTAATTTCCCTCTGTAAGTGAGGGCAGCAATTTAAAGTGGAGTTCCACCCATTTTCGTAACTTTAGATCTATGTAATCCCCTTTAAAACGACTTTTACCAATGGAAATTTTATTTATTTTTTTGCTAGTAAATACCTTAATTTCTGCTTTATTCCTCCTCTCCTCACTTCCGGGTCCGATTGGCGATGACGTCATTCGGCGATTCTCAGTGTGTGCTGGGATGTATTCCATTCCAGAAATCTCGCAGTATTACCCAGGAGCTGAGCCGTGCCTGGCCCTGCCTCCGCCCCGCCTCCTCTCAGTGAGTTGTACTGTATGCATTGTATTCAGGCCGTGCTCTGCCCCGCCTCCGCCCCGCCTCCTCTCAGTGAGTTGTACTGTATGCATTGTATTCAGGACGTGCTCTGCCCCGCCTCCGCCCCGCCTCCTCTCAGTGAGCTCAGTGAGGATATAATGCTTTCAGTCCTCGCTCACTGGGCGGAGGCGGGGCAGAGAACGGCCTGAAAACAATGCATACAGTACAACTCACTGAGAGGAGGCAGGGCGGAGGCGGGGCAGGCACGACCAGACCAACCTCCCAGGAGTTTAATTGATTAAATGCTATACTCTGATTAAAAAGTGTTCCTTTATTTTTTTTGGAGCAGTGGTATATTAAAAATATTAACAAAGCAAGCAAAACAAAAAGTTTTCATTATTGGTTGTTTATAAATTTATAAAAAAAAAAAAAATCAGCAGGAAAATAATAATTAAATGACAAAGGCGTTAATTAAGGCTGATTGGAGTAAATTAAGGGTTAATAAGGGATAAATAGAGGAACATTAAAAAAAAACACAAAACTGTTTTTTGTTTTTTTTTACTTGACAGGTTGGAAGTTTATCCCTTTGATCTGTAGATGAAGTACAATGTTTCTTTTTATCTTAGTATTTCAGATCAGCGATGTTGATAAACATTGCCTGCTGCTTTTGTTTTTTTTTTTGTTTTTTTGTTTTTTTGACAGCTCCAATTGCCAGACTTTTTTAACACTTGAGCTGTCAACAGGGGAACCCCGCTGACAGCTAAATGAGTCATCGGTTGCTAAAGTGGAGCTCCAGGCTTCTTCAGAAAAAAATTAAAAGTCAGCAGCTACAAATATTTGCAGCTGCTGACTTTTAATATAAGGGCACTTACCTGTCGTGGAATCCAGCAGTGTCTTCACCCCTGCCGATTTTTCAATTGGCTCTCGGGTGCTGCCGCTGCCATTTCTTGTAAGTGAAACCAGCAGTAAAGCCTTGTGGCTTCACAGCCGGTTCCCTACTGGCATGCACAAAGCATGCTGCGCTGTGTGAGTGGCACAGCGGCGAGGAAGGAGGAGGGGGGGCAAACTTCTGGCGCAGCGAAGTCACCCGGAAGTGTGAGCGGGTACCTGTCAAACCAGGGAATTGTGCGAGGGGGGGGGGGGGATTTGTGCGGGGGGGGGGGGGATTTGTGCTAGGAAGGGGGGTTTGTGCTGGGAGAGGGGATTGAGGAGCGGGGGGGGGGGGGCTGTGCTAGGAGGGGGATTTGGAGGGGTTGTGCTAGGAGGGAGGATTTGGGGGGGTTTGTGGTAGGAGAAGGAATTAGGGGGGTTGTGCTAGAAGGGAGGATTTGGTGGGGGAATTGTGCTAGGAGGGGAAATTTCAGGGGGCTGTGCTAGGAGAGGGGATTGGGAAGCATGGGGTTTGGGCTAGGAGGGGGGATTTGGGGGGTTGTGCTAGGAGTATCGTGCACAGTTCTGGCATGCCCCGGGATTGTGCACAGTTCTGGCATGCCCCAGGATTGTGCACAGTTCTGGCATGCCCCGGGATTGTGCACAGTTCTGGCATGCCCCGGGATTGTGCACAGTTCTGGCATGCCCCGGGATTGTTTGTGCACAATTCTGGCATGCCCCGGGATTGTGCACAGTTCTGGCGTACCCCGGGATTGTGCACAGTTCTGGCATGCCCCGGGATTGTTTGTGCACAATTCTGGCATGCCCCGGGATTGTGCACAGTTCTGGCGTGCCCCGGGATTGTGCACAGTTCTGGCATGCCCCGGGATTGTGCACAGTTCTGGCATGCCCTGGGATCGTGCACAGTTCTGGCATGCCCTGGGATCGTGCACGGTTTTGGCGTGCCCTGGGGATTATGCACAGTTCTGGAATGCCCCGGGATTGTGCACAGTTCTGGCATTCCCTGGGATCGTGCACGGTTTTGGCGTGCCCTGGGGATTATGCACAGTTCTGGAATGCCCCGGGATTGTGCACAGTTCTGGCATGCCCCGGGATAAGGATTGTGCACAGTTCTGGCATGCCCCGGGATTGTGCACAGTTCTGGCATGCCTCGGGATTGTGCACAGTTCTGGCATGCCTCGGGATTGTGCACAGTTCTGGCATGCCCCAGCTTCTCCCATAACAGTAGATCCCTCCTAGAAGCTATTCACCCCCCAGCAACAAGAGACCCAACCCACCAGCAACAATAGACCCCCACACAAAAATAGATCCCCAGCAGCCAGCATCAATAGACCCTCCAGTATTCTTTGCCAAAAAATACATTTAGTGCTGGAGGTGCCAGAACAGCATTCCCCCGCATTCCCACTGAAAAAAAGCCCTGTCTACAAGTCTTTCTATTTTTACATGACAGGTTCACTTTAAAGGACTGTCTCCACCATTGAGATATTGTCCCCCCCACCCCTTCCAGTACTCAGTGCTGAGATCTCCTCCACCCTGCTGCTCATTACTAGAGAGCTCAGTGTGTGCCGTGTCCTCTGTCCTGGAACGTCACATGCAGACCTTTGCCATAAGCCAGACTTGGAGCTCTTCCTGCTCACTGAGAAAAGGCCAAGCCGCTGAGCCTTTGAAAGTAAAAATCGCTGTACTGGAAATAGCCCTGGCCTGGCGGAACAGCCTGCAACGCATTACGAGGCACACATTGACTTCGCCTCTGAAAGACACTTTGACACGTTTTATAAAACCACATTTGTTATTTTCTCGATGTGACTATATTTGGTCATTGTGGCCGAGCAAGTGAGTCAGTGTAGCAATTTGCAGAGATGATGGAGATTTTCAACCGGCCATCCTACCCTCCCGGTTTACAGGGAAATGGGGGCACCTTTAGGTTGCATGCAAAATGTAGTCGCCGGCGCATTTAAGTGTCTTGCGTTAAGGCAGCCTAATGCTTTTAAAAAGGTTAACAACGTACCGCAATGCAGACTTTTTACTTTCAATAATTTTTATTAAACGTTAAACCTGACCTCCAGTCTTTCCTTCTGTCTTGCCCAGTTGTTCTGGCTTCTCTCCTGTACTGGAATTACTGTATATTCTCGAGTATAAGTTGACCCGAATATAAGTCGAGGCCCCTAATTTTACCACAAAAAAGTGTGAAAACTTATTGACTCGATTATATGCCTTGGGTGGGAAATGCAGCAGCTACTGGACCCAACTGGACCACCACGAGACCCAAAACAGGGGCTACGAGCATGGTACAGGAGATGCAGGGCTGTAGGCATGGCACAGGAGATGGTACAGGCATGGCACAGGAGATGGTTCGGGCATGGCACAGGAGATGGTACAGACATGGCACAGGTGATGGTACAGGCATGGTACAGGCATGGCACAGGTGATGGTACAGGAGATGGTACAGGCATGGCACAGGAGATGGTACAGGCATGGCACAGGAGATGGTTCGGGCATGGCACTGGAGATGGTTCGGGCATGGCACAGAAGATGGTACAGGCATGACACAGGTGATGGTACAGGAGATGGTACAGGCATGGCACAGGAGATGGTACAGGCATGGCACAGGTGATGGTACAGGAGATGGTACAGGCATGGCACAGGAGATGGTACAGGCATGGCGCAAGAGATGGTACAGGCATGGCAAAGGTGATGGTACAGGAGACGTTACAGGCATGGCACAGGTGATGGTACGGCAATGGCACAGGTGATGGTACAGGAGATGTTACAGGCATGGCACAGGTGATGGTACAGGCATGGCACAGATTGTACAGGCATGGTACAGGAGATGCAGTGCTGTGGGCATGGTACAGGAGAATGTCCTGTACCATGCTCGCAGCACTGCATGAGGAAATGCAGGGGCTGCAGTGGAGTCTCACTTACCTGTCGGCAGGGCCGTCTTTAACACAGGGTAAAAGGGGCAGCTGCCCCGGGCCCAGCCATTGTTGTGTGACCCAAAGCAGCTGCCCCTTGAGCCCGCTCTTCCCACAAATGGTTGATAAGTGCATTTGGTAGGGCCCAAGAAAATATTTGCCCAGGGTCCAATCGATACTAAAGACGGCCCTGCCTGTCGGTGAGGCACCTTACATTTAAAAATGGCGCCGCCCGGCGCCAACACGTCACTGCGCATGCGCCGCCGATGCTCGGGAAAGCCCGTACACTTTCAGCTATTCCCGGGCAGACGGCGCATGTGCGGTGATGTGTTGGCGCTGGGCGGCACCATTTTTAAAATGTAAGTGAGACCGTGGCTCGAGTATAAGCTGAGGGGGGCTTTTTTAGCATAAAAAACATACTGAAAAAGATAGCCTTATACTCGAGTATATACTGTACTTAGGCCTCATGCAAACAGGGCGTTTTTACAGCTGCTTTTAGGAATGTCAGGGGTTTTTTTTTTTTTTTGCAGCTTAAAAACGCCCCTCCTTGTTATTCTATGTCCTCATGCACACACAGGTTTTTAGGAGCTGTAAGTGGTATAAGTGTTTTTAAGCTGTAAAAAAAACCCTGGGCCAGTGTGTTTTGGAGCAGCAGCGTTAAGCTGTAAAATTACCTGACTAAAGGTCGCATACAGCGTTCAGCCACATCAGACGTTTTTAAGCTGTAGTAGTTGGATTTGAGGTTGGAAAATAGAGGAGGGCAGAGAAAGGCTGCTAAACGTGGCTAAAACGTGCATTAACGCCAATACAAAACGCTTCTAAAAGCACGTTTTTACAGCTGCTTATTCCTGGCGTCAGAACTGGCTTTGCTCGTTTTTTCTACAGCCCCGTGTGCATGAGGCCTTACTCTGATTTTACTGCACACTGTGACCTTCTCACAATGTACATAAGAAGCAGCAACAAGTTAGACAGAGCCTGCCTCATTTCCTGATTGGAGGATGTCCAGCATCATCTAGTCCACATATGTCAAACACAAAGCCCTCGGGCCGAATGTGGCCCGTCAGCCCTTGTCATGTGGCCCTCGCACCCATTTTTGCAGCTAGAACGTGGCAGAACTTGATTCCTGCCACCTCTGACTCTCAACCTCCACTCCCGCCCCCTGCTGTCACTTGTAAACACAGAAGCCTTCTGACAGCTTGGCTCAGTGGCTCCCAGATCTAACAGATCCCTGCATGTGCTTACGGCAGGGACAGATCTCCAGAAAGAGAAAGATCTCCATGCAAGGCGAGGTAGAAACACCTACACAGGGAGGTACTAGAGCCGGGCCAGGTAGTAGAGAGAGATGTGAGGAAGCTTCAGGGGGGAGGGTTGGGATTGAAGTTGCACACCCTGCACTTTGTACACAGCACACCCTTAAACCCTGCATTCTCTACATAGCGCACCCCTGAACTCTTTACACAGGGGAACCCCTGAACTCTGTACGTAATGCATTCCTGAACCCTGCACTCTGAACGTAGCACACCCCTGAACACTTCACTCTGTACATAGCACACCCCTAAACCCTGCATTCTGTACATAGCGCACCCCTGAACCCTGCACTCAGTACATAATGCACTCTTGAACCCTGCACTCTGTACGTAGCACACTCCTAAACCCTGCATTCTGTACATAACGCACCCCTGAACCCTGCACTCTGTACATACTACACTGCTGAACTCTGCACTCAGTACATCACGCACTCCTGAACTCTGCACTCTTTGTCGGTAGCATAATCCTGAACTCTGTACATATCACACTCCTGAACTCTGCCCTCCATACATAATGTACTCCTGAACTCTGCACTCTTTGTCTGTAGCATAATCCTGAACTCTGCACTCTTCACATAACACACTCCTGAACATTGCACTCCATACAGAATGTACTCCTGAACTCTGCACTCTTTGTCTGTAGCATAACACACTCCTGAACTCTGCACTCTGTACATAACACACTCCTAATTCTGCACTCCATACATAATGTACTCCTGAACCCTGCACACTTGTCTGTAGCATAATCCTGATCACTGCACTGTGTACATAATGCAGTCATGAACTGTGCACTCTTTGTCTGTAGCATAATCCTGAACTCTGCACTCTGTACGTAGCATACCCCTGAAACTCTTCACTCTGTACATAACACACTCCTGAACTCTGCACTCCATACATAATATACTCCTGAACTCTGCACTCTTGTCTGTAGCATTATCCTGAACTTTGCACTCTGTATGTAACACACTCCAAAACCCTGCACTTTGTAAGTTGCTCACCCCAGATCCAAAAGGCCCTTTGACGACAACTATACGACTGATACGGCCCACAAAGAGTTTGGCCCTGATCCAGTCCTTTCCTTCCCAGCCTGATTATCCTTGGCCTCCCCTTATATCCATTGGGTTTCAGGTTTTTCGATCATGAAGGTTCAGCACCATATGTGGGAGTTACCAAGGATGATCTGCATGCAAATACAGCCTGTGTAGTAACTCCTACTCTTCTAGACTGACTTCCACCCATCAAGGCATTTTGATGCCCTGATGGATGCATTCCTCCCAAGGGTTAGCCCACTGTTCATTGACCGAACTAAAGAAGATTCGCCCATCCCTAACTAAAACACACATGCATTGTGCACTGGGTAAGTATGTTAAAGTGCTACTTAGAATTATTGTGGCCGTGCTTAGCTTTATGCGTAACACGCGTTTCATTTTGCGTATGCCCATAGCCCAGAGCTACTGCATTGTTAATCTCTTGCAATCTAACAGTTTTATAGCACTCATAACAGTAGAGCATCCAGATTTCTAGTAGCTCAGTCATAATACTAAAATTGCATACAATTAATGAATAGGAGTAGCGATTTATTATTAAACAGATGAAACAAATGGCTACCTATGGAGTAAACTACACAAGTATCACACTATATCATCTTGTAGCGATCAACTGATTGGAGCCCTGTGCTATCATGCCAGACTGATTGCTACTATACATGCCACTTGTGTGGCTATATCCTTAATGTGTACCATGGTGCATACCTGCGTTATGTGTACCATGGTCTACACCTTCATAATATGTACCATGGTCTACACCTCCATAGTGTGAACCCTGGTCCACACCTCCATAATGTGTACCCTGGTCCACACCTCCATAATGTGTACCATGGTCCTCACCTCCATAATATGTACCCTGGCCCAAACCTCCATAATGTGTACCCTAGTCCAAACCTCCATAATGTGTACCCTGGTCCAAACCTCCATAATGTGTACCATGGTCCACACCTCCATTATATGTACCATGGTCCACACCTCCATAATGTGTACCCTGGTCCACACCTCCATAATGTGTACCATGTTCCACACCTCCATAATATGTACCATGGTCCACACCTCCATAATGTGTACCCTGGTCCAAACCTCCATAATGTGTACCCTGGTCCAAACCTCCATAATGTGTACCCTGGTCCACACCTCCATAGTGTGTAACCTGGTCCACACCTCCATAATGTGTACCCTGGTCCAAACCTCCATAATGTGTACCCTGGTCAAAACCTCCATAATGTTTACCCTGGTCCAAACCTCCATAAAGTGTACCCTGGACCACACCTCCACAATATGTACCATGGTCGAACCTCCATAATGTGTACCCTGGACAACACCTCCTTAATGTGTAGCATGGTTCACACCGTCATAATGTGTACCCTGTGCCATACCTCCACAATGTGTACCATGGTCCTCATCTCCACAATGTGTACCATGGTCCTCACCTCCAAAATGTGTACCATGGTCTTCAGCTCCAGAATGTGTACCCTGGTCTATACCTCCATAATGTGTACCATGGTCCATACCTCCATAATGTGTACCATGGTCCATACCTCCATAATGTGTACCATGGCCCTAACCTCCCTAATGTGCACCTTGGTCCAAACCTCCCTAATGTGTACCATGGTCCACACCTCCATTATATGTACCATGGTCCACACCTTCGTAATTTGGACCATGGTCCACACTTCCATAATGTGTACCCTGGTCCACACATCCATAATGTGTACCCTGATCCACACCTCCATAATGTGTACCCTGGTCCACACCTCCATAATGTGTACCCTGGTCCACATCTCCATAATGTGTATCGTGGTCCACACCTCCATGATGTGTACCCTGGTCCACACCTCCATAAGGAGTACCCTGGTCAAACTTTCATAATGTGTACCCTGGACAACACTTCCTTAATGTGTAGCATGATTCACACCTCCATAATGTGTATCATGGTCCAACCTCCATAATGTGTACTTTGGACCACACCTCCATGATGTGTACCCTGGTCCACACCTCCATAACACAGCCCATTTATTTTGAATGGGACATCCACTCACCACAATGCAGGTTATAACTCACATGCAGTGCATTTTTTCTTGTTCAAAAGGTTTTATTGAAGTTTGGAGAAACAATACTAAGAGTATACATGAAAACATTAACAGGGTAGCTCCATTCGGGGCATTGAGTCTAACAACATGTACAAACAGTTTACTGCGTAACATCGCATTTTGGTAATACACATAGTAACAAAATTACATAATATTCATGAAAAGTGCTAAACCATCAGAATACAAACGGGTTAGGCCTAGTAGTAAGAGCGCTGCGATCTCATGAAAGTAAGGTGAACAATAACCCGCAGTGCGTTTTATTTTATGTGCATGAAGGATGGTCCACATCTGTGCATTGGGGTGCACTCATTGCAGCGTGTTGGATAAGTGTATCAGGGTGCCGTTTAAAACTAATGACAGTGCAATGCACCTTATATCGTGCATTACCTTGCGGCACACTTTACAGTGCATGAATCCAAGTCACAGATGCTAATTGTAAAAAAAAAAATTAAAAAAAGTATTAACCTTGATGCTCTGATCCCCCGATAAGATTCGATGTTTACAGACTGATTTTTATTTTTGTCTTCAGTTTTTCCTCTAGAAATCCTCCTATACATAAAGCTTGTCATTTTTGCTTAGCGGCCTATGAAGCCAGACAGATCTGGTGTGTAATGCAGCTCTTGGGTAATGTTTAGACACACTTTCCCCTGTAAATCCTGTGTTTCTTCTAATACCTGCTGTCTGGGAAGTCATTGGGACACGCCGTCGCTGACCCAGACATGGCCCGGCGAGACTTTCTGCTTCTAATTATGAATAAAGATAAATAAAAGTAGCGTAACGGAGTAGGTCACCTCTTTAAGGCTGGATGGAGGGTGGTGGGATGCGTCCCGTCCTGGAGATACACAGCGTCGCCTGCAAGAGCTCAAAACATGCTAGACATAACAGCTGAGGTGGTGCAGAGCCAATTACAGCCCACACACACTCCGAGACTCCGCTAGATGGTTTCCTTATTGCAGAACTCCAGAGGAATGATGGAGAGAGGTCTCTACTCTGCACTGATCAGCTACTGACTTCTCACCAGTCTGTCAATGGCTGCCTAAAGTTTACTGATGAACCACAGAACTCAACACACAGTTGAATGACATATACAGTATATGGCCAAACATTGGTTTGTGACCATGAAACAGATTATCCAAGACGGAAGACTTCCATCGTTTGAGGTCTAAGTTCCTCACTGCCTAGAACGAAGGAGTTTCGCTATTGGCAACTCCGTCATGCAATGCTGGCTCAGTTCCAGGGCCCGGTTGTTTTGGAATCGGACCCTCTGGAACGACTGCTGACCTTTAAGGTTATGGGCAAGTCCCTTTCCTCCATATACGTATCTGCGGCTTCTGATGGATCATAGTCAGTCTCTTGAGAAAACTTATAATAAATGGAAAGGGGATATCCCGGACTTGACCGTCGCAGATTGGGAAGATTGTGTTAGCAACTATATTCCCTCCATGATATCGGCTAGAGATAGATTTAGAGTATATTATACACCACAACGCCTTGCCAGAATATACCCCATGAGTGATCCCTTTTGTACCAGATGTGGCCGTGATATTGGTACCTTTTTTCATGTTGTATGGTCATGCCCTGCGCTTGTCTCTTTTTGGAAAGCGGTGACGGACACTCTGGGTGAAATTTTTGACACCACTATCCCCTTGGATCCAGCGGTGACATTACTGAATAAACTTGGTGGCGTGGTTGGGGATAAATATGTCAAACTATGTATCACTTATACCTTATTTTATGCTAGGAGAGAAATCCTTCTGCGTTGGAAGCTGTCTGAGCCTCCCACCCGGACAACCTGGATAGTCGCTGTTTCTAAGACGCTTCCACTTTATCGTCTTAGGCCTCTTTCACACGGTCCGCCTCCGTAGGCGGATCCGTGTTGCTCAGCGGGGATCGATCCGTGAGCCGGCGGATGACAGCTCCGTCTCCGCTTGCAGAGCGGAGAGGGAGGTGTCTCAGCCCCCGCTGCCCTCTATGTGGGATCGGATGAGAACGGACCGCCTGTCCACTCTCATCTGATCCGATTACTGAACGGATGGAAAAATAGGGTTTCCATCCGTCCAGATTTCACGGACAGGATCGGATACGGATGGCAGTGGGTGTCAGTGGAGGTGTCTCCGCTGACATCCGCTGCCCCATAGAGCTGCATGGAGGATCCAATCAGATCCGCCTAAAAAACTGACAGGCGGATCTGATTGGATCTCCCGTGTGAAAGAGCCCTTACTTACGATGGTAGGAACTGTCCTAAGAAGTTTGATAAAGTTTGGTCCGCTTGGATAGATGCTGTGGGTGTGCCAATCTCTCCTGTTTTCGATGATGTGAGTTAGAATTTTTTTTTTTTTTCTCTCCTTTTGGTACTTCCCCCTTCCCTCTTTCCCCAATTTTTTTTTTGTTGGTTGGTCGTTTTTCCTTAATGATCTGATCATGAATACTCAAGTCCTTTATGGTATTTACCCCCTTTTTGTATGTATTGATATCCTTTGTGTAGGGTGATGTGCCTTATTTGTAAGTGTTTGTCTTGCTTACTTGTTTAATAAAAAGAAAAATGTATCTGTAAAAAAAACGTTGGTGGACACCTCATATACCTCATGGTCTTGAGAAAGATGCACTGAGCTTCATCGAAGCATTTACAACAAAAACATTGCTGTTTTGATTCATCTCCTCTGCAAGACTGGTGAGTGCCTCCATACCAAATTTGGATTTCTGTCCTTGGACCGCTACTATTCTCAATCTATACCTCCTCCCTGGGTCAGCTAATAGCCTCCCATGGCTTCCACTACCATTTCTATGCTGATGACACCCAAATCTACCTCTCTACCCCTCAGCTCACCCATCAGTCTCCTCCCGCATCACTGATCTACTAACAGACATATCAGCCTGGATGTCTCATCACTTCCTCAAACTGAATCTATCTAAAACCGAGCTCATAATATTTCCTCCTCCACGTGCCCCTTCCCCGGAATTCTCTGTCAAGATCAATGGCACAACTATTAGTCCTTCCACACATGCCAGGGTGCTAGGGGTAACCCTGGACTCTGCACTGTCCTTTCAGGCTCACATCCAATCCCTGTCCAAATCATGCCGCCTTAACCTCCGCAACATCGCTAGAATACGGCCCTTTTTAACCAATGACACCACCAAGCTTTTAATTCACGCCCTGGTTATCTCTCGCCTCGACTATTGCAACTCCCTCCTCATTGGATTACCCTTACATAGATTATCCCCCCTTCAATCCATAATGAATGCTGCTGCAAGACTTATCCACCTTACCAACCGTTCAGTGTCCTCCAACCCTCTCTGCCAATCCCTTCACTGGCTTCCACTCACCCAACGAATAAAATTCAAAGTGCTAACAATAGTTTACAAAGCCATCCACAACTCTGCCCCCAGCTACATCACTAACCTGATCTCAAAATATCAACCAAGCAGATCTCTTCGGTCCTCCCAAGACCTCCTACTCTCTAGCTCCCTTGTCACCTCTTCCCATGCTCGCCTCCAGGATTTCTCCAGAGCTTCTCCCATTCTTTGGAACTCTCTACCCCAATCTGTCCGACTGTCCCCTAATCTATCCATCTTTAGACGATCCCTGAAAACCCTTCTCTTTAAAGAAGCCTACCCGGCTACTAACTAATAACGCTGTTTCACTCGCTCCATCAGCTCATCCCCCACAGCTATTGCCTTTTGTATCAATTGACCCTCCCTTTTAGATTGTAAGCTCTAACTAGCAGGGCCCTCTGATTCCTTTTGTTCCAAATTGTAGTGTAACTGTAATGTCTGCCCTCATTTTGTTAAGCGCTGCGCAAACTGTTGGCGCTATATAAATCCTGTATAATAATAATAATAATAATAAGTTCAGTGATCTCCAATCTGCAAATCGTCGGTCAGATGCAGCCCTTTGGTTGTCTTTATCCTGCCCTAAGAATGGAAAAAAAAAACACAATATATATACAATGCTCTTGTATTACATAGATCTCAACATCACAGTTCCTCTCGTATGCCTGGTCCTAACCATCCGCATACATCATAACATAATCAGAATATAGTTCTCATGTTAACTTCCATTTCCCAGACTAGTGGCTGCTTCTACAGGAGAAATAGAGCATAAGAATCTGGAACAGATGTGGAACAGAAAAAAGGACCCAACCTCACTACCTTTGTGACATTAAAATCTTCCCCTCTTCTGGGAAGACTTTCCACAAGATTTGGAGTGTGTCTGTGGGAATTTGTGCCCATTCAGCTAAAAGAACATTTGTGATGTCAGGTACTAATGGTGGATGAGAAGACCTGGCTCTCAATCAGTGTTCTAATTCATTCTATAGGTGTTCAGTAGGGTTGGGGTCGGGGCTCGGTGCAGACCACTAAAGTTCCTCCACACCAAACCCATCAAACCATGTCTTATGGAGCTGGCTTTTTTTACAGGGTGTGACATGGGGTAGTCAGCTCTCCTGTTAGATGAGTTTATACAGTGAATCCATGGCAGACAGGAACTATATTTAAGGACCTGGTAGCATGGGCATCCGCAGGTAGGGGCAAGGGGGGGCAAATGCCCCCCCCCCTGGAATCTCAACTTCCCCCTTTCAAGTGATTGTTAAGCCACTTTATGCCATCCTGTCTGGTCTGTTTAATAATCCTGTGTGCCCCTGTGTCTGTGTTTTTAAAAACATAAGCCGTTCATTACCAGTTTTCAGAGGGCTGAACGCCGCTCACGTGACCCGTCGGCTCTCTCCTCTCCCTGTCTGACAGCTGCCTGCAGCAGGCGGGCCGAGGATTCCCCTCTGATGTCAGTCGAGAGGGGAGGAGAAGGGGAGGTGGAGAGGCTGAGAGGAGGAGGGAGGCGGCGGGTCACGTGATTGGCGAGTGGCGCTCTGAAAACTTGTAAAGAACGGCTTATTTTTCTAAAACACAGACACAAGGGCACACAGGATTATTAAACTGACTATAGACAGGATATGAAACTTTAAATAAAACGACAGGAGCAGACAGGCAGGGAGGGGGGGGGGGGGGGGTGGAGAGAGGACAGAGGAGGACAGGAGGGCTGCGGATGATGGAGGCACGTAAACTGACCACAGTGTCAGGGCTCAGCCGCCAAGGTATACTGTGGTCAGTTTATAGAAGGGAGGACATAGCCAGGCAGGATCAGCCAGATATTTTAGGTGATAGAAGGGACCAAATTACACAGAAAAGCACTGTGTTGTATAACATGCTTTAAGGGAACAGGAACATTTTTTTCTTTTTTAGGTTAACAAATGCTTTAAAAATAAATGCTGCTGTTTATCCTTTAAAATAAATACTCAAAATAGGTATAATGACTAAGCCCCTGCCCTTCAAGACATTGTTGAAAATGGGCGGAGCACCTTTATAATGCTGCCCCCCCCCCCCTGAAAAAAGTTCTGCGGACGCCCATGCCTGGTAGCCCACTTTTATTAAAATGGCAGAAAGCAAAACAGTCCAACATAAAGTTTTCCATACAGAGGTTTTACTCCAGCTTCAGCAGAATACAACCACTGGAAAATGCCGAGCCACCTAGGTCATAAGCTCACTCAGCTTCAACTGCAATACCACGCTTCACCTCCTCCCAGTCTCTGACTGTGTTTCCCAGCTCTCCTGGGTACTTGGCTCTCTAGCCTTTAGTTGCAGCACCCTGCTCCATGGCCCACCTCTGGCTTATGGATTGGGGTTCTCTTGACACCCTGATAGGAGCCAACCTGACACCTAGAATGAGAACTGCTGTCTTCTGGCTGGGCACCTCTGACCTCTCGCTGAGACCCTCTGTCCCTTGGCTTCTGGCTGGGGCTCCTCTGGACCCTCTGAGAGACTTTCTGTCTCTTGGATTCTGGCTGGCCACCTCTGACCCCTCCATGGGACCTTCTGTCTCTTGGCTTCTGGCTGTGCACCTCTGACCCCTCGATAAGACCCCCTGTCTCTTGGCTCCTGGTTGGGGCAACTCTGACCCCTCGCTGAGACCCTCTGTCTCTTGGCTTCTGGCTGGGCACCTCTGACCCTTTGGTGAGACCCTCTGTCTCTTGGCTTCTGGCTGGGGCACCTCTAACCCCTTGATGAGACCCTCTGTCTCTTGGCTTCTGGCTGGGGCACCTCTAACACCTTGATGAGACCCTCTGTCTCTTAGCTTCTGGCTGGGGCACTTCTGACCCCTTGATGAGAACCTTTGTCTCTTAACTTCTGGTTGGGGCACCTCTGACCCCTCGCTGAGACCCTCTGTCTCTTGGCTTCTGGCTGGGGCACCTCTGACCCCTCGCTGAGACCCTCTGTCTCTTGGCTTCTGGCTAGGGCACCTCTGACCCCTTGATGAGAACCTCTGTCTCTTAGCTTCTGGCTAGGGCACCTCTGACCCCTCGATGAGACCCTCTGTCTCTTGGCTTCTGGCTGGGGCACCTCTAACCCCTTGATGAGACCCTCTGTCTCTTAGCTTCTGGCTGGGGCACTTCTGACCCCTTGATGAGAACCTTTGTCTCTTAACTTCTGGTTGGGGCACCTCTGACCCCTCGCTGAGACCCTCTGTCTCTTGGCTTCTGCCTGGGGCACCTCTGACCCCTCGCTGAGACTCTCTGTCTCTTGGCTTCTGGCTGGGGCACCTCTAACCCCTTAATGAGACCCTCTGTCTCTTAGCTTCTGGTTGGGGCCCCCTGACCCTTGGCGAGACCTTCAGTCTCCCACACTGGGAGAGATCTACAAACGGGAAGCCCAGCGCTATCCTCAGACTTGAGTATAATACAACCATGCACACCTGTGTACTTACTTACTCCTGAGCCACCCCTGTGTGTCCATAATAACACAGATTGCAGGCGTCTAGCAAAACCCAACCACAGGGTTGAAAATTTTGATACAGAATCTGGAGAAAGCCATAAACACAGCTTTCTCCATTTAGAAATGATAGTCCTGAACCTCACATTAACCCTAAATGCAAATCCTGTGTCACATTTTCCTATATTCTCATTGTGCCTTTCACTGTCACAAAGGGCACAGTCATGCTGGAACAGAAAAAAGACTGCCCAAACTGTTACAAATATGCCACAAAAAAATTCAAATGCTGCTTTCTTGCAACATGGCAGCCTGAGGGCCAACTTTACATGGAATACAGAATTCCCCCTGAAGTCAAGTCAAATTGCAGACAGCTATTTTAAGAACTGCATTTTATTTTTTACTTACATGGCTAGTAGGGAGCAGATGAAGCTGCTTTTCTTTTTACAACAGGGAAACTGCTCGGGTGGTGATCAGGGATAAGATGTTGGTTCACCACCACCATGGTTATGGAATGAATCTCTGGGATTCACAAATCATGCGTCAGGAATCCAAGGAAGGAAACTCTTGTATGAGAAGATGATGTGGAATCCCCTGGGCAGGGCCGGTTTTAGACAAAGTGTGGCCCTGGGCAAACCTAAAAGTGGGGCCCCAAATTTTTTTATATTCTACCAAAAATATAGGCGCATTTAATCAATTTAGCCAAATAAAACATACAACTACATGAAAATATGCTTTAATTAAATAACATTAAATAGAATAAATAAGAAATCAAGTGAGCTTTGCACCTTCACAAATCAGATCACCCCAATTCCTGCACCTTCACACATCAGATCACCCCAATTCCTGCACCTTCACACCTCAGATCAGCCCCAATTCCTGCACCTTCACACCTCAGACCACCCCAATTTCTGCACCTTCACACCTCAGACCACCCCAATTCCTGCACCTTCACCCCTCAGTCCTCCCCAATTCCTGCACCTTCACACCTCAGACCACCCCAATTCCTGCACCTTCACACCTCAGATCAGCCCCTGGTAGGCTGGCACTGGCAGCAACAATTTTATTCAAATCAGGATTTCCTCTGCAAATAGCCTGGCAGGCTGGCACTGGCAGCAAATATTTTATTCAAATCAGGATTTCTTCTGCAAATAGGCTGGCATCAGAGTCAGACAATTATCAAAACCAATGTCATCATGACACATGATCAAAAAATGAGGAAAAATAAGGATTTCTTCTGCAAATAGCCTGGCAGTGACATCATCAGATCAGACAAGGCACTGGCAGGCATTGTACTAGACTAGTACTATGCCTGGCTGCCAGTGCCAGGCCAGCCAATTTGCAAAAGAAATCCTGATTTGAATTAAATTGTTGCTGCCAGTGCCAGTATATTTGCAGAAGAAATCCTGATTTATTTGAATAAAATTGTTGCTGCCAGTGCCAGCCCAGCCTATCTGCAAAATAAATCCCTAAGTAGAAGTCACTCCTCTCTCCAGTCCTCCACTTACCTTGGGTGTGCTGTGCGGTGTGGCTGCAGAGTGTTCCCACTGGACATAGTACAGGAGATGGTCAGAGACTGCAAACATGATACAAGAGATGGTCAGAGACTACGGACCTGATACAAGAGATGGTCAGAGACCACGGACATGATACAGAAGATGGTCAGAGACTGAAGACATGATACAGGAGATGGTCAGAGACTGCAAACATGATACAAGAGATGGTCAGAGACTACGGACCTGATACAAGAGATGGTCAGAGGCCACGGACATGATACAGAAGATGGTCAGAGACTGAGGACATGATACAGGAGATGGTCAGAGACTGAGGACATTATACAGGAGATGGTCAGACACTGAGGACATGATACAGGAGATGGTCAGAGGCTGAGGACATGATACAGGAGATGGTCAGAGACTGAGGACATGATACAGGAGATGGTCAGAGACTGAGGACATGATACAGTAGATGGTCAGAGAGTGCAGATGTGATACAAGAGATGGTCAGAGACGATACAAGAGATGGTCAGAGACTGCAGACGTGATACAGTAGATGGTCAGAGAGTGCAGACGTGATACAAGAGATGGTCAGAGACGATACAAGAGATGGTCAGTGACTGCAGACGTGATACAAGAGCTGGTCAGAGACTGCAGACGTGATACAGGAGATGGTCAGAGACTGCAGACGTGATACAAGAGCTGGTCAGAGACTGCAGACGTGATACAAGAGCTGGTCAGAGACTGCAGACGTGATACAAGAGATGGTCAGAGACTGCAGACATGATACAAGAGATGGTCAGAGACTGCAGACATAGTACAGGAGATGGTCCAGAGACTGCGGATGTGATACAAGAGAAGGTCAGAGACTGCAGACATGATACAAGAGATGGTCAGAGACTGCAGACATGATACAAGAGATGGTCAGAGACTGCAGACATAGTACAGGAGATGGTCCAGAGACTGCGGATGTGATACAAGAGAAGGTCAGAGACTGCAGACATGATAGAAGATAGAAGGACACTAGGGGGGCCGGAGAGCACAGGGAAAGCAGATAGCACTGGAGGAGCTGAAGGGCAGGGGGGGGGGAGATGAAAAGCACTGTGGGGACTTGAAGAGCATGGGGGGGCTAAGGAGCACAGGGTGGGGGGCTAAAGAGTACAAGGGGTTTAAGAGCACTGGGGGAGGGGGGCTAAGATCACTGGGGGGCTAAGATCACTTGGGGGGCTAAGATCACGGGGGGGGTTAAGATCACTGGGGGGGGGTTAAGATCACTGGGGGGGGGCTAAGATCACTGGGGGGGCTAAGAACACTGGGGGGGGCTAAGATCACTGGGGGGGGCTAAGATCACTGGGGGGGGCTAAGATCACTGGGGGGGGCAGTAAAAGAAGTTGAATAGGAGGGGGATGGGAGAGCTCAGCTGCATATAGAGAAATTGATATTTCCATATTTCTCCTGCAGCCGCAGAAGGGAGGAGAAGAATCCATCCATCCATCCATCCAGCGGCATAAGGAAACATCAAATCCTCTATATGCAGCCGAGCCGCCCCACCCCCTCCTATTCAGCAAACACGGCCGGGGCTGCACAGGTTGCACTGCAGGCAGTCACTTACCTTCTCTCCCCGCCGCCGCCCCCCGCGAGCAGCCCGGAGTCGGGATGAAGGAGCTCCCATCTGCAGCGGCTTCAGTGATCATCGGCGGCCGCGGGAAGGAACACACACACACACACACTGACTACTTGACTTCCGGACCGGCTCCGCGGCCAATCAGCCTTGAGCAGAAGGCTGATTGGCCGCGGAGCCGGTGTAGCTGGCAAGTACACCGCCCGGCGGCCGCCCGCAGTGAGGGAACGTCTTCTAGTGTCTGTGAATCTGATGACTCTGAGCGCCGCGGCCCACCGGGACACTGCCCGGTCTGCCCGGTCCGGCCCTGGCTGACAGTGACACGGGGCCCGGGGCCCCTGGACATTCGGGGCCCTGGGCAGTTGCCCAGGTTGCCCCCCCTAACGCCGGCCCTGCCCCTGGGGTGTGGAATCTTAGCACCAGCGTGTTCTAACCAGAGCTCCTGATGGTGGAGATAGATTTTGCTGCGTGCTGATGCCAGGTCATGGCCTCCAGGTTTACCCTGCAGAGGTGCAGAGATAAGCCATGCAAGTGAATTCAGGGGTGAGCAGGAGTAGAGGCAGAGCTAAAATGGGCAGAGACAATGAGAAGATCCAGGAAACAGGCCCAAGGTCAGAGCAAGCACAAGACAAATGAATCTGAGAGATGAAGCTCGAAGATCAATCCAAGGAAGCAAGCAGAATCAGGGGTAGCAAAAAAGAACCCAATGACGTAAGCATTACAATTGCCTAGGTGCTTGGCAATGGCCCAGGTAATTGACAATGGTTCCTACTACTGTGTCTCAGCCAATGAGGAGGGAGAGACCCAGGAGAGCTGCTGCTCATATGCACATCGCCGGATCAAGATCAAGCTTGGGTAAGTATTAGGGGGGCTGAGGAGGGAGCTGCACACTGAAGGTTTTTTACCTTCATGCATAGAATGCATGAAGGTAAAAAAACCTTCAGCCCTTACAACCACTAGTAAGTAATGGATAACCGAGTCCCTCCTCTATAAAAGGGTGCGCCACCTTGTCATTGTATGTTGGAGCTGTTAGGGACGGCTGACTGTTCTGTGTAGGGAATGATACTATTTTCGCTTTTTGTTTGCCTTTAGTACATGTCCCCCATGGCAGAACCTGGTTTCCATGCCTTTTGTTTGTCAATAGCTCACTTATTAGCCCTATAAAGGAGCAGAAATGAACAGGATTCGTCCACCATAGACTTCTATGAGGTTTGATAAAAAGTTTGCGAACTTTTGGAAAAATGTGCGGCACAATTCACAAACCAATCCTAGGCAGATCCACACATCCTTGTGCTGAGAATAAAGATAGACCCTTTCGCTTAGCAGTCAATTTTTAAAAAGGACATGCAGTTTCTTCTTTCAATAAAGAAAGGATAGCATCTACAATAACATTTCATATAATCTTTTCAATGTATATGATTCAGCTGGAGGGCATTGTTTTATTGTTTCTCAGCGAAACTGGAGATTCATTTTAAATGGCTGCCAAGCATGGCGGATAGGAATACAACCCAGTGTTGGCCCCACAGAAAAAGGAAAGATAATACAGGTAGTGCTGTTAGTTTTGGTCGGAGTTCCCCGGCACATCCATCTTGCTCCAGAATGCTTGAATGAGTGACAACAAAGGCAAAACAAGCTATTTACCAGAGAACAAAGTTCCCCCTCGTCTTCTAATATTTCCTGTTCCAGTGTCTTGTCAACAAGTTGACAGGATTTAGTCCATTTCCTGGGAAGCATTCTAAAAATATCAGGCACACTGTTGGAAATGTTTTTGGAAATGCATGGATAGGAAGTTGTCCCCAACGCACCCTGCAGAGCCATCTAGAGCATATACAGTACAATCATATATACTGAAGTGATTTTGTACCAAGGCTGGGGCTATGGGGGGCACAGGTGCAGAGGTCAGAGCTGAGGAGGGGTACAGGGTTGAAATGTGCTGTAGAAGAGGGCTTTAGAGCTTAGCTGTTTGGACGAGGGGGGGCAGACACAAGCTGAGCTGTTGGGGGGGGGGGGGGGTGACGAGGGGTGGCAGAGACAAGCTGTGAAAGAAGGTTGCAGAGGTGAGCTGTGCACTGGGGGTGCAGAAGGGAGTTGTGGATGAAAGTGAAGAGGTCAGCTGTGTACAGGAGTGCAGAGGTGAGTCGTGGATGGGAGTTCAGAAATTAGCTTTGGAAAAGGGTGCAGAGGTGAGCTTTTTGATGGGCATGCATAGGTGAACTGTGGACAGTGGGGAGTGAACTCTGAATGGCAGGTGCAGAGGTGAGCTTTAGATGGTGTAATGCAGAGGTGAGCTGTGAACTAGGGTTGCAGAAGTGAGATGTTTTCCAGAGTTCAGAAGTGAACTTTGGATAGGCATGCAGAGGTGAACTGTGGACAGTGAGGAGCAGGAGTGAACTCTGGGTAGGGAGGTGCAGAAGTGAGCTTTGGATGGTGGGGTGCAGAGGTGAGCTTTAGACAGGGGTGCAGAAGTGAGCTGTGGACGAGAGCTGTATAGGTGAATGATGGGCATTGCTTTTTAGGGGCACTCCTGAACCCTGCACCCTGTGCGTAATGCACCCCTTAACCCTGCACCCTGTGTGCAGCTCACTTCTGAACCCTTCACCCTGTGCAAAATACTCTCCTGAGCACTGTATCCTGTGCAAAATGCACTCCTGAAACCTGCATTCTGTGCGTAATGCACTTCTAAATCCTGGACCATATTCATAATGCACTCCTCAACACTGCCCACGGTGCCTAAAGCACTAGTGTACCCTGCACCCTGTGTGCAACTCACTCCTGTCACATGCCTGATGAAGGGGTCCTACAAGGCTCTGAAACATTGCTGTATGCTGTAACAATATGATCGCTGAATAAAGCTTTGGACCCACTGTGGAGATCCATGCTGTGCTGCTGATATTTTCTCGCTCTAACTCACTCCTGAGCCCTGCACTCTGTGCATAATGCACTTCTAAACCCTGCATCCTCTGTGTAATGCAATCCTGAACTCTGCACGCTGTGCATCACACCAAGTACTTGGGGTGGGCTGTTTCGGCAGTCCCCCTGGAGAACGGGGTCTGCCTGGTTTCGGCTGGGCAGGCCATAGTGAGTACCTCAGTCCCCGTCAGGAGTCTTTTTGCCCCGGGGGATCAGGGTCAGGGCCCTTCCTCTTCGGAGGAGGGCTATGTGTATGCCTTGTGCCCTTTTTGTGTGTCTCACGGTGCACTTTTTTATGCACCGGGTGTTAGTCTTTGAGTGTGTTCACACACCATGGGCTTAAAAAAAAAATCACACACACTCCTGGTTCTATTTACCATGCCCCTTTAAGAACCTCCCACTGTTGCAATTTGGCCACACCCACCATTTTACGTGGTGCGCCTCCCCTCCCCTCCTTTTCCACCTTCCTCTGAGCAGTAGGGGGCATTCTATGTTGGCGGGTGACCTGACAACAATTGGAGGTTTGGTGCTGCAAAGTGTAAGTAGTCTACTTTTTAAGTTAAAAATTTAAAGTGGACCTTTCATCCTCCAGCTAGAAAATGAGGTGGGGCTCTGTCAGACTTGCTCCAGCTTCTAATGCACATTGTGAGAAGCTCACAGTGTGCAGTGAAACCAGACTAAGCCATTTCAGTCCAGGAGAGGAGGACGATGGAAGGGAAGGATGAAGTTGAGCTTTAAGTCATTGCCTTGCCTAGTCATGGTTTAATATTGTCAGTCTATGGGACATTCCTTCCTCCTAAAAATACAAATCCAGCCAGCCAGGCAGAAAGTTTTATGAAGAATCCACTTAGAGAGTAAAATGTTTTTATGGGATTACTTTTCTGTGACAAATAAAATCCGACAATGAAGACGTGCGTATGTCACATTTCTAAATCACGAACATCCCAGCTTTATTTGGATTAATTGAAATCACGCTGCATCTAACCATCCCGAACGTTAATATTTTAATGAAAAACTAAATAGATAAATATGGAGCATCCAGAAACGGCATCTGGTTCCTTTTATATCTCGTTGGTTACAGAAGGACATTGGGGAATTCTGTTTTCTGACTTGTATGGAGAAAAATAAGACTATGCAAACTTAAAAAAATAAATAAATAAATCACATTTTTATGGTTTTGTAGCTTAAGGCTGCATTCACATGTCAGCTTATAATCGCGGGCAGAACCTCCGCGGTTCCGCCCGCGATTCGGAGATTTATTGCAAATCGCGGGACGCCTAGCGTTGCTCGTTGATTTGCAATAGTCCCCCAAACGCCGAGCGATGTTGCCGCGATTTAGGCCCGCCGAATCGCGGCAACATCGCGCAAACAAAATCGCGGGGCTCAATACGCTCCAAAAAAGTACAAGAGCTTCTTTGGAGCGTATTGCGTCCCGCGATTTTGTTTGCGCGATGTTGCCGCGATTCGGCGGGCGTAAATCGCGGCAACATCGCTCGGCGTTTGGGGGGCTATTGCAAATCAATGGGCAACGCTAGGCGTCCCGCGATTTGCAATAAATCTCCAAATCGCGGGCGGAACTGCGGCGGTTCTGCCCGCGATTATAAGCTGACATGTGAATGCAGCCTAAAGCTGAACTTCGTATACACAGTAAAGCTGAACTTCGTACACACAGTAAAGCTGAACTTCGTACACACAGTAAAGCTGAACTTCGTATACACAGTAAAGCTGAACTTCGTATGCACAGTAAAGCTGAACTTCGTATACACAGTAAAGCTGAACTTCGTATACACAGTAAAGCTGAACTTCGTATACACAGTAAAGCTGAACTTCGTATACACAGTAAAGCTGAACTTCATGCACACAGTACATAAAGCTGAACTTTATTTATACAGTAAAGCTGAACACTATACACACTACTCATTCAAATGTTCTCATCGAAGGAACAATCCTTTAATGAAACATTTTGAACAAAATTCTACTAGTGTTTGGCCAGCTTAAAGCGGAGTTCTGGCCTCAAAAACCACTTTGGGCCATCCGCTTGCTCTAGGTTACCTTAAAAAGAAATGGATAGTCCCGATTTTTTTTTTTTTTACTTACCTTGTTATTGAAGAAAATATACTTACCTTTCTTCCACTTCCTCCCTCTGCGGCCTCGACCCGCGCCGTCACTTCCTGCTTGCATTGATTCCTGGGAGCTGAACGTCATCGCTCCCAGGAGTCAATGCGCCTGCACCGGCCCCGCTCGTCACTTCCGAGGCAGGCACGTCATTCCCTGCTAAACAGCTTCTAGGCATGCCCAGAAGCTGTGCAGGGATGACGCGCCTGCCCCGGAAGTGACGAGCGGGGCCGGTGCCGGGCATTCTTGGACCGAAGAGGACGCTTCGGCTTCAACTACCCACACCTGAGATGGCAGCGCTGGAGAAGACATTTTCAAGGTAAGTATTTCTTCTAAAAGGTAAGTGCAACCTGGGACAGTTCAGAGGCTATCCATTATGAAATGCACTAGCCCTGACTGTCCCGGGGGTATTTTTTAGCTAAAAAACATTTAAGGCTGGAACTCCGCTTTAAAGTGAAAGAAAAGCCTAAGTCTAACTATTCTTAAAATGGTTCACTCCCCCCTCCCCCTAACCTTAATCCACTCTGGTCCCGTCATGTGCGTGATACTGCAGCTCTGGCTCTCCTGTGTCAGTGAGCAGCTGCTGTAGGGGAGAAGAGGGATCACCAATAACAGCTAGGCTATGGAAGTCTATGGGTGACGTCACTACTCCCAAACTCCCAGCCGTGGTTGAGTGCTCCCTGTGTCGGAGTGACTGGACATAGATCGTTTTTATTATTGCTACCTTTGTCTCATTGGAGAGATTTTCCTTCACTTCCTGTCCCATTGCCAAAATAGTAGGAGGTAATCCCTCCAAAGTGAGAAAATCCCTGGTTGTCACCATTGGAAGATGTCCCCTCTATTTCTGTTATGGCGGCAACCCAAAATGGGGATTTTCCTTCAGTTCCACTTTTGTTAAAATTACTACAAATAGAGAGGATGAATCTCCCTAATGGGCACAAATTTTTTATAGGGTGACTGTAGGGAGAACAAATATGGAAGCATCGATTTGCAAAGGGGCTGTAATAGTCTTATGTAATGTGTCTCCAGTCTGTGACTCCTATAGCATGTTTGCAGTCTTAGGCTATCACTTTGTAACATGCCCGTAGTATTTGACCATCTCCTATTGTGTGTCTTTAAGCTCCCTGTAGCATTACATTTACTGGTAAGAAGGTTAACCATCACTGCCCTGAGTGGTGTAGCAAGCTGACATTGCCTTCTCAGGGCATGGGCGTAGGAACCGGGGGGGACGGGGAGGACACATCCCCCCCAGGAAATAATGCTGGGGGGACAGATATGGTGAAATCCCCCCCAGTTTAGTGGGGTTTACGACTCAGAAAGGCGCAGATTGGCTGCCTTCTGGGGGCGTAACCTGGGTGCAGGAAAGAGCGCTTGGCCACCCTCACCTTCATGATGTCCTGGCTGTGATTGGTCCAGTCTCCAGCCTGGACCAATCATCATCCAGGACATCCGATCACTGATGTCGCAATGGGGGCGGTGCCGGTGCGTGCGTCAGTCACTCACCGTCACCGCCACTCACCTTCCCGCCGGTTCCTGCCGCAGAGAAGAGGAGAGGCCGCCCGCCGGTTCCCGCCGCAGAAGAGGACGAGGGAGAAGCCGCTCACCTTCCCGCCGCCGCCGCCAGGTAAGTGCATTGGGTTGAAGGGAGCACGCACGCTGGTCTCTGCATTGATTGGGGGACAATGCTGTGGCACTCTGCAATCATTGGGGTACAATGCTGACTGTGGCACTCTGCAATCATTGGGGTACAATGCTGTGGCACTCTGCAATCATTGGGGTACAATGCTGTGGGCACTCTGCAATCATTGGGGTACAATGCTGTGGGCACTCTGCAATTATTGGGGTACAATGCTGTGGGCACTCTGCAATCATTGGGGTACAATGCTGTCGGCACTCTGCAATCATTGGGGTACAATGCTGTGGGCACTCTGCAGTGATTGGGGACAATGCTGTGGGCACTCTGCAGTGATTGGGGACAATGCTGTGGCGCTCTGCAGTGATTGGGGACAATGCTGTGGCGCTCTGCAGTGATTGGGGACAATGCTGTGGGCACTCTGCAGTGATTGGGGACAATGCTGTGGCGCTCTGCAGTGATTGGGGACAATGCTGTGGGCACTCTGCAGTGATTGGGGACAATGCTGTCGGCACTCTGCAGTGATTGGGGACAATGCTGTGGGCACTCTGCAGTGATTGGGGACAATGCTGTGGCGCTCTGCAGTGATTGGGGACAATGCTGTGGTGCTCTGCAGTGATCCTACACCCTTGTCTCAGGGTAAGGTTTTTGCATAGGGTGAACAGAAAAATATTTTGGTTTACATTTTTTTTGTATTTTGCTATTTATTGCTGAATTAAATTCTCGGGTGCAGGATACCCAAAAAAGTACAAAAATCAGACAGACAGACGTACAGAGTCTAAGCACCAGCCGGTATTCACCAGAGCCCCTAATGGTGGAGTTAGGTTTCCATGCATACTGATACCAGGATTGCCCCACCAAGGGGTGAGCATTGGGGCAAAGAGGCTAGGTGTGGAGACTGGAGACTAGAGCATAGTCAGGATTAGGCAAAGGGTCGGGGAAACTGGCAAGGAGAGTAGTCTAAGTCAAGGTAAAGAGCCAAGACCGGCAGCAAGCAAGAGAATGGTCAGGGTCCATCCAGGCTGAGTTTGAGGAAGGCAGCAGGCGAGAGAGAAGTCAGGACAATCCGGATCAGCAATGGCCAGGCAATATCTCAGGTAAGTATTATAGCTCTTTTTGACAAGGGGTTTGCTTAAATACCTTTCCTAGTTAAAGGACACAACCAGTGTAATTTCAGGTAGCTCTGAAAAGCCTGGCAAGAATTCAGTGAGTACAATTTTTTTATTTTTTTTTTTTAAGTCCGATGGTGTAGTGAAACATACTCAACAACAACACTAAACGCCCGGGGCAAAAAAAAAAAAGTTTGCGCACAAAAAAGTACACAGGGTGTACACATGGTCCTCCTCTGAAGAGAAAGGACCCTTGCCTTGATCGTTCGGGGTGCAAGATTCCTCACAGGGACTGGGGTACTCACTGGTCCACACAGCCGAAACCAGACGAACCCCTTTATTCGAGAGGCCTGCTGAAATTGACCACCATTTGCCACACTCAGTGCAACACATCTCATTGGCATAGCGTTGATCAGGTTGGTGATTGTGGCCTGTGGAATGTTGGTCCACTCCTCTTCAATGGCTGTGCGAAGTTGCTAGATATTGGCAGGACCTGGAACACGCTGTCATATATACCGATCCAGAGCATCCCAAACATGCTCAATGGGTGACATGTTCGGTGAGTATGCTGGCCATGCAAGAACTGGGATGTTTTCAGCTTCCAGGAATTGTGTACAGATCCTTGCAACATGGGGCCGGGCATTACCATGCTGCAACATGAGGTGATGGTTGTGGATGGATGGCCAGCAATGGGCCTCAGGATTTTGTCACGGTATCTCTGTGCATTCAAAATTGCATCTATAAAATGCACCTGTGTTCGTTGTCTATAACATACGCCTGCCCATACCATAACCACACCACCACCATGAGCCACTCGATCCACAATGCTGACATCAGCAAACCGTTCACCCACAGGCCATACACGCTGTCTGTCATCTGCCCTGTACAGTGAAAACCGGGATTCATCCGTGAAGAGAACACCTCTCCAAAGTGCCGGACGCCATCGAATGTGAGCATTTGCACACTCAAGTCGGTTACGACGATGAACTGCAGTCAGGTGGAGACCCCGATGAGTACGACGAGCATGCAGATGAGCTTCCCTGAGACGGTGTCTGAGAGTGTGCAGAAATTCTTTGGTTATGCAAACGGATTGTTGCAGCAGCTGTCCGGGTGGCTGGTCTCAGGAGATCTTGGAGGTGAAGATGCTGGATGTGGAGGTCCTGAACTGGTGTGGTTACACGTGGTCTGCGGTTGTGGGGCGTAACTACAGGGGTTGCAGGGGTTGCAATCGCAACCGGGCCCCATGCTCCAGGGGGCCCATGCAGCTCCCCTGTACACCTGGATAGGAGGGGCGGCGGGGGCAGCATGTAGAGAAATCTCTGTCCTCCTTTTTCCTCCTGTAGCTGCAAGAGGAAAATGGAGGAGATTGGTTCCTCTGTATGCTGCCCCCGCCACTCCTCCTATCCACTTCACTTGTCTTCTGCTGTCTTTGAGCCCCTGTGTCCTCCCCTAGTCCCCCGCCCCTACTGTTCTGCCCTCCCACCCCTACTGTGCTGCCCCTCCTGTCGGCTGCTGCAGGGGATGTGTCACAATAGAGAACCAGGAAGGGATCAGTAAACATGTCATTTACCAGCTCCTCCCTTTTCTGAATGGACAGAGTCATAGTCAGTGACATTGTAAAAAAATGATAAAAAAAAATACAATTATACTGTAATACCAAAAATAAAAACTTCTGACACCAGTGGGTGAACTTCCAGGATCACAAAGGTCACACTTGCGACCGGGGCCCTGGCATTCCACCACCGGTGGGAGGCCCCAAGATGGCAGGAAGGGGGCCCAGTGCAGAACTTGTGAAAGGGTCCCCCTGCGGGACCGTAATAAAGGGCCCCGAAATTAGAGTAAAGGGCCCTGGGATCAGTGGGAAGAGCCCCAGGCTTGAAGGGAAGGGCCCCGGCCAGGGGTCCGGGGGGCCCTTCATGGTTTCTTGCACCAGGGCCCTGAAGGTTCTAGTTACGCCTCTGGGTTGTGAGGTCAGTTGGATGTACTGCCAAATTCTCTGAAACGCCTTTGGAGACGGCTTATGGTAGAGAAAGGAACATTCAATTCACGGCAACAGCTCTGGTGGACATTCCTGCAGTCAGCATGCCAACTGCATGTTCTCTCAAAACTTGAGATATCTGTGGCATTGTGCTGGGTGATAAAACTGCACATTTTAGAGCGGCCTTTTATTCTGGCCAGCCTAAGGCACACCTGTGCAATAATCATGTTGTCCAATCAGCATCATGATATGCCACACCTGTGAGGTGGATGGATTATCTCGGCAAAGGAGAAGTGATCACTAACACAGATTTAGACGGATTTGAGAAACAATATTTGATAGAAATCGGCCTTTTGCTTACATAGAAAAGACTTAGATCTGTGAGTTCAGCTCATGAAAAATGGGGGCAAAAACCAAAGTGTTGCGTTTATAATTTTGTTCGGTGTATATTTTTCCATAATGCATTAGGCACTTCCAATGTGAGAACACCCTGGGAGAAGCTCGGATCTCCCCATCCTGTGGCACGATGCACTCCGCTTGCCCTTGGAGGAATTGATTTTCTTTGAATCTCACTGAGTCATGGTCTGTATGGAGATCATGTGACACCCTGAGGTCGCCGTGAACCTATTTGGCCCCGTTCTGTTAGCTGTGCTCTAAATCCACGCCCGTTCCCATGTTCAGTTTGCCCCCGGCTTCCCACGTCCTCCGGGGATACAGTTTCCTAGTACGAACGTTTCAAATATCTTTTCATTTTTTTACTACTCGTATAAGTAATTCTATTCAGGATTTCAAGACACCCAGGGAGAGCTGTTTATGTTGAAAAGATAATGCTTTGTTTTTCTTGGACAAAAGCGTCAAAATCGGAAGAAATTATGGAAATTCTGTGCAACACCAGCTTAGGAAGGGAAGTCCACGATGTATGGGAACCGCGGATTCATTTTTTTTGCTAATTTAACCACTTAAGCCCCGGAGGATTTGGCTGCTAAACGACCAGGGGGTATTTTGCGATTCGGCACTGCGTGACTTTAACGGACAATTGCGCGGTCCTGCGACGCTGTACCTAAACGAATTTGGCGTCCTTTTTTTCCCACAAACAGAGCTTTCTTTTGGCGGTATTTGATCACCTGTGCGATTTTTTGATCACACGCTATAAACAAAAAAAGAGCGTAAATTTTGCAAAAATAGCAATATTTTTCACTTTTTTTTATATGAAATTCCCCCCCAAAAAAAATGTAAAAAT
The DNA here is from genome assembly GCF_965119305.1 of Pelophylax lessonae. Classification (NCBI taxonomy): domain Eukaryota; kingdom Metazoa; phylum Chordata; class Amphibia; order Anura; family Ranidae; genus Pelophylax; species Pelophylax lessonae. The sequence continues at coordinate 716,267,578 of NC_138769.1, read as the reverse complement.
CAAAATTTTTTAACATTTTCGGCCAATTTGTTTTATGCTACATATGTTTGGTAAAAAAAATCGCAAAAAGCGTATTTTGATTGGTTTGCGCAAAAGTTATTGCGTTTACTAACTAAGGGAAAGATTTTTGTCATTTTTGTTGTTTTTTTTTTTAACGCGTAATGGCGGCGATCTGCGATTTTTTTTGCGGTACTGCGACATTGCGGCGGACAGATCGGACCCATGACTGACATTTTTGACACTTTTGGGGTTACCAGTGACATTTCTACAGTAATCAGTGCTATATATATGCACTGTTACTGTAAAAATACACTGGGTAGTGAAGGGGTTAACTTTATTTGAGAGGGAGGGGCTGTGTGTGTCCCTAGGGGCGTGATTCTAACTGTGATTGGCTGTGGCTTCAGCTGTATGCAGAGTGATCAACGGATCTACATAGTAGATCCGTATGATCATCTCTCATACAGAGGGGAGAATGACAGGCAGCTTGTTTACACAAGCTGCCTGACTTTCTCCCTCTCCCCCGCCGATCCCAGAGTGGCTGGCGGACATCGAGTCCGCCGGTCACACGCGCGGGGGGGTCCGTGACCACGCAGGAGCGGGAGCGCGCCTCCGGCGGCGCGCGCTCGCTCCCTAGACCCTCACAAGCTAGTGACGTAGCCCTACGTCACTTTGCCTGTGAGGGGCTGACCGCCGACGTAGATAGTCGTGCGGCGGTCGGCAAGTGGTTAAAGTGGATGTGAACACTAACTGACTGACTTAGTTTGTATTTTTTTAATTAAAATATTGTTTTCCTTTTCTTTTCTTTTTTTGCCTCATCCTTTGGTACATCATAGTGATGTTTTCCCTTTCCTTTGATACATCATAGTGCTGATGATTTCCCACGGCCTCTTTACAACCACTTCATGCCTACATCCATCAATGCCTGCATGGTATTTCTCGGGATGGATTTCCTGATGGTGACAACAGTGGACCATGCCTGTGTAATGTGTGCTAAAACAGCCTCCTGTAGTCTCTACCGGAAATCTATGTGACTGGGTGACAACGCAAGAGCACAATTTGAAACAGGTATAGAACGTTGTCACCCTTTATCAGGAAGTGGCAGGATCAGCAGGAAATCCTTAATAACAGGGATATTCTTAGTGACATATACTGTATATACACAATATATGTACATATATTGTTACAATAATACAGGCTTCCTTCTGGGAGGACAGCCATGCAGACCAATTTGATGCAGTGTGCGGAGTAAATTCTGAGCACTGACAGGCTGACCCCCCACCCCTTCAACCTCTGCAGCAATGCTGGAAGCACTCATACGTCTATTTCCCGAAGACAACCTCTGGATATGACGCTGAGCATGTGCACTCAACTTCTTTGGTCGATCATGGTGAGGCCTGTTCTGAGTGGAACCTGTCCTGCTGAACCGCTGTATTGTCTTGGCCACCATGCTGCAGCTCAGTTTCAGGGTCTTGGCAATGTTGTTATAGCCTAGGCCAGTGTTTCTCAACTCCGGTCCTCAGGGCACACTAACAGGCCAGGTTTGCAAGAAAACTGAAATGCATCCACAGTTGATATCATTTGCTGCTCAGTGATTACAGTATTCTAGTCTGCATCTCCCTAAGGTAATACTTAAAATCTGGCCTGTTAGTGTGCCCTGAGGACCGGGGTTGAGAAACACTGGCCTAGGCTATCTTTATGTACAGCAACAATTCTTTTTTTCAGATCCTCAGAGAGTTGGGGTCCCCCAAGGTTCTGTCCTTGGCCCGCTACTATTCTCAATCTATATCTCCTCCCTGGGTCAGCTAATAGCCTCCCATGGCTTCCACTACCATTTCTATGCTGATGACACCCAAATCTACCTCTGTACCCCTCAGCTCACCCCATCAGTCTCCTCCCGCATCACTGATCTACTAACAGACATATCAGCCTGGATGTCTCACCACTTCCTCAAACTGAATCTATCTAAAACCGAGCTCATAATATTTCCTCCTCTACGTACCCCTTCCCCGGAATTCTCTGTCAAGATCAATGGCACAACTATTAGTCCTTCCACACATGCCAGGGTGCTAGGGGTAACCCTGGACTCTGCACTGTCCTTTCACGCTCACATCCAATCCCTGTCCAAATCATGGCGCCTTAACCTCCGCAACATCGCTAGAATACGGCCCTTTTTAACCAATGACACCACCAAGCTTTTAATTCACGCCCTGGTTATCTCTCGCCTCGACTATTGCAACTCCCTCCTCATTGGATTACCCTTACATAGATTATCCCCCTTCAATCCATAATGAATGCAGCTGCAAGACTTATCCACCTTACCAACCGTTCAGTGTCCTCCACCCCTCTCTGCCAATCCCTTCACTGGCTTCCACTCACCCAACGAATAAAATTCAAAGTGCTTACAATAGTTTACAAAGCCATCCACAACTCTGCCCCCAGCTACATCACTAACCTGATCTCAAAATATCAACCTAGCCGCTCTCTTCGGTCCTCCCAAGACCTCCTACTCTCTAGTTCCCTTATCACCTCTTCCCATGCTCGCCTCCAGGATTTTTCCAGAGCTTCTCCCATTCTTTGGAACTCTCTACCCCAATCTGTCCGACTGTCCCCTAATCTATCCATCTTTAGACGATCCCTGAAAACCCTTCTCTTTAAAGAAGCCTACCCGGCTACTAACTAATAACGCTGTTTCACTTGCTCCATCAGCTCATCCCCCACAGCTATTGCCTTTTGTATCAATTGATCCCTTTTAGATTGTAAGCTCTAACGACCAGGGCCCTCTGATTCCTTTTGTTCCAAATTGTAGTGTAACTGTAATGTCTGCCCTCATTTTTGTTAAGCGCTGCGCAAACTGTTGGCGCTATATAAATCCTGTATAATAATAATAATAATAATAAGTTCTTTGCCATGAGGTGGCGGCACAGTGGTGTAGTGATTAGCACTTTAACCTAGCATCAAGAGGGTCGCTGGTTCGAATCCCAACCACGACACTACCTGCCTGGAGTTTGCATGTTCTCCCTGTGCCTGCGTGGGTTTCCTCTGGGTACTCTGGTTTCCTCCCACACTCCAAAGACATGCTGGTAGGTTAATTGGATCCTGTATAAAAAAAAGTTGCCCTACTGTGTATGTATGTGAGTTAGGGACCTTAGATTGTAAGCTCCTTGAGGGCAGGGACTGATGTGAATGTGCAATGTATATGTAAAGCACTGCGTAAATTGACAGCGCTATATAAGTACCTGAAATAAATAAATAAAAATTAGGTGCCATGTTGAACTTCCAGTGACCAGTAGGAGAGAGTGAGAGCGATAACACCAAATGTAACACACCTGCTCTTTATTCACACCTGAGACCTTGTAACACTAACAAGTCACATGACATCGAGGAGGGAAAATGGCTAATTGGGCCCAATTTAGACATTTTACCTTAGGGGTCTACACACTTTTGTTGCCAGCAGTTTAGACATTAACCACTTGCCGACTGCCTCACGACTGTTTACGTCGGTAGTCAGCCCCTCACAGGCAGAGCGACGTAGGGATACGTCGCTAGCCTGTAAGGGTGTGGGGAGCGAGTGCATGCCGCCGGAGGCGCGCTCCCGCTCGGTCACGGACCCCCCCGCGCGTGTGCCCGGCGGACCCGATGTCCGCCGGGCACTAGCGATCGTCCGTGACAGCGGGAGAAAGGCAAGCGGCTAATGTAAACAAAGCCGCCTGTCATTCTCCCTGTGTAAGAATGATGATCAAACGGTTCTACTATGTAGGACCGTTGATCACTGTTCTTACACATACAGCCACAGCCAATCACAGTTAGAATCACGCCCCTAGGATACACTTAACCCCTCCCTCTCCAATACAGTTAACTCCTTCCCTGCCAGTGTCATTTTTACAGTAATAGTGCATATGTATAGCACTGATTGCTGTAGAAATGTCACTGGTAACCCCAAAAGTGTCAAAAATGTCAGTCAAGGGTCCGATCTGTCCGCCGCAATGTCGCAGTCCCGCAAAAAGAAAAAGCAGATCGGCGCCATTACGCGTTAAAAAAAACAACAAAAATTACAAAAATCTTTCCCTTTGTTAGTAAACGCAATAACTTTTGCACAAACCAATCAAAATACGCTTTTTACGATTTTTTTTTTTACCAAGTATATGGTAAAAAAAAAAATTGGCCTAAAATGTTAAAAAATTTAGATTTTTACATTTTTTGGGGGGGAATTTCATATAAAAAAATGTGAAAAATATTGTTATTTTTGCAAAATTGACGCTCTTTTTTTGTTTATAGCGCATGATCAAAAAAATCGCACAGGTGATCAAATACCACCAAAAGAAAGCTCTGTTTGTGGGAAAAAAAGGGCGCCAAATTCGTTTAGGTACAGCGTCGCACGACCGCGCAATTATCCGTTAAAAATTACGCAATGCCGAATCGCAAAATAGGCCCTGGTCAGGAAGGGGGTAAAATCTTCCGGGGCTTAAGTGGTTAATGGCTGTGTGTGGAGTTATTTTGAGGGGACGGCAAATTTACACTGTTATACAAGCTGTACACTCACTACTTTACATTGTAGCAAAGTGTCATTTCTTCAGTGTTGTCACATGAAAAGATATAATAAAATATTTACAAAAATGTGAAGGGTGTACTTACTTTTGTGAAATACTATATATATATATATATATATATATATATATATATATAGTATATTCTCCATAATATTAAATATAAATAAAATATAACAATAAAATAAGTGAAAAATCAACCAGGGATGATGTGATTACCTCGGAATAGGCACAGCTAGTGTGCAGATATGAGAACCCAAGTCATGTCCCTGACAGAAATGTGAAAGTGTTTAATGCTTATCTATGGGACATCTACACCAATCAGCCATAACATTATGACCACCCACCTATTTTTGGGTAGGTCCCCCTTTTGCTGCCCATTAAAACATGGACTCTGTCACTAGACAAAACATCTCACTGCCTCCACCGGCTTGCCTTCTTCCCATAGTCAATCCGATTACCACCCAGGTAGGGGACACACACGCACCTGGCCATCCACGTGATTCAGTTCTGATGCCCATGTGCCCATTGTAAGTGCTTTTGGCTGTGGACACGGGTCAGCATGGGCACCCTGACTGCCCTGTGCTGTCCTGACCAAGTTGTACCTTAAAAAGTCAAATCTGGTACAAACATGGTGGAGTGATAGTTGTAGAGCAATGCGGGACCCAGCTATTTGGTAGAAAATAAGGGAATGCGATCATCCGATCAATATCCTTGTCGAATTACCGCTATATATATTTAATCTAGAAAAAGCCTGACCCTTCTGGTTCTGGGTGACGGTCCCTGTTAGCAAGGAATGTGCTTTCACCTTCCGTTCACATGCTGGTTGACACACAATAGGCTTCATCTTGAGTATCCGTCTAGTCAGCTTTTAAGGGATGGACATTTGAGGGCACTGCGGAGCCCCATGGGGAGAGAATGGCGAATCTTCAATGTAGTGTCTGTCCTGGGGGAGTTGGTGGATTTAACACCCTTTGACATTGAGTGCATGTAGAGGAATATGGTCAATAATTAATGGATGGCAAGTGTCCTACTCACTCCATCATGCATTATATTATGACATTGCATGCTTTTTATAGCAAGAGGTACCAGAGTCTGCAGATTTATTGAGAACAATCTCCAGGGATAGTGCTGGTTTTGCTGTTTAAAGCAACATTAGACCCAAAAACAAAAAAAAGTGCCCAACCCTTAGATGTGGTGGCTGCATTCGTTTTCTATGTTAGACTTTTCTCCTTCATTTTCACCCAATGTGTTGGTGTTTATTATCCCTGTAATATTAGACTGAAGTCATAGTCAGATTCTAGCACGTCTTTTTAGAAAGCTTCAGGTGACAGCATGTATCTCCACATATCTTCTACGTTAGCAATTCTAAAACTTCTTTCAGCAAGAAAGAGATGACACCTCCTAGATGTCACCTGGGTCTTAACAATCTTTCCTAGATGATGGCACCTAGGCTTCACGAACCTTAAGGTGATGCTTGGGCATGCCCCTGAACTGTCCTGGATCCCACAGGACTGTAACAGTATTTTAGCAAAATTCTGGAACCCCGTGGATCTGGGACACATCCCGGAGCTGAGTTCTGGAACTCTTGGTCTGACACAGCTCCAGGTCTTTGCACTCAATGTCTAGCTGACTGGTCTCCTGTCTGACAGTAGGTGCATAGTTCTGGCAGAGGGGAGACAAAACAAGCAACTTGGGATAAAGAATCAGGTGAATTTAAACTGGGCACCATGTTTGTCCTCTTCACCCAGCACCAGTGCATTGCTCTGCTCACCACTGGACCTTAATGCTTTGTTTTTTTACCCACCCACTGCGCACCAATATATTTTCCTCACCTACCCTCACTACTAGTGCATTATCCCCTCCTACCCCTGAGCACCAATGTTTTGTTCCTCCACCCCCCTACTGAGCACCAATGCATTATCACTCCCCCATTGAGCACCAACGCACTATCCCTCCCCCACTGGCCACCAATGCTTTGTCTTCAACCACCCTCACCACCAATGCATTTTACCTCCCTCCCCATGAGCACCAATGTTTTTTCTTTCACCCTCCTACTGAGCACCAATGCATTATCCCTCCCTACCCCTGAACATCAATGTTTTGCTGCTCCACCCTTCCGCTGAGCACTTAGGCATTTATCCCACCCCCACTGAGCACCGATTATTTGTTCCCACCCACCCTCACTACCAATGCATTATCTCTCCCTGTCCCTGAACACCTATGTTTTTTGTTCCTCCACCCTCTCACTATATTTATCCCTTCCTACTGAGCACTAATGCTTTGTCTCTACCCACCGTAGCTGCCAATACATTATCCCTTACTACCCCGGAGAACCAATGTTTTGTTTCTACACCCTTCCACTGAGCACTAATGCATTTATTCCTCCCCCCGCTGAGAATTAAAGCTTTGTCCCCACCCACCCTCACTACCAATGCATTATCTCTCCCTACCCCTGAGCACCAATGTATTGTTGCTCCACCCTCCTACTGACCACCAGTGCATTTATCCCTCCCCCACTGAGCACCGAAGCTTTGACCCCATCCACTCTCACTACCAATGTATTATCCCTCGCTACCCCTGAGCACCATTGTTTTGTTCCCCGAACCTCCTACTGAACACCAATGTTTGTATCCCTCCTCCAGTGAGCACCAATGTTTTGTTTCCACCCACCCTCACTACCAGTGCATTATCCCTCCCGACCCCTTAGCATCGATGTTTTGTCCTTCTACACTCCTATTGAACATTAATGCATTTATCCTTCCCCCACTAGGCACAAATAATTTGTTCCCACCCACCCTTACCAATGCATTATCCCTCACTACCCCTGAGAACCAGTGTTTTGTTTCTCCACCCTTCCCCTGAGCACTAATGCATTTATTCCTCCCCCACTGAGAATCAAAGCTTTGTCCCCATCCACCCTCACTACCAGTGCATTATCCCTCCCTACCCTGAGCACCAATGTTTTGTTGCTCCACCCTCCTACTGAGCACCAGTGCATTTATCCCTCCCCCACTGAACATAGAAGCTTGGACCCCACCCACTCTCACTACCAATGCATTATCCCTCCCGACCCCTGAGCACCAATGTTTTGTCCTTCTCCACCTTCCCATTGAACATTAATGCATTTATCCTTCCCCCAATGGGCACAAATAATTAGTTCCCACCCACCCTCACTACCAATGCATTATCCCTCTCTACCCCTGAGAACCAGTGTCTTGTTTCTCCACCCTTCCTCTGAGCACTAATGCATTTATCCCCCCCCCCCCCGCTGAGAATAAAAGCTTTGTCCCCATCCACCCTCACTACCAATGCATTATCCCTCCCTACCCTGAGCACCAATGTTTTGTTGCTCCACCCTCCTACTGAGCACCAGTGCATTTATCCCTCCCCCACTGAGCACAGAAGCGTAGGCCCCACCCACTCTCACTACCAATGCATTATCCCTCCCTACCCTGAGCACCAATGTTTTGTTGCTCCACCCTCTTACTGAGCACCAATGCATTATCCCTCCTTACCCCTGAGCACCAATATTTTGTTCTTTAACTATCCTACTGAACACAAATGCATTTATCCCTCCCCCGCTGAGCACTAATGCATTGTTCCCACCCACACCCTCACTACCAATACATTATCCCTCCCTACCTCTAAGCACCAATGTTTTGTCCCTACATCCTTCTACTGAATACTAATGCATTTATCCCACCCTACTGGGCATCATTGCTTTGTCCCCACCCACCCTTACCACCATTGCAATTTCCCTACCTGCCCCTGAGCACCAGTGCTTTGTTTTTTCCACCCCCTACTGAGCCCCAGTGCAGTGTTCTCCCCACCTCCACTAAGAAACCAGTGCATAATACCCCCCCCCCCCCCCCCCCACACACACACACACTGCCCACCACTGCATTATTTCCTTCCACTGAGTACCAGTGCTGTAAATCATGTGAAAATTGCAACCAGACAGAACAAGGAAAGAAAATGCATTTATTTGGGTAAACTCCAGTATATCTTTATTTCATAAGTTGCCTAAAATGTTCTGAAAAGAGTCAATTGGAATCCCTGCTTTGTCGGTACAAGCCCCCAGCACAGCAGGCCTTTGATTTGACTCTTTTCCATACGCTGAAGACAATATCATATTTAGCAGGACACATAATTGTTCTTTCATGGCTAAACGACATCCGGGCAGAGTGATTCATAACTCTGCTGATGCATGGCACATCCATAATTCAGTTTAAACCCGAGCTTGACTTTACAATGTGTTACTGGAAGCTTTGTTACAGTGATAGGCAAAATGGATGGACCAGTGAGGTTCCATCTGCTAGGAAACTACAACTCCCAGCAAAACAGAACTCCAAGCAGCGGGGTGAATAGGGATTCATAATGCCCGTTTTTGTGCTCTGTAAATTAAAAGAAACTCTGACTCTTCGTGACCTCATGGACCATAGGGTGCCAGGCTTTTCTGTCCTCCACTGCCTCCCGGAGCTTGTTTAACTTCATGTTCCTTGTTTCTGTGATACTATCTATCCATCTTGTTTTCTGTCATCCTCTTCTCCTTTTCCCTTCCATGTTTCCCAGCATCAGGGTCTTTTCCAATGAGTCCTCTCTTCGCATTAGGTGGCAAATGTATTTGAGTTTCAGCTTCTGGATCTGTCCTTCCAGCAGGGGTGGATCCAGAGTCTAGTCTCGGTAGAGGCATTGCCAGAAAATAGGGTGTTGCTTACAGAACTGTTTTAACGTATCATACAGTCCTAACCTTGTATAAAACAGTGACACGTATAAATTATGCCACTTCCTCTCAGCGCGGAGGAGGTAGGGAAGAATAATAGACCAGCCAACCACAGTGATGAAAATGTTAAGGCCAGCTGCCACAGTGGCGGTGGTCTTAACACTTATCAATGTCACAAGAGACTTTTATGATTTCCCCTCGGGTCTCCTGATGCGCTACAGTGCAGCGCACCTCTCCACCCGGGACTCCTTTCCTCCGCCAAACACCGCGGCAAAACTAAGGGGGAAGGCTGCAACAGCGCACCTCTCTATCCGGGACTCATGCCCCTACAGCAGGGGGGACAAACATTTTGAGGAGAGAGGAACACTTTAGCGACTTGATAACCGGTCACGGGCCACAATAATCGGAGCGTGAAGATGACATGTTCATGTCCATTGAGCATATGCAGAGCAGACACGGACACAGCCACTCTACTCTATGGACCCTCTGATCCGCTCAGACAGAAGGGGGCGGATCCCCTTCTGTTTCTGTAAGTGGATTAGATTGGAGATAGGCGGGTGTAAACGGACACAAGTCCGTTTACATCTGCCACTCTATAGAGGTGAATGGAGAGTCCAATTGGGTCCACATGAAAAACAGACAGGCAGACCCGATTATACCGATTGTGTGAAAGGGGCCTAGGCTGCTTTTACATGGATGCACTGCTGTTTACCTGCACCTCAACTGACCTCAATCTTCACTTCTTCCTCAGGATTCCTGCAGGTATCACTGGCTGCTGCTGTCCCAAAGGCGGGTATGGCTGATGGCTGCTGCTGGCTGTCCTACAGGGCTGGTACTGCTGGCTGGTACTGCTGGTAGGTTTTGCTGGCTGGTACTGCTGGTTGGTTCTGCTGGTGGGTACTGCTGGCTGGTACTGCTGGCGGGTACTGCTGGCGGGTACTGCTGGTGTGTTCTGCTGGTAGGTACTGCTGGTGTGTACTGCTGGCTGGTACTGCTAGTGGGTTCTGCTGGCTGGTACTGCTAGTGGGTTCTGCTGGTGGGTACTGCTGGCTAGTACTGCTGGTGGCTACCTCTGGCTGGTACTGCTGGTGGGATTTGCTGACTGGTACTGCCAGCTGGTGCTGGTGGGTACTGCTGGCTGGTACTGCTAGTGGGTTCTGCTGGCTGGTGCTGGTGGGTACTGCTGGCTGGTAATGCTGGTGGGTTCTTCTGGCTGGTACTGCTAGTGGGTTCTGCTGGCTGGTACTGCTGATGGGTACTGCTGGCTGGTACTGCTAGTGGGTCCTGCTGGCTGGTACTGCTGGTACTGCTGGCCGGTACTGCTGGCTGGTACTGCTGGTGGGTTCTGCTGGCTGGTGCTGGTGGGTACTGCTGGCCGGTACTGCTGGAGGATACTGCTGGCTGGTACTGGTGGGAACTGCTGGCTGGTACTGCTGGCTGGTACTGGTGGGTACTGCTGGCTAGTACTGGGGGGTACTGCTGGTGGGTATTGCTGGCTGGTACTGGTGGGTACTACTGGCGAGTACTGTTGATGGGTATTGCTGGCTGTTACTGCTGACTGGTACTGTTGGTGGATATTGCTGGCTGTTACTGCTGGCGGGTACTGTTGGTGGGTTCCCGACCCACCATTCCAAAGCATCAACGTGACGGGAGCTGCACTGGAGGAAGCAGAGCCGATGCTTCCAGTATAGCTTCTTTCACAGGTGGAGGCAGAGTGCATTTGGTATCACTCCACCTGTGACAGGAGCCGGCGCTATACAGGAAGTATCGGCTCTGCTTCCTCTAGTGCCGGCTCCATTATTTACAGTGATGCTCGGGGATGGCGGGTCGAGAACGCACAATCTGGGCTTACTTACTCACCATCCCAGAGCAGGAGGGAGAGTCACTAATATTTTCTTGGGGGGAGTAATTGCCCCGTTGACCCCCCCTGGATCCGCCCCTGGATCCGCCCCTATCTTCCAGTGAATATTTAGGGTTGATTTCCTTCAGAATTGACTGGTTTGATCTGCTTGCCGTCCAAGGGACTTTCAAGCGTTTTCTCCAACACCATAGTTCAAAAGCATCAATTATTTGGCGTTCAGCCTTCCTTATGGTCCAAATTTCACAGTCATAGGTTACTACTGGGAATACCATAGCTTTGACTATATGGCACTTTGTCGGTAGGGTGATGTCTCTGCTTTTTATAATGTTGTCAAGGTTTGCCATTGCTTTCCCCCCAAGAAGCAAGCGTCTCTTAATTTCACGGCTACAGTCATATGTATGTAATGGCAAAGTAGGATTGTGTAAAAAAAACATTCAATAAATACATGCGCATTCCCCTATGTTTTGCCTCCTAACTGCTACTATTTTATATATTCCTCCTGGGCACTTTCTTTCTTTTTTAATTTTTGAAACAATAAAATGTGGCAATTCTGCCATTTTTATCCTCCTAGTTTTATGCAATATCTTAGCCCTGGGGACAAGGGAATACCTTTGAACCCCTGAAATGCGTTGCCTATTTCATATTTTCTTGCTGAATGAATGCCAGTATTAAGAATTCTGAGGCTCTCAGTTCAAGTCTTTATGCCGCATAATAATTTGTTTGATCTTTATCAATCATGATCCAGTGATGAGTCAAACCCAGTTTATTTAAAGTTGCATTGTCACCTTCCTGTCTGCATTAAAGAAAACCTCCTTATCTCCTCATCTCCAAGAAGGAGGTGTAGATTTGTTGTAGGGAGTAGACACATATGGTGTTGGTCTTATTTTGGAGGCAAATTCATTTTTTTTATTTTGATGAGATTGGTTGGCCAGGGAATGTTTGCATTGGCTAGTTACTCCATTCAGCCACCGAGAGAAGACAAATCTAGCACTGGGTGTAACATCCAAGTTGTTATTTGGATTCTACGCAGGGATGACAACTCTCTACTTCCACATGACAGGACAAGATGCCTAATCCGTAAGAATTTGGGAAGAATGCTCCTTACATTGGTGGCCAGTGGGAAGAATGCTCCTTACATTGGTGGCCAGCGGGAAGAATGTTCCTTACATTGGTGATCAGTGGGAAGAATGTCCCTTACATTGGTGATCAGCGAGAAGAATGTCCCTTACATTGGTGATCAGTGGGTAGAATGTTCCTTACATTGGTGATCAGTGAGAAGAATGCCCCTTACATTGGTGATCAGTGAGAAGAATGCCCCTTACATTGGTGATCAGTGAGAAGAATGTTCCTTACATTGGTGGTCAGTGAGAAGAATGCTCCTTACATTGGTGATCAGTGAGAAGAATGTCCCTTACATTGGTGATCAGTGGGTAGAATGTTCCTTACATTGGTGATCAGTGAGAAGAATGCTCCTTACATTGGTGATCAGTGAAAAGAATGCTCCTTACATTGGGGGTCAGTGAGAAGAATGCTCCTTACATTGGTGGTCAGTGGGAAGAATGTCCCTTACATTGGTGGTCAGTGAGAAGAATGTTCCTTACATTGGTGGTCAGTGAGAAGAATGCTCCTTACATTGGTGGTCAGTGAGAAGAATGCTCCTTACATTGGTGGTCAGTGGGAAGAATGTCCCTTACATTGGTGGTCAGTGAGAAGAATGCTTCTTACATTGGTGGTCAGTGAGAAGAATGCTCTTTACATTGGTGGTCAGTGAGAAGAATGCTCTTTACATTGGTGGTCAGTGGGAAGAATGTCCCTTACATTGGTGGTCAGTGAGAAGAATGTTCCTTACATTGGTGATCAGTGAGAAGAATGCTCCTTACATTGGTGGTCAGTGGGAAGAATGCTCCTTACATTGGTGATCAGTGGGAAGAATGCCCCTTACTTTGGTGATCAGTGGGAAGAATGTCCCTTACATTGGTGATCAGTGGGAAGAATGCTCCTTACATTGGTGATCAGTGGGAAGAATGCTCCTTACATTGGTGATCAGTGGGAAGAATGCCCCTTACATTGGTGATCAGTGGGAAGAATGCCCCTTACATTGGTGATCAGTAGAGATGTCGCGAACATAAAATTTTCCGTTCGCGAACGACGAACGCGAACTTCCGCAAATGTTTGCGAACGGGCGAACCGCCATAGACTTCAATAGGCAGGCAAATTTTAAAACCCACAGGAACTCTTTCTGGCCACAATAGTGATGGAAAAGTTGTTTCAAGGGGACTAACACCTGGACTGTGGCATGCCGGAAGGGGGATTCCATGGCAAAACTCCCATGGAAAATTACGTAGTTGACGCAGAGTTGGGTTTTAATCCATAAAGGGCATAAATCACCTAACATTCCTAAATTGTTTGGAATAACGTGCCAGTGTGTGAATACGATCAGGTATGATGTTGTATCGATCAGGTAGTGTAAGGGTTACGCCCGCTTCACAGACAGACCAAACTCCCCGTTTAATGCACCGCAAACAACCGCAAACAGTCCATTTGCAGTGGGCACAGTACAGTCTGTGGGCCTGACACTCACTGGCAGGCAACTGCAATTATATTACAGAGGATTAAATATCTAAATATCACTACTTGTACTAAATTAATAGACGATGTTGTAATCCACTGCGCTTTAGGAAATACAGGTAACACATCCTGACAGAATAACACAAATAACACAAATTGCTGCTACTTAAATGAGTGAATATAATAAAAAATGAAATTCATCCAGAAAAAACAGGAGCTGGCTTTTTCATTCAAATTTCAGTAGCGCAGGGATGGTGATAACCTCTTACCAAATAAATAGGATGATAACATATACAAAAATATATGAATCAGATGTGATAAATATAAGCATAAAATCATAAATACATAAAAGCAGGGCTTTTTTTCTCAGAGAATAGGTGCAGGAACTCCTTCCTTCTGGGTCACCTTTCATTTTTGCCCCTACCCACCTCTGAGCACAGTCCCTTAGTTCCACCCCCTACCCACCTCCATGTACCGACTTTTTTAAAGAATACAGAACAAAGTATCATTTTTAGTAATTTATATTTAGTAATTTGTATGGAGTTTGATAGACCCGACCCCAGCAACAAGAGACCCCAACACAACAATAGACCCCCCCCAGCAACAATGGACCCCCTGTGACAAAATACCACCCCGGCAACAATACACCTCCAGCAGCAGCAACAGAGCTCCCAGCAGCCAGCATCAATAGACCTTTCGGCAGCCAGCAGCTGCTCCCTCTCCCTCAACAGTAGATTCCTCCCAGCAACATAAGACACCCTCGCCAGCAACAATAGACCCCCCACACGAAAAAAGATCCCCACCAACAACAAAATATCCACCATCAGGCAGCATTAATATACCCTCCAGAACACCTTGCCATAAAATACATTCAGTGCTGGAGGTGCCGGAACTGCGTTCCCCTACGTTCCCGCTGAAAAAAAGCCCTGCATAAAAGCATGAAATCACATCAATAGGAGTCCATAAAGTCCATAGGTATAAAGTGCATAGAGCAATGAAAGTGCAAACATGAAGGATCACAGGTGCGACTTATGGGGACCACCCTTGCTTGCCACCACCACACTTCTCCCGGCACTGTGTGGTGGTGGCAAGCATGGCAAGCAAGGGTTGTCCCCATAAGTCGCACCTGTGATCCTTCATGTTTGCACTATCATTGCTCTACCGGAGTTGAGAAACACTGCCCTATACAATAGTGATCCGTGGGAAGAATACTCCCTATAATAGTGGGCAATAGGAAGAATGCCCTCTTACCAAAAGCTTAAAAGATTATCAGTGTCAGTGGTTGCTTATCTGAGAGGAAGAAACCGCTTGTTGCTTAAAGCGGAGTTCCGGGCACAAAATCGATCTTTTTTTTTTTGTGCCCGTCCGCTTGTTTTCCTTCTTTTTTGTACTCACCTTGTAATTGTAGATCGAATATACTCACCTATTCTTCACTTCCTCCCTCTGCGCCGCCGCTCCGCCGTCACTTCCTGGCTTGCACTGATTCCTGGGAACTGAACGTCATCGCTCCCAGGAATCAATGCGACGGCACCGGCCCCGCTTGTCACTTCCGGGGCGATGCCGCATTCCCTGCTAAACAGCTTCTGGGCATGCCCAGAATGCGGCGCCGCACCGGAAGTGACGAGAGGGGCCGGTGCGGCGCATTCTGGGAGAAGAAGACGCGGAAGAAGACGCAGAAGAGGACCGCGCCGGCTTCAGCTGCCCACAAGAGAGATGGAAACGCTGGAGAAGAAATTTTATAAGTAAGTATTTCTTCTTGCAGGTAAGTGCGAACCGGGACAGATCAGAGGCTATCCATTGTGGAATGTACTAGCCCTGACTGTTTACTGAAAAATGTTTTCTGTGCCCGGAACTCCGCTTTAAGTAACCCCATTGCAACTTCTGGAGAAGCTTTGGGGTTCCACAAAACCAGGGCTGAGAAAGGCCTCCCTAGGTATTCAAGAACTACCCAATATTCACAAGTGATACTTGATATCAGAAATACTGCTTATAATACTTGGCTCATCCTAGCAAGCCCTAAACTTTCAGAGTATCATTATCCAGAAGCAAGCTGGATTTCAGTTATTGTGGTTTTTGGGTTTCATTATCCATAGCAGGGTATGTGCATGCAGATATCTACTTCAGTCTTCCACCTGTTTTCATTCCTTTCCGCTAAAAGTAAGAAGGGGATTGGAGCGCGGTGAGGGTCTTCCCTTATTTATCGGTCTGTCCACACTGTACACTTGTTTCCTGTTTCATAATATGACACGTCACAAATCTGCAG
Organism: Pelophylax lessonae; assembly: GCF_965119305.1. Classification (NCBI taxonomy): domain Eukaryota; kingdom Metazoa; phylum Chordata; class Amphibia; order Anura; family Ranidae; genus Pelophylax; species Pelophylax lessonae. The sequence continues at coordinate 716,251,616 of NC_138769.1, read as the reverse complement.
CTATTCTTCAGTTTGCATTCACTTTTATTGGGTATTTTTAAAATGTGTGGAAAACTAGTAAAAAAATAAGCTAAAATAGGAGTGAAAGCGAAGGGAAGACCTATTAACCACTTCTCACGCCTGTACACCCTCTATGGACCAGAGCAATTTTTACATTTCAACTATGGGCCTGTTTAATTGGTGTTAAATCTGTAATTACCTAGGATAACAAAGTATTACATGCAGTATATCATTTTTTTAACGACAAAAAAGGCTTTCGATGATATCGTCTTGCAAAAATAATTGTATTTTTATGCAATCCTTACACAAAAAATAACAAAACTCCCTTTTTTTCTACTTTGACTAGTGTTTGTTTAAAAAAAAAAAAATGGTTTTAATGTTTTTTTTTATTTTTTGCTAAAAAAAAAACAAAAAAGACTGACTTTTTAATTAAAAAAAAAAAAGTTTTTCTTAGTTTCTGTCAGTAAATTTTCTAAAAAAGGTAATTTTTCTCCTTCGCTGATGTGCATTGATGAGGCGGCATTGATAGGCTGTACTAACGGCACTGATGAGGTGGCACTTATGAGCAATGATGAGGTGGCACTGTTTAGGTGGCACTGATGAGGAGGCATCAATTTGTAACACTGATGGGCACTGATAGGTGACACTGATGAGCACTGATAGGCGACACTGATGGGCACTGATAGGTGGCACTGATAGGCAGCACTGATAGCCAATGACAGGTGGCACTGATGGGCAGCACTAATGGGCAGCACTCATGGGCACTGATTAGCAGGCACTGATGGACACTGAAAGGCAGCACTAACTGGCATCACTGATGGCCACTGACTGGGGTCACAGATGGGCCCTGACTGGTGTCCCTGATGGGCACTGCTGGGGCTGCACTGATGATCAGTACCCTGATTACCTGTATATGTCTCCTCTGTGAGGAGATGCCGCTGATCGGCTCTCCTCTCCTCACCCTCTGTCAGTGTGAGGCGAGGAGAGCCGATAAACAGCACTTCCGTGTTTACATGTGACCGGCTGTGATTGGACACAGCCAATCACATGGTTAAAGTGCCGCATCATTGGCTCTTTACCGAGGTTGCGGTCGCGCCCTGTCCTAGGAACAAGGCTCGACCATGATCGCTGCTCTGCGCACCTCAGCGGGCGAGTCTGGGCAAACGTCATATGATATCGGCCCAGAATGAGAGGAGATCCCTCCTGCTGTCATTTGACTATACGGTGGGCAGAAGGTGGTTAGGGAAGGTTACCATAGCCATTCTCCTTGTCCCTCTTCTTATAGCTCTGACCCAATCCATGGGAATGTCGGATTCTTGGTTGCCACATTTCCCTAGGCTGTTTTGTTAAACTAACCAAATTCAAATTCATATTCTCATCTTTGAAAATATTTCACTTTTCTGGGCTTTATTTTAACTGGATGTCACTTATTGTCACTTATTGTTTGTTACAGTGGGTACGGAAAGTATTCAGACCCCCTTAAATGTTTCACTCTTTGTTATATTGCAGCCATTTGCTAAAATCATTTAAGTTCATTCTTCTTCCTCATGAATGTACACATAGCACCCCATACTGACAGAAAAACACAGAATTGTTGACATTGTTGCAGATTTATTAAAAAAGAAAAACTGAAACATCACATGGTCCTAAGTATTCAGACCCTTTGCTCAGTATTTAGTAGAAGCCCCCTTTTGATCTAATACAGCCAGGAGTCTTTTTGGGAAAGATGCAACAAGTCTTTCACACCTGGATTTGGGGATCCTCTGCCATTCCTCCTTGCAGATCCTCTCCAGTTCTGTCAGGTTGGATGGTAAACGTTGGTGGACAGCCATTTTTAGGTCTCTCCAGAGATGCTCAATTGGGTTTAAGTCAGGGCTCTGGCTGGGCCATTCAAGAACAGTCACGGAGTTGTTGTGAAGCCACTCCTTCATTATTTTAGCTGTGTGCTTAGGGTCATTGTCTTGTTGGAAGGTAAACCTTCGGCCCAGTCTGAGGTCCAGAGCACTCTGGAGAAGGTTTTTGTCCAGGATATCCCTGTACTTGGCCGCATTCATCTTTCCCTCGATTGCAACCAGTCGTCCTGTCCCTGCAGCTGAAAAACACCCCCACAGCATGATGCTGCCACCACCATGCTTCACTGTTGGGACTGTATTGGACAGGTGATGAGCATTGCCTGGTTTTCTCCACACATACCACTTAGAATTAAGGCCAAAAAGTTCTATTTTGGTCTCATCAGACCAGAGAATCTTATTTCTCACCATCTTGGAGTCCTTCAGGTGTTTTTTAGCAAACTCCATGCAGGCTTTCATGTGTCTTACACTGAGGAGAGGCTTCCGTCGGGCCACTCTGCCATAAAGCCCCGACTGGTGGAGGCTGCAGTGATGGTTGACTTTCTACAACTTTCTCCCATCTCCTGACTGCATCTCTGGAGCTCAGCCACAGTGATCTTTGGGTTCTTCTTTACCTCTCTCACCAAGGCTCTTCTCCCCCGATAGCTCAGTTTGGCCGGACAGCCAGCTCTAGGAAGGGTTCTGGTCGTCCCAAACGTCTTCCATTTGAGGATTATGGAGGCCACTGTGCTCTTAGGAACCTTAAGTGCAGCAGAAATCTTTTTGTAACCTTGGCCAGATCTGTGCCTTGCCACAATTCTGTCTCTGAGCTCTTCAGGCAGTTCCTTTGACCTCATGATTCTCATTTGCTCTGACATGCATTGTGATCTGGACTGTCTTATATAGACAGGTGTGTGGCTTTCCTAATCAAGTCCAATCAGTATAATCAAACACAGCTGGACTCAAATGAAGGTGTAGAACCATCTCAAGGATGATCAGAAGAAATGGAAAGCACCTGAGTTAAATATATGAGTGTCACAGCAAAGGGTCTGAATACTTAGGACCATGTGATATTTCAGTTTTTCTTTTTTAATAAATCTGCAACAATGTCAACAATTCTGTGTTTTTCTGTCAGTATGGGGTGCTATGTGTACATTCACGAGGAAGAAGAATGAACTTAAATGATTTTAGCAAATGGCTGCAATATAACAAAGAGTGAAAAATTTAAGGGGGTCTGAATACTTTCCGTACCCACTGTATATATGGGTATAAACACTCATTTAGCGTGACTTTGTAGATGCTTTTCTTTTGGATTACTGTTTGTATGACTCCTATGACCGTTTATCTATGGTGTTTATTTTGTTGTTTATTGACCGCTTGATTTGGTTTATGTGTACCTTTACTTGTTCATGCTGCTGAACACGTTTAATAAACACAATGGTTAAAAAATAAATAAATAAATAAATAATAATAATAATAATTCACGCCATAGACCATGGGTGTCCAACCTGCGGCCCTCCAGCTGTTGCAGAACTACAAGCCCCATCATGCCTCTGCCATTGGGAGTCATGGGACTTGAAGTTCCACAACAGCTAGAGGGCCGCAGGTTGGACACCCATGCCATAGACTGAACCAAAATGCTGATATGTGCAGTCTTATATCCATATTAATAATATCCAATTTAGCTGGTAGTTAGCATTTAGCAGTAAAAAAAAAGAAACAGTGGCACCTTAACACCAACAAGAACAGCTTCTTAATTTCTGTTCTAGAGCCTTCCGCTTAATTGGGAAACTATAATCCTTGGACCCAAGGTTTCTTTGTTTTGGACTCAACTATAGCCAGAGATTCTTGGGACACCAAACTTTTATGGAACACCGCCATATAATTTTATAGGGAGATACTGAGCAGGCATGACCAGGACACTGAAGAATTGTGGCGTAGGATGGAAGCAAACAATGGAAGCTGCATATTTTTATTGCTGTCTGTTCCCCCATTAAGGAGATTCATCCTCTCTATTGGTCCTATTTACTATTATCATTGAAAGTGAAAGTAAAAAGGAATCCCAAATTTTGGGTTGTCCCCAAAAAACAAATAGTGTAGAAATCTTCCAATGGGGACACTAATTCTGGTGACCTAGGGGTCCCCAAGGAATTCCATTAGTTTGCAGGGATTTCCTTTCGCTTCCTGTTTCACTATGAACTTCCTGGTTCACTATTTTGCCTATAATTCTATTATAAGTTGTGTTTGAGTGCCGTAATGACTGGCACAGTCATTAGCTGTATGAAGAAACATTTCTATCAGACTCTTTTACCATTATATTGACTGCGGTCTTTGATAGTTCTCGTTGATACAGGTCATGGTATATCTAGTAGGTGTGATGATACAGGTCATGGTATATCTAGTAGTTGTAATGATACAGGTCATTGTATATCTAATAGTTGTGATGATACAGGTCATGGTATATCTAGTAGTTGTGATGATGCAGGTCATTGTATATCTAGTAGTTGTGATGATACCGGTCATGGTATATGTAGTAGTTGTGATGATACAGGTCATGGTATATCTAGTAGTTGTAATGATACAGGTCATGGTATATCTAGTAGTTGTGATGATACAGGTCATGGTATATCTAGTAGTTGTGATGATACAAGTCATGGTATATCTAGTAGATGTGATGATACAGGTCATGGTATATCTAGTAGTTGTGATGATACAAGTCATGGTATATCTAGTAGTTGTGATGATACCGGTCATGGTATATCTAGTAGTTGTGATGATACAAGTCATGGTATATCTAGTAGATGTGATGATACAGGTCATGGTATATCTAGTAGTTGTGATGATACAAGTCATGGTATATCTAGTAGTTGTGATGATACAGGTCATGGTATATCTAGTAGTTGTGATGATACAAGTCATGGTATATCTAGTAGTTGTAATGATACAGGTCATGGTATATCTAGTAGCTGTGATGATACAGGTCATGGTATATCTAGTAGTTGTAATGATACAGGTCATGGTATATCTAGTAGTTGTAATGATACAGGTCATGGTATATGTAGTAGTTGTGATGATACAGGTCATGGTATATCTAGTAGTTGTGATGATACCGGTCATGGTATATCTAGTAGTTGTGATGATACAGGTCATGGTATATCTTGTAGTTGTAATGATACAGGTCATGGTATATCTAGTAGTTGTGATGATACAGGTCATTGTATATCTAGTAGTTGTGATGATACAGGTCATGGTATATCTTGTAGTTGTAATGATACAGGTCATTGTATATCTAGTAGTTGTGATGATACAGGTCATTGTATATCTAGTAGTTGTGATGATACAGGTCATGGTATATCTAGTAGTTGTGATGATACAGGTCATGGTATATGTAGTAGTTGTGATGATACAGGTCATGGTATATGTAGTAGTTGTGATGATACAGGTCATGGTATATCTAGTAGTTGTGATGATACAGGTCATGGTATATCTAGTAGTTGTGATGATACAAGTCATGGTATATCTAGTAGTTGTGATGATACAGGTCATGGTATATCTAGTAGTTGTGATGATGCAGGTCATGGTATATCTAGTAGTTGTTGGCCACATTCAACTGGATCTATTCTGTAATATTGAAGATGCTTCTCCAAGTCCCAAGATTGTAACCAAAGAAATGGCTTGGAGAATCTATGAAATGTCTTCAATGTTACAGAACAAGTCCATTAGAACGTTACCACCTACTATTTGCTATATCTGTTGTCTGCTTTTTTAGCTGGCGGAAAAAACTTGGATTACGGAAGCAATCAGACTGTATTCTAAAAAAAAAAAAAAAAAATGGGTTTGCGTTAATATTTTGCACCAGATCACCATCGTTTTTTTCCATGTGGCCGATAGGTAACCTGTATTCTTCTCTGTTTCCCTGCAGATTCCTTGAGAAACCTACAATCTGTGAACCATGGTCCTCGCTCTTCACCCGCTGAATTCAGCACCACCCACCACCTGCTCAGGGAACGGAAGTCATCAGCCCCCTCCCATTCCAGCCAGCCCACCTTGTTCACCTTTGAACCTCCTTCCAACCACATTCACCAGACAACCTTATCTGCCAGCGCTCCCCAGGATTACCTCTTCCTACACCAATGTATGAGCCGCAAAGCTGAAAATATGAGGTGAGCTCCATATCTCTTGATGTATTAAGTGACCATGTTCTTTGCTGTCATTCAGGGTATTTGGCTCATGGTTCACCTGGACAAAGACAATGGATTGGACAAAAGGGCTTTCCTAGCATGAAGCCAACTACCTCTTTAGAAAGCCCTGCCCCTTCACTGCCACAGTTAATTTTTCTGGAATGCCCATAGAGGGGAAAAAAAGTCTTACAGTATTAAAGTGATAGTGAACAGTGTTCATTTTTTAGACTAAAATTGTTTCATCTACTAAATGAACACTATTTTAGTCAACTAAAATACAACTAAAACTAAAACAAATTCAGGTGACTAAAATACGACTAAAACTAAAATAACATTTTAGTCAAAAGACTATGACTAAAACGAAATCGAATATTTACATCAAAAATAACACTACTCTGCTGGCCATTTCTAAATCAGCAACATAATACCATCCAGAGCCTATAATAATAGCACATTAAAGTTTAAACCTGTATTGCACCAGCGCATAACCATAAGTAAGGGGCATTTACTGAGCTGCTGAATGAGAAAAAAAATAAGAAAAAGGCTTTTTTTATATTTTTTTGCTAATATTTCATGTTGGTAATATATTCAGGTAATATGTGCAATGACATTATAGCCAATGGAGTTTACAGTTTTTTGGGGATTTTGTATTTAAAGTTGCACTTCTGTTTGTCAAAAATAAATATTTTTGTTTATGAAACTTTGTTTTATTTATAAAAACGTTATGTATCACAATGGCTAAATCTTTGTCTGTAGTGCATGTTCAAGGTGATAGAGACTAGATGGATGGAGGCAGGAGGTGATGGAGGGATGGAGGCAGAAGAGATGGAGACAGGAGGGGGTGGAGGCAGGAGGTGATGGAGGCAGGAGGTGATGGAGGCAGGAGGTGATGGAGGCAGGAGAGATGGAGACAGGAGGGGATGGAGACTGGAGGGATGGAGGCAGGAGGTAATGGAGAGATGGAGACAGGAGGGGATGGAGACTAGAGGGATGGAGGTGATGGAGGGATGAAGACAGGAGGTGATGGAGGCAGGAAGTGATGGAGACAGGAGGGGGTGGAGGGATGGAGACAGGAGGGGATGGAGGGATGGAGACAGGAGGTAATGGAGGCAGGAGGTGATGGAGGGATGGAGGCAAGGGGTGATGGAGACTGGAGGTGATGTAAAGATAGAGACAGGAGGTGATAGAGACAGGAGGTGATGGAGACTAGAGGGATGGAGACTGGAGGTGAGTGAGACAGGAGGTGATGGAGACTAGAGGGATGGAGACAGGAGGTGATGGAGACAGGAGGTGATGGAGACAGGAGGTGATGGAGACTAGAAGGATGGAGTTAGGAGGTGATGAGTCAGGAGGTGATGAGACAGGAGGTGATGAGACTGGAGGTGATGGAGACTGGAGGTGATGGAGACTGGAGGTGATGGAGACTGGAGGTGATGGAGACTGGAGGTGATGGAGACTGGAGGTGATGGAGACTGGAGGTGATGGAGACTGGAGGTGATGGAGACAGGAGGTGATGGAGACTAGAGGGATGGAGACAGGAGGTGATGGAGACTAGAAGGATGGAGTCAGGAGGTGATGAGACAGGAGGTGATGGAGACAGGAGGTGATGGAGACTGGAGGTGATGGAGACTGGAGGTGATGGAGACTGGAGGGGATGGAGACAGGGGGTGATGGAGACTGGAGGTGATGGAGACTAGAGGTGATGGAGACTAGAGGTGATGGAGACTAGAGGTGATGGAGACAGGAGGTGATGGAGACTAGAGGGATGGAGACAGGAGGTGATGGAGGCAGGAGGTGATGGAGACTAGAGGTGATGGAGACAGGAGGTGATGGAGACAGGAGGTGATGGAGACAGGAGGTGATGGAGACAGGAGGTGATGGAGACTAGAGTGATGGAGACTAGAGTGATGGAGACAGGAGGTGATGGAGACAGGAGGTGATGGAGACTAGAGGGATGGAGACAGGAGGTGATGGAGACTAGAAGGATGGAGTCAGGAGGTGATGAGACAGGAGGTGATGGAGACAGGAGGTGATGGAGACTGGAGGTGATGGAGACTGGAGGTGATGGAGACTGGAGGGGATGGAGACAGGAGGTGATGGAGACTGGAGGTGATGGAGACTAGAGGTGATGGAGACTAGAGGTGATGGAGACTAGAGGTGATGGAGACTAGAGGTGATGGAGACAGGAGGTGATGGAGACTAGAGGGATGGAGACTAGAGGGATGGAGGCAGGAGGTGATGGAGACTAGAGGTGATGGAGACTAGAGGTGATGGAGACTAGAGGTGATGGAGACAGGAGGTGATGGAGACAGGAGGTGATGGAGACAGGAGGTGATGGAGACAGGAGGTGATGGAGACAGGAGGTGATGGAGACTAGAGTGATGGAGACTAGGGTGATGGAGACAGGAGGTGATGGAGACAGGAGGTGATGGAGACTAGAGGGATGGAGACAGGAGGTGATGGAGACTAGAGGGATGGAGGCAGGAGGTGATGGAGACTAGAGGTGATTTTGACACAAGTGGTGGACGCAGAAGGTTATATATTGTAATCCTATTGGATTACATTACAAAATAAAATAAATTGACATTAGTTTGCCCCCCAGTGCCCTTTCCTGCAGTATTACTGTACTATATATATATGGGTTTTTTAATGGCATTTAGTGCTTACCAAGTGGGTTCATAACCTATTAAGGAATACATTAACCCCTTCTGGAACGCCCCACGCAGATATACTGAGCAGGCCGGCCTTCCCGCTCCTGTGATTTTGTGCACTCGTTCTGGGGAGCACGCACGTGCCACTGGCGACCCACTCCCACTGTGATTGGACATAGTAGGAGCCAATTAGCGGGTCCGGCAGACCCGATGTTCGCCAGCACCCGGCGATCGTTCTCAGGAGAGGCAGAACGGATGTCTGCCTATGTAAACCAGCCATTCTGTGAGAGGGGAAGATGTAGATCTTATGTTTCTGCTAAGCATCCCCCACACAGTTAGAAAGCACTCCCTAGGAGCACATCTAACCTTTTGATCGCCCTGATGATAACCCCTTCCTTGCCAGTTTCATTAGTACAATAACAGTGCTTTTTTTTTTTTTTTTTTTTTTTTTTTTTTTAGCACTGATCACTGTATTGGTGTCACTGGTCCCCAAAAAGTGTCACTTAGGGGTTGATTTTTCTAAAACTGGAGAGTGCAAAATTCCGGTGCAGCTGTGCATGGTAGCCAGTCGTTTTCTAACTTCAGCTTGTTCAATTAAGCTTTGACACGAAATCCCTGGAAGCTGATTGGTGTCTATGCAGAGCTGCACCAGATTTTGCACTTTCCAGTTTTGGTAAATCAATCCCACAGTGTCAGATTTTACCTAATCTATATACATTTTACTCTAATTTACTCTATATACAGCTGCCATATAACCCAGATCTTTCCCAGAAGGAGGAGCTGCTAATCCTCTGCTGCTGGTCACATGTTCAAAATAAAATAAAAAAACAGCCTTTAGAATACAGAATAAAAATAAATCAATAATATAAATTGTTTTAAATTGCCATACAAATATATATTTGAAATCAAATCTTTATTATTTTGTGTAAATAACATGGTGTGGTCAAATTTCTGCCAGTCACAGGGTGTGTCATGCCCCCTCCAGCCTGTGTCTTACAATAATAGGGAGGTGATTCCTCCATTAATCTACACGTAACATCTCATCCCCATTGTGTTTAGCTGGTTAGTGGGCATGGAGGAGGAGGAAGGTAGTGGGCTGACACCCCTTTATAGTCACATGGGCTGCTCAGATGTGATAGGGAGGAAATGCTCAGCATTGAAACTCACTGAAAACTGAGCATGTGCAGAATTGCCACCACAGCTTCAAAATTCTTAGCTGAATTGGGGACATGAACAGAAGGGGGAGATAGAGAGCAGCAGGATCAACCAGGCTTTTTTGCAGAATACAGAAAACAAATCTCATAGGGACTTATTGAGTATGAAGAGCATGTAATACACCGTTTATTGATAGTTTTTTTTCTGATGTAAGTTCAGTGACACTTTAAGTCAATAACTGCACCATTGTGTTTTAATATTTTTATTGTTTTCCAGAAGTGCCAGCTTCTCCCAGGCCACCAGGTCCTCCTTTTTCATGCGTAGTGATACAGCTGTGCAGAAGTTGGCCCAGGGGTACGGACACTGCATAAACGGGGTCAGTGGTCAGGTCCACGGCTTCTATAGCTTACCAAAGCCAAGGCGGCTCAGTTCTGAGTTGAGGGACAGTGCCTACGACCTCCCGAGGAGCTTCGCCTCAGACACTCCCACCAAGTCGAGCCTTACCGGGCCGGAATCTGAAAACGAGGACGTTTACACTTATAAAACCCCTAGCAATGCTCTTTGTAAAGAGTTTAGTGATCTTTCGACGGACTCGTGTGATCTTTCTGGGACGCCGCTTTCCGTTTATCAGATACCAAGGACTTTCACCTTGGACAAGAACCACAATGCTTTGTCTTTGGCATCCAATGACTTCCATAATGCTCCTCCTCCGAGGCCCCCCAAACCGGGGCAGACAGAGACCCGCTGGGGAAGTCCTCAGCAGCATAATGGGGACAATATTGGTGTTGTTTCGGTCAACATTCCAAGGAGGAACACCTTACCGGCCATGGAGAATCGACGCCATCGAGGTAAGGACTGCGTTTATGTACATTTGGGTTGTTACCAATGGTGGGCAGAGTATGTAGGCAGTCCCTGTGCAAGACCAGTTTCTGGGCCCATTTACTGGCTTGCCAATTAAAAGAAATCACTTATCGATTGTGAGCTTAATGACAGCATCTCCAACAGTTTATATGTTTTCATTTTTTGTGGATTTTTTAACTCAGGGGTCTCCAAACTACGGCCCAAAGGCCACATCCAGGCCTACAGTTAGGGTCAGGTTCCTCAACCCAAGGGGGCTCAGATGGTGATTATGATGTAAAGGAGCCCTCATGGGGGCCCTGTTGTCCTGGAGTTCTGATAGGGACTCTGATGTAAGGAGGGACTCCTAAGGCAGACCCTGATGTAAGGGGGCCCTGATGGGCACTCTAATGTAAAGATGGGCTATGATAAGGACTTTGATGTAAGGGGGGCTGTGACAGGGACTCTAATGACAACCTTGATTTAAGGGGGGTTCTGGTGAGGGCTCTGATGTAAGGAGGGTTGTGATGCGTACTCTGAAATAAGGGGTTGTGATGCGGACTCTGGAATAAGGGGTTGTGATGCGGACTCTGGAATAAGGGGTTGTGATGCGGACTCTGATATAAAGAGGAGCTCCAAAGGTGAAATCCGATGTAAGGGGGCTCTTATGATGACCATGATGTAGGCCTTGTTGTAATTGCTACAATAGGAACTTCTAAGGCAGACTCTGGTGTAAGAGGGGCTCTGATGGGGACTCTAATGTAAGGGGGGATATGATGTAAGGAGGAATTCCTAAGGTGTACTCTGATGTAAGGAGACTCTGATGGTGACTTTTATGTAAAGGGGGCCCTGATGTAATTGGGGCTCTGATGGGGACTCTGATGTAAGGGGTGGTCGCTGATGGAGACTCTGTTGTAAGGGGTGGGCTCTGATGGAGACTCTTTTGTAAGAATTGGGCCCTGATGGGGACTCTGATGTAAGGAGGGCTCTCATGGGGGCTCTGATGTAAGGAGAAACTTCTAAGGTGGACTCCATTGTAAGGGGGCACAGATGGTGATTATGATGTAAAGGAGCCCTGATGGGGGACCTGTTGTAAATGGAGCTATGATAGGGACTCTGATGTAGAGAGGGACTCCTAAGGCAGACACTGTAAGGGAGCCCTGATGGGAACTGTAATGTAAGGGTGGGCTATGATGGGGAATCTGATATAAGGGGGGGCTGAAATAGGGACATAATGACAACCCTGATGTAAGGAGGATTCTAAAGGGGACTCTGATATAAGGGGGCTCTAATGAGGACTTTGATATAAAGAGGAACTCCTAAGGTAGACTCTGATGTAATGGGGCTCTGGTGATGACCATGATGTAAAGGAGCTTTGATGGAGGCCCTGTTGTAATTTCTCTGATAGGGACTCCTAAGACAGACTCTGATGGAGGGGGGTGATGTAAGAAGGAACCTATAAGGTGGAGTCTGATGTAAGGAGGAACTTCTAAGGTGGAGTCTGATGTAAGGAGGAACCTCTAAGATGGAGTCTGATGTAGGAAGGAACCTCTAAGGTGGAGTCTGATGTAAGGAGGAACCTCTAAGGTGGAGTCTGATGTAGGGAGGAACCTCTAACGTGGAGTCTGATGTAAGGAGGAACCTCTACGGTGGAGTCTGATGTAAGGAGGAACCTCTAAGTTGGAGTCTGATGTAGGAAGGAACCTCTAAGGTGGAGTCTGATGTAGGGAGGAACCTCTAAGGTGGAGTCTGATGTAAGGAGGAACCTCTAAGGTGGAGTCTGATGTAGGGAGGAACCTCTAACGTGGAGTCTGATGTAAGGAGGAACCTCTACGGTGGAGTCTGATGTAAGGGGGAATCTCTAAGGTAGAGTCTGATGTAAGGAGGAATCTCTAAGGTGGAGTCTGATGTAAGGAGGAATCTCTAAGGTGGAGTCTGATGTAAGGAGGAACCTCTAAGGTGGAGTCTGATGTAAGGAGGAACCTCTAAGGTGGAGTCTGCTGTAAGGGGGAATCTCTAAGGTAGAGTCTGATGTAAGGAGGAATCTCTAAGGTGGAGTCTGATGTAAGGAGGAATCTCTAAGGTGGAGTCTGATGTAGGGAGGAACCTCTAAGGTTGAGTCTGATGTAAGGAGGAATCTCTAAGGTAGAGTCTGATGTAAGGAGGAATCTCTAAGGTGGAGTCTGATGTAAGGAGGAACCTCTAAGGTGGAGTCTGATGTAGGGAGGAATCTCTAAGGTGGAGTCTGATGTAAGGAGGAATCTCTAAGGTGGAGTCTGGTGTAAGGAGGAATCTCTAAGGTGGAGTCTGATGTAGGGAGGAATCTCTAAGGTACAGTCTGATGTAGGGAGGAATCTCTACGGTGGAGTCTGATGTAAGGACAAACCTCTAAGGTGGAGTCTGATGTAGGGAGGAATCTCTAAGGTGGAGTCTGATGTAAGGAGGAACCTCTAAGGTGGAGTCTAATGTAAGGAGGAATCTCTAAGGTGGAGTCTGGTGTAAGGAGGAATCTCTAAGGTGGAGTCTGGTGTAAGGAGGAATCTCTAAGGTGGAGTCTGATGTAAGGAGGAATCTCTAAGGTGGAGTCTGATGTAAGGAGGAACCTCTAAGGTGGAGTCTGATGTAGGGAGGAACCTCTAAGGTTGAGTCTGATGTAGGGAGCAACCTGTAAGGTGGAGTCTGATGTAGGGAGGAACCTCCAAGGTGGAGTCTGATGTAGGAAGGAACCTCTAAGGTGGAGTCTGATGTACGGAGGAACCTCTAAGGTGGAGTCTGATGTAGGGAGGAACCTCTAAGGTGGAGTCTGATGTAGGGAGGAACCTCTAAGGTAGAGTTTGATGTAGGGAGGAACCCAGGGCCGGACTGGGACTAAAATTTAGCCCTGAAAATAATTTCATACCAGCCCCATAGCATTATTATAACAGCCCAACAGCATAGCGCCATTATTTTCTTGTTCGTAAAAGGGAAAAACATGCATTTTAAAGCACATTTGAAGAGTGTATTATAAATAGATAAGACAAATATGAAAGCATATAGGGCTTATATATATATATATACATATCTATATATATAAGAGCAAATTCTGGTTAAAAGTGATATAATTGCGGATGTGGTACAGGAGGTGGTGATAGGCTGTGTGGGCATGGTACAGTAGATGTCAGAGGCTGCAGACATGGTACAGGAGGACGTGTCAGAGGCTGCAGACATGGTACAGGAGGACGTGTCAGAGGCTGCAGACTTGGTACACGAGGACGTGTCAGAGGCTGCAGACATGGTACAGGAGATGCAGGGGCTGCGGGCATGGTACAGGAGATGCAGGGGCTGCGGGCATGGTACAGGAGATACCGGGGACATGGTACAGGAGATGCAGAGGCTGCGGACATGGTACAGGAGATGCAGAGGCTGGGGACATGGTGCAGGAGATGCAGAGGCTGCGGACATGGTACAGGAGATGCAGAGGCTGCGGACATGGTACAGTAGATATCAGAGGCTGCAGGCATGGTACAGGAGATGCAGAGGCTGAGGACACAGTACAGGACATGTCATAGACTGTGCAGACATGGTACAGGAGATGCAGGGCTGCAGGCATGGTACAGGAGATGCAGGGGCTGCGGGCATGGAGCAGGAGATGCAGGGGCTGCAGGCATGGTGCTGGAGATGCAGGGGCTGTGGGCATGGTGCTGGAGATGCAGGGGCTGTGGGCATGGTGCAGGAGATGCAGGGGCTGTGGGCATGGTACAGGAGAGGGAGAGGCTGCATGCATATTACAAGAGATGCAGAGACTGCTGACATGGTGCAGGAGATGCAGAGGCTGCAGGCATGGTGCAGAGGCTGCAGGCATGGTGCAGGAGATGCAGGGGCTGCGGGCATGGTGCAGGAGATGCAGGGGCTGCGGGCATAGTATAGGAGAGGTAGGGCTGCGGGCATGGTGCAGGAGATGCAGAGGCTGCTGGCATGATGCAGGGACTGCGGGCATGGTGCTGGAGATGCAGGGGCTGTGGGCATGGTGCAGGAGATGCAGGGGCTGTGGGCATGGTACAGGAGAGGGAGAGGCTGCATGCATATTACAAGAGATGCAGAGACTGCTGACATGGTGCAGGAGATGCAGAGGCTGCAGGCATGGTGCAGGAGATGCAGGGGCTGCGGGCATGGTGCAGGAGATGCAGGGGCTGCGGGCATAGTATAGGAGAGGTAGGGCTGCGGGCATGGTGCAGGAGATGCAGAGGCTGCTGGCATGATGCAGGGACTGCGGGCATGGTACAGGAGATGCAGGGGCTGTGTACATGGTGCAGGAGATGCAGGGGCTGTGGGCTTGGTACAGGAGATGCAGAGGCTGCGGGTATGATTCAGGGGCTGGGGGCTTGGCGCAGGAGATGCAGGGGCAACGGGCATTGTGCAGGAGATGCAGGGGCTGCGAGCATAATGCAGGGGCTGCGGGCATGGTGCAGGAGATACAGGGGCTGTGGGCACGGTGCAGGAGATGCAGGGTTGCGGGCATGGTGCAGGAGATGCAGGGGCTGTGGGCATGGTACAGGAGAGGGAGAGGCTGCGTGCATAGTACAAGAGATGCAGAGACTGCTGACATGGTGCAGCAGATGCAGAGGCTGCAGGCATGGTGCAGGAGATGCAGGGGCTGTGGGCATAGTATAGGAGAGGCAGGGCTGCGGGCATGGTGCAGGAGATGCAGAGGCTGATGGCATGATGCAGGGGCTGCGGGCATGGTACAGGAGATGCAGAGGCTGTGTACATGGTGCAGGAGATGCAGGGGCTGTGGGCTTGGTACAGGAGATGCAGAGGCTGCGGGTATGATTCAGGGGATGGGGGCTTGGTGCAGGAGATGCAGGGGCAGCGGGCATTGTGCAGGAGATGCAGGGGCTGCGAGCATAATGCAGGGGCTGCGGGCATGGTGCAGGAGATACAGGGGCTGTGGGCACGGTGCAGGAGATGCAGGGTTGCGGGCATGGTGCAGGAGATGCAGGGGCTGCGGGCATGGTACAGGAGATATCAGAGGCTGCAGACATGGTACAGGAGGACGTGTCAGAGGCTGCAGACATGGTACAGGAGATGCAGGGGCTGCGGGCATGGTACAGGAGATGCAGGGGCTGCGGGCATGGTGCAGAAGATGCAGGGGCTGGGGCATGGTACAGGAGATGCAGGGGCTGCGGGCATGGTACAGGAGATGCAGGGGTTGCGGGCATGGTGCAGGAGATGCAGGGGCTGCGGGCATGGTGCAGGAGATACAGGGGCTGCGGGCATGGTGCAGGAGATGCAGGGCTGCGGGCATGGTGCAGGAGATGGAAGAGGGGGGCTGAGGGTGACTGTGATGTAAGGAGAGATTCTGATGGGAATTCTGATGTTAGGGGCGCTATGACAGGGAACCTGGTGTTAGGGGGGCTCTGATAAGGACCCTAATGTAAGGGGTTCAAATCCTTCCCTAAAGCTAACAAAATTTTAAGAAAAATACATACACTTTATTGTCCCAGTGATTACTAACATTAGAACAGGAAGTGAGGGGAAATCTCCTCTGACTTCGTCCATATATATATATATAAGCAAATTGTGGTTAAAAGTGATATAATTGCGGATGTGGTACAGGAGGTGGTGATAGGCTGTGTGGGCATGGTACAGGAGATGTCAGGGGCTGCAGTCATGGTACAGGAGGACGTGTCAGAGGCTGCAGACATGGTACAGGAGATGCAGGGGCTGCGGGCATGGTACAGGAGATGCGGGGGCTGCAGGCATGGTACAGGAGATGCAGGGGTTGCGGGCATGGTGCAGGAGATGCAGGGGCTGCGAGCATGATGCAGGAGATGCAGGGGCTACGGGCATGGTACAGGAGATTCGGGGGCTGCGGGCATGGTGCAGGAGATGCAGGGGCTGCGGGCATGGTACAGGAGATGCAGGGGTTGCGGGCATGGTGCAGGAGATGCAGGGGCTGCGAGCATGATGCAGGAGATGCAGGGGCTACGGGCATGGAACAGGAGATGCGGGGGCTGCGGGCATGGTACAGGAGATGCAGGGGCTGCGGGCATGGTACAGGAGATGCAGGGGCTGCGGGCATGGTACAGGAGATGCAGGGGTTGCAGGCATGGTGCAGGAGATGCAGGGGCTGCGAGCATGATGCAGGAGATGCAGGGGCTACGGGCATGGTGCAGGAGATACAGGGGCTGCGGGCATGGTGCAGGAGATGGAAGAGGGGGGCTGATGGTGACTGTGATGTAAGGGGAGATTCTAATGGGGATTCTGATGTTAGGGGCGCTACGACAGGGAACCTGGTGTTAGGGGGGCTCTGATAAGGACCCTAATGTAAGGGGTTCAAATCCTTCCCTAAAGTCAACAAAATTTTAAGAAAAATACATACACTTTATTGTCCCAGTGACTACTAACATCAGAACAGGAAGTGAGGGGCAATCTCCTCTGACTCCGTCCAATAACAAGTCTTGTCTCGAGTCACATTTTTAAGAGATATTAGTGGAAATTTGGAGAGACAGCTTCATATGCATTGAGATTCAAATTTCTTACCAACTTTTTTTTTGGGGAAATGTCCCCCTCTAGTGGTGAGAGATAACACTGCATTTTACAAGCAAACTTCTGACCTAAATGTCAGGATGAGAACATTATCAGTTTTGTTTGCCACAGTCCCAGAATTGAAGCATCACCAACCTCTTTATAAACAGACAGCAGCTGTATTTGCTTTGCTTAGATATCTGATTCATCTCGGCTTGATCTCTCCTCCCGGTGTTTTTTTTCCTGCTCTTGTTTTAGTGAGACAAGGTGCTTTTTTCATAGTATAGAGGATTTTTTTTATAACTGCATAAGGAAACTGCCACCATATTTTGAAAATGTAACAAAAAAAAATCGGGAAATGCCTTGCAAGAGCTTTAAAAAATAAGAAATCAATGAATTTTATAGGGAAAATTAAAAAAATAAAAATGGGGAGATGGCCTACTCATCAAAAAAAAAAAAAATCGCAGACGTTTTCCAAAACGATTATAGTTCCTTTATACTCATTAAGATTAAAAATCTCCAAGGAAAATTAGATAATAATAAGAACGAAAAAAATACAAGAATATATTAGAGAGGCAAACCTACCTAAAGTATCAGCGGAAAAGTTGCAAACACTAAAAGATCCAATAACGAAAGAAGCAATAAAAAATACAGCTACTGGGAAGAGTCCAGGTCCAGATGGATGGCTTCACCACTCGCTATTATAAAATCTTTAACCACTTGCCGAACGCCCGCTGCAGATATACTGCGGCAGGCTGGCTTGGCTGTGCGAATTGCCATACCCATACTTTTGGAGCGAGCAGGGGGCGAGGGGGGGGGGGGTATTAAGTGGTGCGCGGGGCTGGCGGCCGCGATTGCCCCTGGTCACCTGCCATCTCTACCCGGGAAGACAGAATGGTGGTCTGCCATTGTAAACGCAGCAGGCCGTTGTTCTGTCAGTTATCATCACAGTGCTCCTGTGATCCTCCTACTTAGTGATACAGCTCTCTGTGTTGATCCAATAAGCCCATCCCCCTCACCGTTAAAAAACACCCCCTAGGATCACATTTAACCTTTTGATCGCTCCTGAGTTAACCCCTTCCCTGCCAGTGTCATTATTACAGTAACAGTGCATATTTTTAGCACTGATTACTGTAGTAATGTCACTGGTCCCCCCAAAAGTGTCAAAAATGTCAGTTAGGGGTGATCAAAGGGTTAAGTGTGAAGCTAGGTGGTGTTTTCTAACTGTATGGGGAGGGACTTGTGGAATCAACACAGAGACCTGTGATCCGAAATAGGAGGAACACAGGCTCTCTGTGTTCATTCCAGAGAGAATAACGGTCTGCTGTGTTTACAACAGCAGACCATCGTTCTCTCCTTACGGGAAGCCCGGTTGCAATCACGGCCGCTGGCCCGTGGATCGGCTTCCATGCCACCTAAGGGGGGCGGGCGTGCCTCCATCAAATAGAGAGGTTCAACTCCACTTGGGAGAAATGGGTAAAGTTTAAAAAAACGAGGAAATATGCTGAAAAAAAAAGGAGAAAAGAAGGATTAAGATAATAATGGAAGAGGAAAAAAAAAAGGATGTGGCAAACATTGTTCGGGTGGGAAATGGGTAGAAGTTGGGAATAAAGAAAAATGAGGTAATTATATAATAAATGTGATTGTTTTAAATGTATTACGATGTATTGTTTGTTACCAAAGAAAAAATAAAGTTAAAAAAAATAGCGTGAAAAAACAAAGTCTAGTGGGATCTATTTGCAGACTTTTGTAATTTTATGAAGACTTTGGGTGTGTTTTTCTGCAAATGTTTTAGTAAACCCAAAGGGTTGTATTTATAAAAAATTAATTGCTGAGCTATTCTTCTGAGCCATTGCGTGACCATTTGTTTTGTGTGAATAAGGGGCAAAACTGAATCTTTTTAGGCTATTTTCTTTTTTTAGGTCAGATGTTATTCACTCATTCAGAACAGACTGAATCAGGACAATATTGCATTTTGGCCAATAGATGGTGCTGGCAATCACATAATATAAATACTTGTTTACTTTGATTGTCTGCTCCATCTAGTGGCCTGGCCATAATACTGCATAAGTGATTCTTTTACACCATCCTGCATGAGGAAAGGAAAAGGTTGCTTCTAGTTCCTACTTGTTTTATAAAATAATATATATTCATATATTGCAACCTCAAATGATGGGCACTGCATTGTTCCTGCTTGTTGACCTAGTGACAATCTAGGTTGAAATAAAGCTTTTAGAAGATATAGTATATCCAGTAATACCATTGTTTATATAAGACAATAAAGAACATTTGAAGGTGCAAACTCACTGAAGAAATTCTGGCTGAATGAGTTCCTATTTGTCCACACACCTGAATTGCAAATATCTTCAGTGATAATTACCAATTTTTATTTAATCTTCGTTATCCTTTGAAGGTTCCCCTGAGGCAGTCATCATCTATTGGACTCTCATGGTGTCCATCTGACACAAATCGCTTCTTGGCTTCTAGCGGTGTACACATGACACAAATTACTTATGGCCTCTGGTGTGTGTCCATATAGCCTATGAACATTTCCACAAGTGACACATCTTTTATTGGCCTCTGGTGGTCTCACCTGTCACTTATTGACCTCTGGTGGAGTCCATGTCAAATCTATTATTTATTGACCTCTGGATCACCAGTTGAACCTATTGACCTCTGGTTGTGTCCAAGTCGTATCACTTATTGGCCCCCAGTGTAGTGCATGTCACACCTATCACATATGGTGCTTTCCCACTGCATGGAACCGAACGGTTCAGCTCGCTTTTGTGCTTCTCCACTGCTGGTACCGCATGGTACGGAGTAGGAACGGTTCGGTACGGTACGGCGGCGCTTTTCCACTGCATGGAACCCGAACGGTACGGCTCTCAAAAACAGTACCACCTCGATTGTGGTTCCAAGAGGTACCATACCATTGCATGCAGTCACTACTAGCCACTGATTGGTCAGAGAATCCCACCCACCCCGTTGTTATCCCACCCACTTAACTTTAGTACTACTTTAGTGGAAAAGCAAACCATACCGTACCGTACCGAACCGTTCCAACACCGTACCATGCGGTACCAGCAGTGGAAAAGCAAACCGGGCCAAGCAGGGCCGAGTAGAGCCGAGCCGGTACTTGCAGTGGAAAAGTGCCATTATTGATCTCTGGTGGAGTCAATGCCAGACTTATGATTGGTGGACCTCTGCTGTAGTCAATGTCACACCTGTGACCACTGGTGCTGTCCAAGTCACTCTTATCACTTTTTGACCTCTGGTGTAGTCCATGTCACACTTATCATTGATTAACCTCTGGTGGTGTCCATGTCAGACTTAATATTTATTGCCCTCTGTTGTAGTCAATGTCCCCAGTATATCATATTGACCTCCCGTTAGTCCAAATTACACCTTTCACATATTCACCTCTGGTGGTGTCCAAGTCATACTTATCAATTTTTGACCTTTGGTGTAGTTTATGTCACACCTATCACTTATTGATCTCATGTCAGAGTTATCTTTTACTGATCACTGATGTAGTTATTGTCACACCTATTGTTTATTGACCTTTGGTGGAGTTCATGTCAGACTCAGTTCTTGACCTCCAGTGTAGTTCATCTCACACTTATCAGTTATTGACTCCTTGTAGTTCCCTTGATGCACTTATCACTAGTTGACCTCTGCTGGTGCTCATGTTTCTTTTATCACTTTCTTGCCCCTGATAATGTCCATGGGAAATGTATCACGTCTTGCCCTCATGCAGTATCCACAAGAAGGCTTATACTTATTATTAAAGCAATCTATGTGATTATTTCTCCAGCATCTTCTTGTGAAGCCTACGACTATCCTCATCTGGGAGACTTAAGCGTGGAGCAGTCTGTGGAGTCCATCAATGATGGCTTCAACTCTTATCTGGTGAGTCCTCTGCTGTATATTCTCAGGACACTGCTAATCTACATGTCTAACAGAAAAACCTAATTTACAATTAGGTTTACAAAAAAACATAACCTATTCAATTTTAAAAACATCACATGACATTTATTGACTCATTTCCTGTGGACTGTTTCAGTCTCGGGCTCATAAGCATATAACTGGTGGTTCAAGTCAGATTGGAAGAACCCAGGAGGTAATTTGATTGAAGGACTAAGTACACATTGAGAGACTATAGGCAACGTTCTGTGGAAAATGTATGGGATGTGAGTAGAAAACCACTCTGGACTGGTGAAAAAACCAATAGGTTGTTGGTGGGTATCAAAAAGATGAATATGGTGGGAGGCTGGGAGCCTCTCTAAGGAAATGGATTACCCAAGGGTAGGCATTGGTAGGGTACTCAGTTGAGATCTTAGGACTTCTACTTTTCTGATACAACAGGAATGCTGTTTCAGCTGGAGTAGCTTGAGTGAGTATAAAAGAGCGCCTCTGACAGATAATCCTCTCCATCACATCCACAACACACTGGCACTCGGCAAGTACAGATATCATTCAATTATCTCTTATTGAAGCATGACTGCTCTACAAAGTGTCATATCAACTGCCCTGAAGAAGGACTGTTCCCCCGAAATGCTTTGGCTTCATCTGTACCTTTGTCATCTTCAATAAAGTTCCAAATTAAACTATCTAGAGAGGATCATCTGCCCCCGGGTGCTCTTTTGTTCTCCTTTAAGTATGGAAAATATAGGGAAGTCTGTTCGCGACTCCAGTCACTTTGGCCCACATGCTTACAACAGCCATCCATCCTTTTACTGCTGAGAAAGGAGAGCTCATTCCAACTGTTATATCTGTCTAAATTATTTGTAGCACTAGATGTGGTTTGCAGGGATTGGCTGTTCAGTATTTATCAGGTGACCCAAGTATGTGTATTTACACAAGTATCTTTTAGAAATCTTTCATAATCTAATGTCAATGGGCAGCATTAAATTGAATGTGAAAGCCTTGCCTTCTGCTGCTCCCAACCGATGTTCAAGGACTCCATTGCCAAACCTATGTAAGCATGCTTTTTCCATGGCACAGCACACCCCTGCAGCATCGCGCACGGGTGACATGTATGCCTTAGAAGTAGAATTTCTTCAACACCAGACCAAAGGAATTCCCAGCACCATATGGGACTATTGGCTAAGGGAATGCCAAAGTAAACCTTATTACCAGTTGACTGAAGCCAGGTGACTACAGTGGATATTATATAAATGTCAAAGTGCGAGGTCAGGCACAGAGACCAGTAGCTATAGCAGTCTAGAGATTCTCACCGACCAGCAGAATAAATAAACAAGCAGAGCACCCTAGTGGATGATGCACGCGCACCTGAGGTGCGGGGTCTAAGTACTAGCTGGTATTCACCAGAGCTCCTGATGGTGGCGATGGGTTTTGCTGCATGATAGTGTCAGGTCACAGTCCTCAGGATCACTCCACCAGGAAATGAGCAAGCCAGGGATCTGGTTGCAGATGTAGAAGGTAGGGATCAAGCAAAAGCATAGTCAGTAACAAGCCAAAGGTCCATAAAAAGTGGATGCAAGTTGGGATTAGACAGGAGAGTAGTCGAGAAACAAGCCAAAGGTCCATAACAAATGGTGGCAGGTTGGGATCAAGCGGAAGTGTAGTTGAGGAACAAGCCAGAGGTCAGTAACAAATAGTTTTAGGTTGGGATCAGGCAGAAAGTAGCCAAGGAACAAGCCTAAGGTTGATAATAGTTGGTTGCAGATGGGGATCAAGTAGAAGCGTAGTCAAGGAACAAGCCAAAGTTCGGTAAAGTGTGGTATTAAATATAAGAGCAGCTGCAGTTATGCAAAGGAGCAAGATATCAGCTGCAGAGAGCACAATAATCTGGCAAACAGGAAGTACAAAGAAATGGCTATAATAGGAAGTTCATGGGAGGACCAAAGATTTCAAGGTTCAGAAGAAACAAAAGACAAGGTAAGATTGTCCTAAGAAATCAGATAGAGAGCTGTCCAGCAGCTTAGAGGGCACAGCAAGAAGACCTGTTGCGAGACATAGCAGAGGTTGCAGGTTCAGAACCTGGCTCTGACAACAAAATGATAACATGTGAGTGGAACCAGGAACATCAAATTTCACAAATAGCAAAATCCCATTCCCTATAAATAGGGCAGGTCCCTACACTAAACAAGTCATATAAAGAACAAATTGGAGATAACTAGGAGCCACTACTGGTTATTTCCTGTAAAAAAAATAATACCATATGCATTTCCAATCCCTTGATTTCTTTTGGACCAGAACCTGAAAAAATCTAGGGACTAGATGAAAAGCACTTGAATTTTTGCACAAAATTACCTAAGTAGTTGTTCCTAATTATGTCCTATTTTTACTTTATATAAGGTGTAAAGGCTTCAACTAACGTATTTTCATTAATAGTTGTCTCTAAACAATGTCTCTCTTCACCATATTTTTGCATGATGGATAAATATCAGATAATGTGTTGTCATCAGTGTAATTATTTGGACGTGTAGATGCTTGTAGTTATTGGTTTCATGACTTTGTCTGTATTTACCCGCAGCAAACCAAGTCCTCCTTGACCCGCTCTGAAAGTGCAGATTCTGAAGACAACTACGTCCCCATGAACCCCGGTTCCTCCTCTCACTTTAACTCTGAGAAGCTGAATGACAACGCACATAGCGTTTATATCCCCATGAGCCCTGGGCCACACCACTTTGACTTCCTGGGATTTTCCTCCGCCACACTTCCTGCCCGCAAAGGAAGTACTGCCTCTCTGTGTCAGAGACCAACTCGAGTCAGTGAAATCCAGCCACCTCCAGTAAATCGGAACCTCAAGCCTGATAGGAAAGGTGAGGCTCATTAGGTGCAAACAATTCACAGCCAGGGCTATTCAGTACATAGATGGCAGGATGTACCAAGCATTGGATTGGCAGCCCTGGCAACTCATGATGAACAAGCACTGGACTTTGTTCCCTACCCACGCTTGTGTAGTCCACTCTCTTGAGGAACCCTAAGCTGCAAGAGGGAGTGGACTGCGAGTAGGTGGATAGGAAACAAAGCCAAATGCTCGTTCTTGAGTTTCCAGGGTTGCGCATTCAATGCTCGGTACGACCTGCCATCTACAGCAGGAGTCTCAAACATTTCTTAACAAAGGGACAGATTACTGTCCTTCAAACTTTAGGGGGGCCAGAGTGTGGCAAGCGGGAGCTGAAAATGTCCAAAGGTCAGTAGGATTAAACAATGCCTCAGGCTTGGTGGTTGGAGGGAGTAAGAAAATTACATGGGACCTGTGGTCAGTAGGAGAAGGAATTGTGCCCCATCATTGGTGTCAGTGGAAGATATTGTGCCGCATCGTTAGTGACAGTGAGAGAAATAGTGCCCCACCATTGGTGTCAGTGGAAGATATAGTGCCCCATCATTCGTTTCAGTGAGAGAAATAGTGCCCCACCATTGGTGTCAGTGGAAGATATAGTGCCGCATCGTTAGTGACAGTGAGAGAAATAGTGCCCCACCATTGGTGTCAGTGTAAGGAATAGTGCCCCATCATTCGTTTCAGTGGGAGGAATAGTGACCCATCATTGGTGTCAGTGGGAGGAATAGTACCCTATCATTGGTACCAGTGAAAGGAATAGTACCCCATCATTAATGTCAGTGGGAGGAATAGTACCCTATCATTGGCGTCAGTGGGAGGAATAGTGCCCCGTCTTTGGTTTCAGTGGGAGGAATAGTGACTCATCATTAGTGTCAGTGGAAGATATAGTGCCGCATCGTTAGTGACAGTGAGAGAAAAAGTGCCTCACTATTGGTATCAGTGGAAGGAATAGTGCCCCATCATTGGTGTCAGTGGGACGAATAGTGACCCATCATTGGTGTCAGTGAGAGGATTTGTGCCCCATCATTGATGTCAGTAGGAGGAAAAGTGCCCTATCATTGGTGTCAGTGGGAGGAATAGTGCCCCATCATTGATGTCAGTGGGAGGAATAGTGTCCCATCATTGGTGACAGTGGGAGGAATCGTGTCCCATCATTGATGTCAGTGGGAGGAATAGTGTCCCATCATTGATGTCAGTGGGAGGAATAGTGTCCCATCATTGGTGACAGTGGGAGGAATCGTGCCCCATCATTGATGTCAGTGGGAGGAATAGTACCCTATCATTGTTGTCAGTGAGGGGAATAGTGCCCCATCATTGATTTCAGTAGGAGGAATAGTACCCCATCATTGGTGTCAGTGGGAGGAATAGTGCCCCATCATTGGTGTCAGTGGGCTGGATAAAGGCAGTTTGGACACCACTGATCTACTGGATGGAGAAGGACGTGCAATGGAATAAGCAGTTTGAAAAGTAAGCATCCTTTCACAAAAGGGACTACTGCGTATTCATGTGCCGAGGAGGCTGTAATTCACTAAGATTTTTTTGGCAAATGTCATTAAAGGTGAACTAACCATTTAAGTAATGAAAAAGTTATTGCTGAATTAAAACGCCCATATAGACAAGATCTTCAGATCACCTGGCCAACCCAGCAGCCGCTCAGTGTTTTATATCATGCCATGCCCGTCTCCTTGCAGTCCATCTCCTTGCTCCATTTTTTGTGCTGCAGGAGTCTAACTTGAGGATCAATGCATAAAGAAAGTTCCCAGATTTTGTGATTTAATGATCTCTTATAACGTTTTTCTCACCTGCAGCAAAACCCACACCCCTGGACCTTCGAGCTACAGCGATAATTGATGAACTTCCATTCAAGTCTCCGGTCACGAAATCCTGGTCTAGACAAGCGTAAGTACAGAACTTTATGCAACCGGGGCTTAAACAGCATGTGCATTGTAAAGGGACTATACCTTAGGCCAGGAGTTCCCAAACTGTGGGTCGTGACCCACTGGTGGGTCGCGAGCTGCGTTTAAGTGGGTCGCGCTGAGCCGGAAATCACTGAGAGCAGGCCCGCTTAAATTGTGCTGTGCGAGCCCACGCAAATTACAGAGAGCCAGAGCAGTCAAATTGCGATGGATTCAGGAACCTGCCCACGCAGTTTACGGAGGCTGGTCTGCATTTCCCACGAGAAGGATACTTGCATCAGTGAGTACGTATGTGGGCTGTTATGTAAGATATGTTCATGGGGTGCAGAGCCAGCTCCTCGGTCCTGCTGGCGGCAGCGGTGGTGGCTAGACTGGTGGTGGGATTCTCTCAGCTACAGTGGTCAGAGACAGCAGCCTTGGTGTCATAGGAGGACCAGGTGGCCTGGCGGTGTCAGGAGTTCATGGCAGCTTCTGTGACCCCGGTAGAGGATCTGAAGGAGAAGAGCCAGGACACCAAGACCAGCATAGAGCTCCTCATCATAGAGACGCTGGGTGAGTGAAGTGTGCTGGGCTCTTAACAACACATTTATTTATACATTAATTAAGTGTATTCAATAATAAATTAAAAATTGGTAAATTGATATTTTTAATTTAACATCCCCCTCCCTTTAAAAATATGCATTATTATTTGCATTTCTATAGCGCCAACAAATTCGGTAGCGCTTTACAATATTCAATTACAAGCAAGTGGGTCCCGAAAAAAAGGGTATTCAGAAGTGGGTCTCGGCCCAAAAAAGTTTGGGAAACCCTGCCTTAGGCAGATGCGAAAGTCCATAAAAGCAGTCCTTTTAAGGTAAGAATCCATTTAGACAGTAAATCCACAAGAAGTAACAGCGATTGTCCCTTATGCCCATTTCACACATGTCCGTTCCACTAACGGACTCAGTTTTTCTCGATCCCCGCTGAGCAGGCGGAGGACAGCTGTGTCTCCGCTCTGTGTGCGGAGACAGAGGTGTCAGATCCCTGCTGTCCTCTATGGGGGAATCGGATGAGAACAGACCGCCTGTCCATTCTCATCCGATCCCATCCACCAGACGGATGGAAAATAGGGTTTCCATCCGTCTGGATTTGACGGACAGGATCGGATGTCAGCGGACATGCCTCCGCTGACATCCGCTGCCCCATAGAGATGCATGGGGCATCCGTTCAGATCCGCCTGAAAAACTGACAGGCGGATCTGAACGGCCCGCATGTGTGAAAGGGGCCTTAGACTTCATAAATTGGTAATAATCCATAAAAGCAGAAAAGTCTGTAACTGGCATTTGTAAGCCCATGAGAGTCTTCAGGCTCCAAACCCCCTGGGAACCCCGACCGGGATCCCATCACGCCCTCCCCCCAAAGGGGGTGATTACTCCAGCAGAGTAACAGCTACATTTTGGCAGTCTTTTCCCCAGGGACACCCTTAGGGCACTTAATGAGTCATTTTTATATGGTATAACCTATAGGGGTCTATAAACAGTGGGAAAACATTAACCCTTCCTGCTCAGTTACTCCAAGCTCAGCAGGTCAACCCAGTGCAATATAAGACGCAGTAACAATTTTCACCTGGCTAGCCCTATTAACTTAAGGGCATGAACACAGACAGGAACCAATGAGAACCCTCTTGAAGTCACCTGTCTACAAACTGACCAGCTCTAAAAACAATACCCTCATGGCTTGCAGCATTTGCAACCTAACTGCTCAGGTTAGGAACAGCTGCATGCTCCTAGCTGTGAAAGGGAACATAGATTAACTTTCTCACATCACGGCACCAGGGGGCATCATGCTGAGGAAAGCTCTTCTATATAGATTGTAGTCCCAATTAAAGGAATGAGCTTTTGTTCATAAACCCAGAGATCAACCTAACTTCAGACAACTATAATCAGTCGTGATGGGCTAACGCCGTCCAGGAAATATTCCCGTCATTCTATCATCGGAGAACCCATCCTGTTTACCTTTGCCCTTTTTCTGCCACAACTATTATTTCATTTTCTGCAAGATGAGGCTGCGTCAAGCAAATAGATTCCAAATAAGTCTCAAAACTGCACGGCTGTAAAACGGCAAAAAGCTTCTTTACCCCAAATCGTCGACAGGTGATATTAAAGAGGTTGTAAACTTGTTTAAAATTTTTTTTTTTTTTTTACAACCTGCAAGAGAAAGACATAATGAGCTAGTATGCATCGCATACCAGCTCATTATAAAATACTTACCTTAGAACGAGCCCCCGCCGTGCCGCTCTCTTACCTGTATGACGGGCGACATGACATGTCGGTCGTCTTCCGGGATCGCGGCATCCGGTCATCTGATTGGCCGGAGCCGCGGTGACGTCACTCCCGCGCACGCGCGCGGTAGCCGACGGTCACGGCACGGGGCTCTGAAGGAACGGCACGATCAGCCGTTCCTTCAGAGTGCATGCGCCAGTGACGTCACTGGCTGCATTAAAGGTAAATATCTCCTAAACGGTACATGTTTAGGAGATATTTACAGTACCTATAGGTAAGCCTTATCATAGGCTTACCTATAGGTACAACTTCCTGAGGAGGGTTTACTTCCTCTTTAAAAAGCTCATCAATTTAGAGTTAACAGTAAATAACTCCCCTAGAATAATTGCTCTCACTTCGGCATGCATAGTAATAGCTAATATGTGCACTGCAATCAACATTTTCATATGCGTCCCCCACCCAGCAAGTTTGAATGTGTGTGTGCATGGGAGCTTTTAAAATTAGTTTACATTAAACTCTAATTTTTTAAACATTTTTTTTTAACTCGACTTTAGATTTATCACAAAGGGGACTGATAAGCCTCCTATGTGATAGCATAGTGCAGATGATAGGTTCTCTTTAAGGAGACATCAGGGGTCTATTAAAGCACTAATGGCACCTCGGCAGTCTGCTGAAGTTGACTGTGTTCGATCAGCTTCTTCCCTGGCCAGAGCTACTGAGGTTTAACAGCTCTGAACCTGGAAGTGCTCCGAGCTCAGCACTTCTGGGTTGATGCTATCCAGGGGAGATAAGCGAATGGATAGATAGTCCAACTAAGAAAAGACATTTCAGTGTTTGGTGGATGTTGGAGAATCAAACCTCCTGACAATTCCCACATTCTCCCAAAAACTCTATTGGCGAGACCTTTGTGCTGAGTTCCCAGGTCTACTGTGCCCATTATGAGGGGTTCCCACCCTCACTGCCCTAAGCTTGGTCTGTACACCTGCTGTGTCCAATATGCGGGGTTCCCGCCATCCCTGTGCTGAGTTCCTGGGCCTGTAACCTTGCTGTGTCAATTATGAGGGATTCCCACCATCCCTTCACTGAGTTCCTAGGTCTGTACCCCTGTTGTGCCCATTATGAGGGGGTTCCACTACCCCTGCACCGAGTTCCTGGGTCTGTATGCCTGCTCTTCTCATTATGAGAAGTTCCCACCATCCCTGCACTGAGTTCCTGGGTTTGTATACCTGCTGTGTCCATTATGAGGAGTTCCCACCAACCCTGCACTGAGTTCCTGGGTCTGTATGCCTGCTTTGCCCATTATGAGGAGTTTCCGCCATCCCTGCACTGAGTTTTTGGGTCTGTACACCTGCTGTGTCCATTATGAGGGGTTCCCACCAGTCATGCACTGAGTTCCTGGGTCTGTAACCCTGCTGTGCCCATTATGAGGGGTTCCCATCAACCCTGCACTGAATTCCTTGGTCTGCCACCTGCTGTGTCCATTATAAGAGGTTTCCACCATCTGTTTTGGGGGTTCTCCACATTGCTTAGGACTGCCTACACCTAGGTTAAAGTATGGGATTAACCCCTTGGTCATTTCTTCCTGAGGGATGGGGGCTACTCACTGGCCATCTTTATTTGGTTTTAAAATATTTCCCAGATTAGATGCTTTATTTTTGTCTCGGCTGGGATTATACTCTGTTGAAGCAGACTTTGGATCGTATTTTGTATTCTTTATGAGCGTATTTAACATCGAACACGTGGATCCTGAAGAAGCCCTACAATCAGGTGAAACGCGTTGATCCAGATCCCTTTGCACATGTATTTGTAATTGCGGATCTTGTTAATTTGGGTCGAGGATATATGTTTGTGGCAATGTTACGGCTATCTAAATGACTTTTAACAATTGATGTATTAATACATTGATTATGTTTTTATTTACTTGTGGATTATTGTAGCATTACAAAGTATCATATAACTTGTCGGGCACTTAAAAATCCCCTCGTTTTCCCACCATCTCCTCCTCTTTCATAACTTAGCTGTATTCGGGGATAGTGCCACGGTGTATTTTTCAATACAGAGTCCCCTCCTACCTATTTACTCTAAAAAGAGTTTGGAACTATCGCAGAACAAACTTTACAGAACTTACCTCAAACTAAAATAAACAAAGAAAAAGTTTTGAGTGGCGTTCCCTTTCATTGGAAGGATGACATTATTGCAAGCAGGCTGTGTGCTGTGTACATGAATATCCCAGATTATATATTTTCTTTTTTATTTCCAAACCTTACTGTAATAAAAACCCATTGTAGTGCATTAAGAATGTTTTCATAGCACTTATTCTCATACTTTATGGCTAAATTACTAAGGGGGTAGAGCATGTTCACTTTGCAAAGGCGTATGTTTATGTTGCAAATGCATTTTCACTTACTTTAGCAAACGCAGTGAGAATTCCCTTTGCCAAGAATATCCAATCACATGCAAGGAAAATTAAAGAAAAAACAGTATTTTTGCTTGCACATAGTTGGATGATTGAAGTCAGCAGCAATTCACCTCATGCACTAAGTTAAGAAACAATTCACTTTGTAAAGTGTAATTTCTCTGCTCAGTACAGGATCATTGTCACTAAAAGTAATCTGTTATACTCTCCTTTACAGCCACTCTCTAAAATCCAGCTCATCTCAATACTGCCGCCCGGTGTCCACGCAGAGTATAACCAGCACCAGCTCTGGGGACAGCGAAGAGAATTATGTAGCTATGGTAGGTTAGATTTACTTTTACATTATGCAGCCCTATATATGTTGCAATTACACACAATGCTGTCATTCCAGTAGGCTGGATGGGTTCAATCATCCAGATTTGTTTTTTTTTTGTTTTTTTTATATAATCAATTTATATATTATTATTCATTTATTTTCAATACTACTAATAATAATTCTTCTTCTTTCTTCTTTCTTCTTCCTTCTTCCTTCTTCTTCCTTCTTCTTTATTTTTCTTCTTTCTTCTTCCTTCTTCCTTCTTCTTTATTTTTCTTCTTTCTTCTTCCTTCTTTCGTCTTCTTTCTTTCTTCTTTTTTCTTTCTTCTTTCTTCTTCCTTCTTTCTTCTTCTTTATTCTTCTTCCTTCTTTCTTCTTCTTTCTTTTTCTTCTTCTTCCTTCTTTCGCCTTCTTTCTTCTTCCTTCTTCTTTCTTCCTTCTTTCTTCTTTCTTCTTTTTTCTTTCTTCTTTTTCTTTCTTCTTTCTACTTTTTTCTTTCTTCTTTTTTCTTCCTTCTTCCTTCTTCTTCTTCTATTATTGTTTAATTAGCATAAATTATAATTCAAATTGAACTTTACTAAAAAAAAATGCACGCAGAGTATAACCAGCACCAGCTCTGGGGACAGCGAAGAGAATTATGTAGCTATGGTAGGTTAGATTTATTTTTACATTATGCAGCCCTATATATGTTGCAATTACACACAATGCTGTCATTCCAGTAGGCTGGATGGGTTCAATTATCCAGATTTGGGTTTTTTTTGTTTTTTTTTATATAATCAATTTATATATTATTATTCATTTATTTTCAATACTACTAATAATAATTCTTCTTCCTTCTTCCTTCTTCTTCCTTCTTTTTTCTTTCTTCTTCCTTCTTCTTTCTTTCTTCTTCTTTCTTTCTTTCTTCTTTTTTCTTTCTTCTTTTTTCTTTCTTCTTTTTTCTTTCTTCTTCCTTCTTCTTCTTCTATTATTGTTTAATTAGCATAAATTAAATTATGATTATATAAATCAAATTGAACTTTACTAAAAAAAATGTTGTATAAATGATTAATATTATTATATTAAGTAGAACTAGAAAAAACTTTTTTGTTTTTTTTTTACATTTTGGATAGAGCAAGGGTGGGTTATACCCCTGTCAGTTTTTTTTTTCTTTTTTTTCCCCATCTGTGCCCATTGGGGAGATTTCCCTTCACTCCCTGTCTCGTAGCTGAATGGGAAGTGAGAGGAAATTCCTGAAAATTAAGAAAATTCCTTGGGAACCACCAGATCATCAGACCTAGTGCCCCCATTGGAAGATTTAGCTTCTATTACTTTTCTAGAGACAACCCAAAATTTGTGATTTCCTTTTACTTTCACTTGCAATGATAATAGTAAACAGGACAAATAGAGATGGTGAGTCTCCCTAATGGAGACACAGACAGCAAGATAAAACTGACAGGGGTTCTAATCCCTCTTCACGCTATCCAAAACTAAAAAAAAAAAAAAAAGGTTTTCCCTTTAGTTATACATTAATTATTGTAAATAAAATTACAATTAAAGAAAATAAATTGAACCTGTGTCCCATTGGGGAGATTTCCCTTCACTTCCTGTCTCATATCTGAACAGGAAGTGAGAGGAAATCCCTGCAAGTTAAAGGAATTCCTTGGGAACCCCCCAGATCATCAGAACTAGTGTCCCCATTGGAAGATTTCCCTTCTATTACTTTTCTGGGGACAACCCAAGAATTTGAGATTTTGTTTTACTTTTACTTTCACTTTCAATTATATATTTATGTATATATATATATATATATATATATATATATATATATATATATATACATATATACAGTGGGTACGGAAAGTATTCAGACCCCCTTAAATTTTTCACTCTTTGTTATATTGCAGCCATTTGCTAAAATCATTTAAGTTCATTCTTCTTCCTCATGAATGTACACATAGCACCCCATACTGACAGAAAAACACAGAATTGTTGACATTGTTGCAGATTTATTAAAAAAGAAAAACTGAAATATCACATGGTCCTAAGTATTCAGACCCTTTGCTGTAACACTCATATATTTAACTCAGGTGCTTTCCATTTCTTCTGATCATCCTTGAGATGGTTCTACACCTTCATTTGAGTCCAGCTGTGTTTGATTATACTGATTGGACTTGATTAGGAAAGACCTTCCAGATCACAATGCATGTCAGAGCAAATGAGAATCATGAGGTCAAAGGAACTGCCTGAAGAGCTCAGAGACAGAATTGTGGCAAGGCACAGATCTGGCCAAGGTTACAAAAAGATTTCTGCTGCACTTAAGGTTCCTAAGAGCACAGTGGCCTCCATAATCCTTAAATGGAAGACGTTTGGGACGACCAGAACCCTTCCTAGAGCTGGCCGTCCGGCCAAACTGAGCTATCGGGGGAGAAGAGCCTTGGTGAGAGAGGTAAAGAAGAACCCAAAGATCACTGTGGCTGAGCTCCAGAGATGCAGTCAGGAGATGGGAGAAAGTTGTAGAAAGTCAACCATCACTGCAGCCCTCCACCAGTCGGGGCTTTATGGCAGAGTGGCCCGACGGAAGCCTCTCCTCAGTGTAAGACACATGAAAGCCTGCATGGAGTTTGCTAAAAAACACCTGAAGGACTCCAAGATGGTGAGATTAGCACAGGACCCGTTCTAATATGAGCGACACAAGTCGCTCCGACTTAGAAAAAGGGTCCTGTACTACTTTGGGGCGACCTGGGAGCGACTTGCATTGACTTCCATTATGTGAAGTCCCTACAAGTCGCGCCAACTTCACAGGTCGCCCCTCGAAGTCGGATCGCCTCAGTGTGAACCGTCTCTTAGATCTTTGGGTAAATGCCATACATGCGGATTCTAAGCTTTGGGTCCCTTGGATAAAGGGCACCCTGTTTCTGTTAAGAGCGGGCTCAGCAGAGCCACTGCAAACCCTAAGAATCAGACTGACTTTCTATAACCATGAACTAATAAAAAGTTGAATTGTGTGCCTCTGTCATACATGATCCAGGATTTTCTAGCTGTCTGTGTTGACTGGGACCCTTTTGCACTAGCGGTCTGTGTCCCTGCTGGGGGGATTCCACCCTCTCTTTGTAACATGGAAAAATATGGAAAACTGGACTTTTACAGTGCTGCCCTCCCCCTACAGTAAAACTCAAAATAGACAATTATATCATAAAAATTCTTGCTTTACTCAATCATAGAAAATACCTGTAAAAAATGCTGGTCACAGACCACATGATATAAAATCAAATCCAACAATTGATGATATTGTACACCATAATGGATAATAACCCCCCCCCCCCCCCACTTTATATTCAAGGAGTTCCCTCCCCCCCCTTTTTTCTAAATCTGCTGTATATTACAGTGTAACCAGAATGTGGAGCGGACAGAAAACTTCCTCTGACGTGTTTCGCCTTATGGTTTTTTCAGGGGTGTTTGTAAAGAGGGTTCTGGTGGGTTACTACAGATACAAGAAGGGCAAAATATATACTAATACATAATACATTTCTTTTATATATGATATAAATTGCACTTAACATTCAAGATTATTGTAAACTTACAATAATCTTGAATGGTAAGTGCAGTGTATATCATATATAAAATACGTTTTTTTTTTGCATTAGTATATATTTTTTCCTTCTTGTCTTTGTAGTAACCCACCTGAACACTCTTTACAAACACCCCTGAAGAAGACATAAGGCGAAACGTGTCGGAAGGATTTTCCGTCTGTTTTGAGTTTTACTGTAGGGGGAGGGCAACACTGTAAAAATCCAGTTTTCCATATTTTTCCATGTTTCTACGTTTTGGGATGGGGGGTTGACAGGATTGGCCAGGCTACTTTCTTATGCCCTCTCTTTGTCCTGGGGACCACTGTCGCAAAGACAAAAAGTCACGAGCAATCCAAGAAAAACAAAAGGGAGTAAATAAGCCAATGGGGACAGATGATCCGGTAATGGGGGACAGATGATCCGGTAATGGGGGACAGATGATCCGGTAATGGGGGAGTTCCAAAACAGGAAGGGAAGGGAAATCTCCCCAATGGAACACAAATACCGAACCCTTCCCTACTCTATTCACAACTAAGGAAGACGGGACTTTTACGGTGTTGCCCTCCCCCTACAGTAAAACTCAAAATAGACAATTATATCATAAAAATTCTTGCTTTACTCAATCATAGAAAATACTTTAAAAAATGCTGGTCACAGACCACATGATATAAAATCAAACACTGTAAAAGTCCAGTTTTACATATTTTTCCATGTTTCTACGTTTTGGGATGTGGGGTTGATAGGATTGGCCAGGCTACCTTCTTATGCCCTCTGTTTGTCCTGGTGACAAAAAGTCACGAGCAATCCAAGAAAAACAAAAGGGAGTAAATATGCCAATGGGGACAGATGATCCGGTAATGAGGGAGTTCCAAAACAGGAAGTGAAGGGAAATCTCCCCAATGGAACACAAATACCGAACCCTTCCCTACTCTATTCACAACTAAGGAAGAAGTTTCTTTCTCGGAATCCGTTTGAGGGACTCACTTCTGCATTTATGATCATGCTTTTAGTTCTGCTTGCTACAAAACTGAGACATGCTGGTAGTAGAAGAGTTATCCCAAGCTGGCCTTCAGTTTTTTTTTTTGGTTTGCCAGTAACCAATCCTCTTGTAGGGGGCAGTATAACCCGAAAGGTGAACGGCCTTCTGTGCCTATCATATTGTGCTCCCTGTAATGTGTCTAATATGTGTGTTTCCTATGATCATCAGCTCCATCCAGTGGCCATAATGTGAACAGTGAGCTTGGTGGCTTCCCGGTATGCACTTCCATCCTTCTTTTCAGAGTCCGTGTCTGGGCAAGACAGGTCCTTAGTGGCCATAATGTGGTATTTTCCTAAAATACTGCAACCAGGAAAATACCATATTAACGACACTAGATGGCACTGATGATCATAGGGAATACACATAGTAGATATATTAAGGGGATTATTCGCAGCAGCTATAAAAAAGACCCCTAAGCATTGGGTTTTGTGCACTGCAGCATAGAAAACATACAATGCGGTTACAAATGCTGGGACTGGACAGGAAGATTTTTTCTTTTGTTCATTAAATGATACAGCTGGATCTCTTGATCTTGACTGATGGATTTTAGTGACACCTACAGAAGTAGGGCGTCAGGTACAAACAAAAAACAACCTGGGGCGGCCTCTGCTGATGGCAAAATCCCCTATCTGCAGCAACCAGCTCAGTTTTTTTGCCTAGCGCTTAGAAATTTGGACCTACATCTTTTGCTGGTCCCTTAGCTCCCAATATTTTGTTTCTGTCCATGCTTCTTGTCAGCACAGGGCCATTTTGTATGCCAAAGCATACCTGTAATAGAATGTGCAATATACTTACCTATCCAGCAACTAATAATGTTTATATGTCACCTGTTTGGTTTTCCCTGTCCACTGCAAGCATTTGAACAGTCGAATAGGTTGAATACCTGTTTCCCCCCTGCCGCATGCAGTGGTTTCTCCCACCAGCTATTCTGTCCTGTAGTGATGTATGAACCCGCAGGAGTAACCATGAGTGCAGAGGGGGACAGGGGAGGGCTGGGCCAGGGGGCAGGGGGGTAATTGCTCACCGGGCCACTCTGATGCCCCGTTAAAAGGCTGCACCGCTTCTTCCACAGACATGCCTAAAGGTTTACTGGTGTTGAGAAGTAAAAAGTCTCCACTTCTGACCTAATGAGTGCAGGATGAGGACAAGGACAGAGTGCAGGCCTCCCCCCCAGCATGAATGGTGTAAACTGCTTCTGAGCAGAGGCCGGCTCCCTGCCCCACTGGAAACCCTCCTCCCCCAGCCAGCCAACTGAGCTGTCCCAGCTCCCCCCCCCCTAACTACCCTCTAATGGCCAGGTCAGGAACCAGGATTCCCCCATTGAGCAGAGAGTACCTGGAGAAGAGCTTCAGCCTGGAATGAGGGTCAGGAGGAGGGCGGAAAGAGGGAGAGCAGGAGGGGGGCTGAGTTGCTGCACAATGTCCCTCTGGTTTGTGCTTGCCCCTTTGGGCCAAAAGTTGCCAGTCAGCTCCTGGAGGGGGAGCAGGTACTCTGTATACATAGAAGTGTGGAATGCTTGCAGTGGCTGGGGAAAAAGGTAGAGGCAGCAAATTAAAATAATGGGCCACCGAAAATATACTTCATCTATTACTCTTCTATCCTCTACGACCAAGCCCATGAGCAGGTAAAATATGATAGAGGGACATGGCTTGGGAGGAAACCTTTCTGATTCTCAGTGAACTGGACGCCTTCCTGGTGTGCACTTTTATCCTTCTTTTCAGAGTCCTTGACCGGGCAAGACAAGTCCTTAAAATTCTAGCACCCGGCAGGGTTGATTTTTGTTTTTTTGGTTTTGATGGAGCTTTGGGGGTATATCATGCCTCTTCTGTTACTGCTATGCTTCACCATACAAAGTGTCCTTGTACGGACAGGCTCAATTTAAAAGCATTAATGTGTTAATGGACCACTACTACATAACCCAAACAGTCTCATAAAATCCAACCTTATCTTCCCAGCAAAATCCTGTCTCGGCATCCCCGGGAACCAGCGGTGCCAACAGCCCCGCCCAGAAGAAGAGTACCGGCAGCGTGGACTATCTGGCTCTAGACTTTCAGCCGGTGTCGCCAAGCCCTCACAGAAAGGTTTGTGTTTAATACCGATATTCATAAACGCTCCCAGATTACTGACCACCAAACCACTATGTCAGTTCAGAACATCTACCTTTGTAAGATCAAATAAAAGGTGGTGGGTATGGGTTTGGCAGAGGCAGTACTGATGGTCGTCTAGTTGAGTGTTTCGTATAAATTGTTTATTAGGCTGGATCACCGCCCCCTACCCACATTTTTTGGGAGATGAGCACTCCTTGGAGGGGGTAGGGGGGTGGGTAATCAAGCCGTGTACTGTCCAATCTAAGAGAATCCTGTGTGCTTCTCCCTTTGCTGACACTTCTCTTGTCAAGACATGCAGTGGGCGTGGGTACAATGTTAATGGGGGGGGAGCGGCCTGGGGGGGCACAGAGAGCCCGCACCTCCTCACTACTCCTGTAAGATTGGGGGGGGGGGCTGGGGGGAAGGTTTATGCTAGAAGTAGGGATTCAGGGGAAAGTTTACGCTAAAAGTGGGGATTTGAGGGGAGGATTTACTCTAGGAGTGGGGATTTAAGGGGAGGGTTTACGCTAAAAGTGGGGATTTGAGGGGAGGGTTTTAGCTAGGAGTGGAGATTGGGGGGGGGGTTTGCGCTAGGAGTGGGGATTTGAGGTGAGGGTATGCACTAGGAGTGTGGATTTGAGGTGAGGGTTTATGCTAGGAGTGGGGATTGGGGGGGAGGGTGTGCGCTAGGAGTGGGGATTGGGGGGGAGAGTTTGAGCTAGGAGTGGGGAATTGGGGGGAGAATTTACGCTCGGAGTGGGGATTGGGGAAAGGGTTTACGCTAGGAGTGGGGATTTGGAGGATGGGTTTACGCTAGGAGTGGGGATTTGAGGGGAGGGTTTACGCTAGGAGTGGGGATTTGAGGGGAGGGTTTGTGCTAGGAGTGGGGATTTGGGGGGGAGGGCTTACGCTAGGAGTGGGGATTTAGGAGGGATTTAAGCTTGGAGTGGGGGTTTGGGGGGAGGGTTTATGCTAGGAATGAGGATTTGGGGGGAGGATTTAAGCTAAAAGTGGGGATTTGGGAGGGAGAGTTTAAACTAGAAGTGGGAATTTAGGGAAGGATTTAAGCTGGGAGGGGGTATTTGTGGGAGAGGATTTGTGCTACAAGGGAGGATTTGGGGGGAGAATTTATGCTAGGAGGGGTTTTGGGGGGGCAATTTATGCTAGGAACGGGGATTTTGGGGGAGGCTTTACGCTAGGAGTGGGGATTTGGGGAAGGATTTAGCTTGGAGGGAGTGTTTGTGGGAGAGGATTTTTGCTAGAAGGGAGCCTTTGGGGGGGACGATGTATGCTAGGAGGGGGGATTTGGGGGGACAATTTATACTAGGAGGGGGGAATTTGGAAGGAAAAAAGGATGTGTGCTAGGAGGGGTGATTTGTTAGGATTTGGGGGGGATTGAAGCTGAAAGGTGGGAAAGGGGGCAAAGCCAAGTGCTGGGAGGAGGATTTGGACTGTAAAGATGGAGCGTGTTGATTAGTGCTGTTTTTTTATGGAGAAGGGCTTCAGAATTCTCTGCCTTTATTGTGCCCTGATATTTCAGGGAAAGTGTTTGTACTGGAGTGATGCCTGCAGCTAGAGGCATCACCCCGGTACCGGCGTCCATAGCCGACGGTCGGCTGTCTTGTAATGACAACCGATGCGGCTGAGAAGCCGCTCGGCTGTCATTCCAAGGAGCGGGAGGGGACGTCCCCGGCCCCCTCCCTCCCGCCGCCTTCCGCGGCTCGCCCGGGTCTCCCATCCCACCGGGAGACCTGGGAATCCTACCTTCACTGCCGCCGTCTGACCCGGGTCTCCATTTCTTTGAATTTGGCGCTGCCGCGTACCCAGAAGTGATGTCATGACATGACATCACTTCTGGGTACTGGTGGCGCCGAATTCAAAAAACTTACAGCATTCAAAACAGCCAAACTTGGCGTTTTGAATGCTTAAGTGCAGAGCAGGGGTTTGGGGTCTTTTAGACCCCCAGATCCCTCCACCACAGTACCTGTAGACATTAAAGAAAAAAAAATATCGGCAGATACCGATACCCGATGACCAAAATATCGGTATCGGCGGTAAAAAAAATGATATCGGTCGATCACTAGTCTAGATCTTCTTTATTTCCGTTTTAGTGTTTTATGACACTTGGTTTTACAAGGAAATCTGACAGTATTTGTATTGCTTTCAGCCATCAACATCTTCTGTAGCCTCAGACGAGAAGGTGGACTATGTCCAGGTGGACAAGGAGAAGACCCAAGCCTTGCAGAATACCATGCAGGAGTGGACAGATGTGCGCCAGTCCTCCGAGCCCACCAAGAGCGGGAAGCAATGATGAAGCCACTCTCTAGAAATGGAACTGAGTGTTAACGTGAGCCTCCAGCCGGGCGTTCTGTGCTGCAACCACAGTGGAGATGTTCATTGCTGCTCCTTTGTTAGCTAGTCTGCCTTTACCCCATAGAATTAAATCCTAGCAGTGCATTGCAGATGACCGTACGATTGGTCCAGAGAGGCAGCAGCTGGACGCACAAAGCTGTATTCGAACGCTTACCGAGAATATTGCTTCAATCTGAATATTTATCAAATCAACGAACTAAATATTTTATCTGGACATCTGAAGCTGTTTTAGAGATTTTGTAGCACCTGATCATGTGTTTGATTTTAAAGAGCGCTCAGGACCATAAAGAAACAGAAGCAGCCATTTTAGAATGTGTCCTAACTTTCTGTTTACAAAGTAATAGTGACATCACTGAACACCCTACCAGAGGTGATGTCACTGGTCTCTGGTGAACGGATGGGCTGCATTCTCAGTGATGTCACTGGTCTCTAGTGAATGGATAGGCTGCATTCTCAGTGATGTCACCGGTCTCTAGTGAATTAATAGGCTGCATTCTCAGTGATGTCACTGGTCTCTAGTGAATGGATGGGCTGCATTCTCAGTGATGTCACCGGTCTCCATTGAATGGATAGGCTGCATTCTCAGTGATGTCACTGGTCTCCATTGAATGGATAGGCTGCATTCTCAGTGATGTCATCGGTCTCTAGTGAATGGATAGGCTGCATTCTCAGTGATGTCACTGGTCTCTAGTGAAGGGATAGGCTGCATTCTCAGTGATGTCTCTGGTCTCTAGTGAATGGATAGGCTGCATTCTCAGTGATGTCACTGGTCTCCATTGAATGTATAGGCTGCATTCTCAGTGATGTCACTGGCCTCTAGTGAATGGATAGGCTGCATTCTCAGTGATGTCACCGCTCTCTGTTGAAAGGATAGGCTGCATTCTTAGTGATGTCACTGGTCTCTGGTGAAAGGATAGGCTGCATTCTTAGTGATGTCACTGGTCTCTGGTGAAAGGATAGGCTGCATTCTCAGTGATGTCACTGGTCTCTAGTGAATGGATGGGCTGCATTCTCAATGATGTCACTGGTCTCTAATGCATGGATAGGCTGGATTCTCAGTGATGTCACTGGTCTCTAGTGAATGGATGGGCTGCATTCTCAGTGATGTCACTGGTCTCTAGTGAATGGACGGGCTGCATTCTCAGTGATGTCACTGGTCTCTAGTGAATGGATGGGCTGCATTCTCAATGATGTCACTGGTCTCTAATGCATGGATAGGCTGGATTCTCAGTGATGTCACTGGTCTCTAGTGAATGGATAGGCTGTATTCTAAGTGATGTCACTGGTCTCTAGTGAATGGATAGGCTGCATTCTCAGTGATGTCACTGGTCTCTAGTGAAGGGATAGGCTGCATTATCAGTGATGTCACCGGTCTCTAGTGAATGGATAGGCTGTATTCTAAGTGATGTCACTGGTCTCTAGTGAATGGATAGGCTGCATTCTCAGTGATGTCACTGGTCTCTAGTGAATGGATAGGCTGCATTCTCAGTGATGTCACCGGTCTCTAGTGAATGGATGGGCTGCATTCCCAGTAATGTCACTGGTCTCTATTGAATGGATGGGCTGCATTCTCAGTGATGTCACTGGTCTCTAGTGAATGGATGGGATGCATTCTCAGTGATGTCACTGATCTTTAGTGAATGGATTTGCTGCATTCTCAGTGATGCCACTGGTCTCTGTTGAATAGATGGGATGCATTCTCAATGATGTCACCGGTCTCTAGTGAAGGGATAGGCTGCATTCTCAGTGATGTCACTGGTCCCTGATGAAAGGATAGGCTGCCCTTATAAAATTGTGAAATATGGAGGCACAGTTTCTTTCTGGATAATTATGTGACCTCAGAGCTGACATGTCATCTTAAGTCTCACACTACTACTGTAAACTCTTAGAAACATTTGATTACTTCAGAAAAGAGTAGAAAACAATCAACTGCTTTAACAATTTAGATGTGCCTTTAGTTGTACCACCTAATACCTAATTCATAAAATATGTGCCGAAACGTAAAAAATAACACGCTGTAACTCTTAGCAACCAATCAGGCTGCGGCTTTTAATATCTAGGCATAGTTAAAGAATGCCTGGAGTAAATTCTGCATTGTTTTTTATTTTACTGTTCATAATGATGTCTCACCATGTTGTTGGTCGTCTTCTTAAAGATTCTTTGTTCTGAAGAGAAAACAACATATACAGCAGAAGGTAAATCTGGTCAGGTCACCCATTAACACTCACATGGCTCCTATGTTAAATCTTGTGTACAGAAAGAATATTTTCCACTTGAAATGAGAGAAGCCCTAGTGAGGTCCATGTCCTGGGATTGCATAAAGCGGCCCATGGCCTGTGTGTACTATCCTATAGATGTGCCACGGGGGATCTACTTTTAAACTGGCCACAGTTTAAAGTGACACTAAACTTTGTTTGAAAAAAAAAATGTTTTACCTTTTTTAATTCCTTTTTTTGCTGCTGTGATCTGACTTCCTGTTAGAGGGTGACTACATTCATTCCCTATGGTCCCAATGTACGTAGGAATGTAGCCACCCTCTCTTGCTTGCTCCTGAGGTAGACTACTGTAGAGTGCATAGAACAGTACACATGACCACAGCTAACATGCACTGCTCACTACGAACAAATGGATGTGAGCGGGAAAATGAGAGGTTCAGGAACTCGCAGAGGATGTTATAGGGCGACAGAAAAACACAGCAAGAAACAGGGGCAGACTGGCAACTTTTGGCCCAGGGGGCAAGTACAAACCAGAAGCCCATTGTGCAGTGACTCGGCCCACTTCCCACTTCCCCCCCCCCCCCCCCTCTCACTCTCCCAATCCTCCTCCTGACCTCCATTCCAAGCTGAAGCCCTGCTCCAGATACTCTCTA
Source organism: Pelophylax lessonae (assembly GCF_965119305.1). NCBI lineage: Eukaryota > Metazoa > Chordata > Amphibia > Anura > Ranidae > Pelophylax > Pelophylax lessonae. The sequence continues at coordinate 716,208,817 of NC_138769.1, read as the reverse complement.
CTTACTGGCTGCATTCGTGTTCCCGACCTGGCCAGCAGGGGGAGGTTGGGGGGAGCTGGGACAGCTTGGTTGGTGGGGCATGGAACCGGCCTCTGCTCAGACACAGTTTACACCATCCATGCTGGGGAGGGAGGCCTGCGCTCTGTCCTTATCTTTATCCCGTAGGTCAGCAGTGGAGACTTTTTACTTCTCTTCACCAGGAATCCTTTAGGCATGTCTGTGGCAGAAGCAGTGCAGCCTTTCTATGGGGCATCAGAGGGGCCCGGGGGGAAATTGCCTTCCTGCCCCCTGGCCCAGAACTCCCCTGCCTGTGCGCGTTTGTGTGTGCTTTGTCCTTGTCTTCAACCCGCACTCATTAAGTCAGTGGCAGTGACTCTTTACTTCTTTTCACCAGGAATCCTTTAGGCATGTCTGTGGCAGAAGTGGTGCAGCCTTTTTCGGGGGAAATCAGAGCGGCCCCGGGGGCAATTGCCCCCCTGCCCCCTGGCCCAGTTCTCCCCTGGTAAGAAATGATTTTATAATTTTCATTAAAAATAGATTACAGGGCCATTATGTTGTGTATGTGTAGCACTGCCCCCTTGAGGACTGCTGGATTGTTCACCTTTGGTTACTGATAGCAACTTGTTAACCTGTTAACCCTGGGTTACCGATAGCAAATGCAGTATCCACAAATTTACTCTTTTCTCTCTGGCTCAGTCAATGAACAGTCTAGGGGATGTAGTTGTTTTTGTGGTTTTATTTAAATTAGGGATAGGAGAAGGGAAGAGTGGGATACTCCAACTTGAACCATTCACAGTAGATGAGGACTCCTGTGTGAAGATGCAGCCAGGCTGCTGATTCACCTTGCCACTTAGATGAATTTAAGATTAAGTCTCTGTGTAGATGACTTGTTAGGATGAATTATCTTCGGGATACACACCTAGTACCCCCTTTCTCTCGACACTGCTGACACCCGTCCTCTGACTATTCTACTCTGGGGTGGCCCCCCTCAGGTCAGGCCCCTAGACATGATCCCCTTTACTAACAATACTGTTTTTCGAGGGTCTTCAGCGTCTCTACCCCTCCAGTCAGCTCTCGTAGACCTCCGGGTTCAGTTCCTTCCTTCTGGTCCCCAGGCTGACTGCCTGTGACCGCGTGCCACTGCTACAGAGGAGGAGACAGCCGCCACCCTCTCTCCGGGACTCTGCTCACCAGTCAAATACTCTGCAGCACATGTGTTCCTGGCTTTTATACCACACCCCACAATGCACCGAGACGATCAGTCTGTTCCAATCACTGGGGCTGTATCAAAGCCTGTGTACCCATTGGTCAGATTTCCTCCACTGTCCAATATGCCTCCCTATTGGACCAGTGTGAAACACTCCCTAGACCAGATGAATCACACACTGAGCACCATGAGCAGACCTAACTCACAGGTCCTGCTCTCTGGTAGGCAGAAAGCAATATAGATTCTGCTGCTGCTCCTCTGATAGGCAGACAGAGCCAAAACTATACTCTCTCTCTAGCACCTACCTAGGAGGGTGCTACATATGGATTATTTTTGGAGAATAAGAATGTACTGGTTCGATCCTGGGTTTCGGCACCAAAAAAAAAAAAAAAAAATGGTTAGTAGTGTCACTTTAATAGTTTTTTGCTAGTAGTGTTCAATTTCTATCCAGTGAGGTAGAACCTCGCACTACATAGTTGTTGGTAGACTGTACAATCAGCAGAATGTCAGTCAAATTAAATAAAAGCCCCCATTAAAAGCCCCCATTAAAACATAAAATAAAAAAAAAGCTTTTGTTGCAATACGAATCTTCAACCCATGGCTGTCCCCTGCAGTACTTATTTTTCACCACTGGATGTCCTCAGTCTTTTGGGTTAAGCGACAGCCAGCATCATTCAACCCCCTAACTCTGGGACCAGGCTGGTGGGTTATGAACCTGTGACTGGAGACAGAAGGAAAAAAAGTATAGTAATGAGCTCATCTCTCTGTCACTCTGCTCTTCCCTCCTATCAGCATGTTCCTCTCGTTAGTCCCTGATTGGCTCTTTGTGCTTTTCCTCCCATTCTGAGCTTTGCTGTACAGGGGCTGCAAGAGGTTGATACCAGGTCAAAATTCAGTACTTTACACTGCTTGCATTTAACAAAATATGAATTCAGAACTGCATGCATTTGTTTGTTCTATATCTGCTTGGAGTTCAGCCTTAAAGCGGAAGTAGACCCATCCATTTACCAGTTTCAAGAAACAGTTACATTATTGGCATGTCCCGGGAATGTAACTGTCACATTGCTTGTGCTCTCAACCAAACTGTCAAACCATCCTGTGGCCGGTTGTCATTACTGATCACATGTGGAGCATCATGGCAGTTGAAGATCAAACAGAGACCAAGATGGCAGCTTCCTTGGCTGAAAACAATTGGAGGGTTTGCTTCCACTTCAAGGTCATAGAAGGTTTATTGATCTCCAAGCAGCTCCCATAGGACCAAGTATGCTATCAATATGAGCCTGTAATATATAATACAAATCCGTTTCAGGATAGAATTAAATGCATAGATCCACTTGTAGAAATCTGTGGTTGAGACTAAAAAGCATCTGTAAAAAAGTGTGATTTACACTGAGAACCCCCCCCCCCCCCCCCCCCATTTGAATATCAGTGACCTAGCTACCAGTAGTTACGGTGTAGTACAGCAATTGCCATGGGAAATCCCATTGTTGTGGTTCTCTAAGTAGCTACTTAGATCAACCATTCTCACCCAGGGTTCTTCTGGAGCAGGGGTCTTCATTCTTACTATTAGGAAGCAAATTACTGTCTTTTGAACTTTAGGGGGGTCGGAGTGTGGCCAGTGGAAGTGGAAAATTCCCAAGCGTAAGTGGGGGTAAAAAAAATTACGTAGTCAGTAGAAGGAGGAATAGTGCCCCATCATTGGTATTAGAGAGAGTAATAGTGCCTAATTGTTTATATCAGTGGTAGGAATTATGCTCCATTGCTGGTGTCAGTGGAAGGGGAGGTACCCCATCATTGGTTTCGATGGTAGGATCATTGATGTCAGTGGGAGGAATAGTGCCCTACCATTGGTGTCAGTGGGAGGAATAGTGCCCAATCATTGCTTTCAATGCTAGGAATAGTGCCCAATCATTGGTGTCAGTGGGAGGAATAGTGCCCCATCAGTGGTGTCAGTGGGAGGAATAGTGCCCAATCATTGGTTTCAATGGTAGGAATAGTGCCCAATCATTGGTGTCAGTGGGAGGAATAGTGCCCCATCAGTGGTGTCAGTGGGGGGAATAGTGCCCCATCATTGGTGTCAGTGGGAGGAATTGTACCCCATCAGTGGTGTCAGTGGGAGGAATAGTGCCCCATCATTGGTGTCAGTGGGAGGAATAGTGCCCCATCATTGGTGTCAGTGGAAGGAATAGTGCCCCATCATTGGTGTCAGTGGGAGAAATAGTGCCCCATCAGTGGTGTCAGTGGGAGGAATAGTGCCCCATCAGTGGTGTCAGTGGGAGGAATAGTGCCCCATCAGTGGTGTCAGTGGGAGGAATAGTGCCCCATCATTGGTGTCAGTGGGAGGAATAGTGCCCCATCAGTGGTGTCAGTGGGAGGAATAGTGCCCCATCAGTGGTGTCAGTGGGAGGAATAGTTTGCCATCAGTGGTGTCAGTGGGAGGAATAGTGCCCCATCAGTGGTGTCAGTGGGAGGAATAGTGCCCCATCAGTGGTGTCAATGGGAGGAATAGTGCCGGAAAATTTGTGCGGGAAAATTCGTGTGCAGTCTAGAGCACATTCCAACCAACGGACACGACTCTGGACAAAAGACGGACGAGCGGTCAGCGGAAATTCGTTGCGTGTGTACGAGGCTTTAGAGGAAGCTCTAGGTAGAACCCACATTTCAGTGAGATATAAAAGGTGGAGTGTACCAGGGAAACACATGTTGGATTATGAACTCTTGATACTCCTATTAAATTGGCTAGCTGACCACTAGTGTAGAGTTTAACACAAGAATATGACACATTCTGCTGACATGGACAATGGAACCATGCTTTTCTTCAATAAATACATCTGAAACTGAACTGGTACTCACCCATTCGCAGGATTCCCTGGTGGCAATGGCTTCCAGGTCCAGGGGTGCAGCACAAGATAATTTGTCCCCTGTGGCTACCACAGTCTGGCCAACACAAACTCTGCCATCCACTGGTAGAGCCTTACTACCCAAACATACAATGCCACAGCTCATGTTCCCAGTGATGGCATTGCTCTTCAGGGATCAGTTGCCTTTGTGCTAAAGCTAGCACAAACACTTTAAATGTTAGAGGAGTTTCCAAAAGAACCCAAACTTTCCTTCATTCCTCAAAGAGCACTCTCAAATTTAAAGAATTGCAGCTCACCAGTCCTCGGATATGGTGGCTGTATTGGCTTCCTTTTCTCGTTTTTTTTTTTACCTGGTGATTTTGTGAATAACACACTTCTTGTCTCTGGGTGACTACGCTTTCTACTCCACTGTATCTATGGAGGGAGCCATGATTACCACCTAACCTGGACTTCAAACATGTCTGTCCTCGTTCATCTCCATCACATGGGGAATGGGGAGATTGGTGGTTGACAGAAGGAAGATAACATTGTTTTTGCTTTCAATTCATCTCACAGGTAGCCAGAAGGACACTCAATTTCTGGCAGGATCAACACATATTCTGTACTTGCTGAAAATGTTATTTGCCTGAAAATGTCAGGATCCCACTATAATGTCCCAGAAGTGCGTGTAGCTTAACAGCTTTGCCCCGGTAATAGAATTTGCGCTGGTCACTGCAATTAAAAAAGTAGTTCTGCTTCCTTGGTCACCTCCCCTCCCCCAGCCTGAATGAGTGCTAGTTCAATGGTGAGGTGATCTCTGTGCCCTCCCCTCCTGTAAGCAAAGTGGCAGTGTTAGAGTGACAACACAGTGCAGTACTGAGCTTATTTTACCTTAAACCTCAAGCTGGTTCTTTATGAACCAGCCGAAATTGAATCAGTGGGTTACCTTGTCGGCACCACTCTAATCTTCATAGCAGGCACCCTGCCTGCATTGGGTGCCCATGATCATTCAGTGCCCATGATCATTTTGTGCCCATGATCATTCGGTGCCCATGATCATTTGGTGCCCATGATCATTCGGTGCCCATGATCATTCAGTTCCCATGATCATTCTGTGCCCATGATGATTCAGTGCCCATGATCATTCGGTGCCCATGATCATTCAGTGGCCATTATCATTCAGTGCCCATGTTCATTTGGTGCCCATGATCATTCAGTGCCCATGATCATTCGGTGCCCATGATCATTCGTTGCCCATGATCATTCGGTGCCTATGATCATTCGTTGCTCATGATCATTTTGTGCCCATGATCATTTTGTGCCCATGATCATTCAGTGCCCATGATCACTCGGTGCCCATGATCATTCAGTTCCCCTAGATCATTCGGTGCCCATGATCACTTGACCCCTTCTCTTGGAGAACAAAGGCTTTAACTCTGGAGGAAAAATACATTTCCCCATGCAGTGGTGCTGTGCCCGCACTGCAGTGCCAGGACAAAGTCATCTAGTGCCCAGGGTGAACATGCCAAACGGCGCCCCCCCCCCAGATATATGAGTGTTATCTGTAAGCAAAGATCCCCCCCAAAAAAAAAAAATTAAAATACTGACCACTTATCTGCATGATTACCCCCTAAGCATAAATCCCCCCCTCCTCCCAGTACAAATCTTTGCCCCCCACCCCCCCCGTCAAAAAAAAAATCACCTCTCCGAGTACAAATCCTCTACCCGTAAAATTTCCCTTCTGAGTACACATGCAAGGTGTTCTGTAAATGGCGGCTGTGCTGAGCGAGAGACCTCCTGTGTTCACAATGCAGCAGGGCAGCCACTCGTCACGGGACCCAGAAGCTAGCAGTGATCGCAAGGTAAACATTCAGTTTCCCCATGTTTTGTCTTTTTAATATGGTGCAAGTTAAGAAAATCAGGGACAGTCCCTCGAAATCTGGGACAGTTGGGAGCCCCCTAGTGGCTATTGCATAAAATGACGTACAGGTACGTGATTTTGCGCAATAGAGCCAACCTGTCGCAGTAAATATGCGGCAGGCGGCTAGCAAGTGGGTTCATTGTGAGATTGGGATACAACCCCACCCACTCATGAGGAGAAGGTGTTCTGCAGTTCAGCCAGGAATACTCAGGCAGGGCTGACACCACTGCTTGTGATTTCAGGGTAGCAGAGCGTGCTCCGCTCAAATACGCCCCCGCAGACGTCCACTCAAAGGTCTTGCTTTAAACACACTTATACACATGTTGAAAATGCGTTATGCGTGTGCGTAGAAAACATGATTTATTTTAAATGGACCACAAGTCACCGATGCCGTATGCCACAACTTATCCTGATGCACCGCAGTGAACAGAACGTTTACATCTGTGAGCCTCGGTGCTTTATCAATGCCTGCGTGCGTTGCTATTTAAAATGGATCACATTGCAGCACTTTACATGCGTTGCTATGCATTTGCTGTAACGCATAGTAACACGACGCAAAGCTGTGAACAGTTCCTAAAGATTTCAACATTTATTTTTTTTCTTAGCGCATTGCAGTGAGAATAGCGCCTGTTCTCATCTCAGCACTGCACTACTTTGGGAGGCTTTTAGTCAACTGCAGCACATAGCATGCATTTTGATGCGTGGGCCACTGATATGAACAAGCCTTGGCCAATGGCTGGTATCCCCAGCCACTCTAAATTGTAAATTCGAAAATGTGCGTCAAAAAACGCATGTTAGAAAAATGCAGGTTGGCACATGACAATGTCCCTGCCTCTGACTACAAAAAAACACACCTATACGCACATGCATTGATCTTAAAGGGCCCTAGTCTATTCTATTCTAAGACATGGACATATTTATGAATTTAAGTAGCATACCAGGAATCTATTTTAGTAATTAGTTGCCATGCACTTGCTGAAAGCTGAAATCAGGCATTCAGTGCCCGTCCTGTAAGCTGATGGACAAAAAGGGGAGGTACTTAAAGAAGAACTTCAGTTCCATTTAGCTTTGGCTCTTCCCCCCTTCGGTGTCACCAACTTTGTTACCCTGGCACGTGCGCAGATGTGCCCGCAAAGCTTCAGGTCTTGTCAGAGCTGTGCTTCACATCTGCCCATGTATGGGGGAGTGTTCTGCACATGCACTTAGTTGTATAGAAAAAAGTTGGACCCCTCTGCATCCAGACCTGCAGATATTACGCGTGAGCGCGCCTAAACACACACGCGCATAAATATGTAGACATGCATTTTAATGAATGGATAACTGTAACGCTGTACGCATCTAAACATGAGTACTTTGTATACGCATTTTCTGCAGGACCTTCTGCCAGCAAGAACTTGCCTTCATGCAGAAAATAGGCATATGCCGGGGTGGTTGGACCCTTAGGGTGAAAGTCCACTTTAGGGTGGCTTACAGGAAGGGGAGGACCCAGGGTGGGTGCCACTAGAGAGGCAACGTTCAATAGTATCAATTGTAGTCCAAAGAACAGGAAGGGGGTGGAGCAATGGCACGAAGTTCCGTCCCATCATATGGAAGTAACGCGCAGATGTGTCACCAACTTTGTTACCCTGGCACGTGCGCAGATGTGCCCACAGAACTTCAGGTCTCGTCAGAGCCGTGCTTCACATCTGCCCGTGCATGGAGGAGTGTTCTGCACATGCACTTAAGTTGTACAGAAAAAAAGTTGGACCCCTCTGCATCCAGACCTGCAGATTTTACGCGTGAGCGCGCCTAAACACGCACGCGCATAAATATGTAGACATGCATTTGAATGACTAAAAACATGAGTACTTTATATACGTATTTTCTGCGGGAACTTCTGGCAGCAAGAACCTGCCTTCATGCAGAAAATACACATATGCCGGGGTGGATGCACCCTTAGGGTGAAAGTCCACTTTAGTGTGGCTTACAGGAAGGGGAGGACCCAGGGTGGGTGCCACTAGAGTGGCAACGTTCAATAGTATCAATAGTAGTCTAAAGAACAGGAAGGGGGTGGAGCAGTGGCACAAAGTCCTCTGAGAAGTCCCGTCCCATCATATGGAAGTAACGCGCAGCAAGATCAAACAGCTCACATGCATTTTTCACACACATTTTTGGTAGATACACGTGTTCAACTATGTAGGTATTTAGTCTATCAACAGGAGTTGCCCTTTAACTGCCAAAATGAACCGGCGACCCACTTACTTTGTGGGCTTATTTAATCCCCCCTCCATCCTGTAATCAACAAACGTCATTGGCATCGGGACACTTTTCCGACACTCATAGTATTTTTACCCCCCACCCACGGGCAATGTTGTTTCAACACGGAATGTATATCTTGTAATATTAACAGACCTGTGTTTTCTAATTCCTGAAGTAACCGCATAAATTATTAATTTATTTGTCTCTTTTTTTATTGCTTTGACCATTTTTTTTTTAATTTATACACTCTGTAGATCTTTTGTCATTTTTTTTAACATAGAATTTATGTTTAGTATAATTTTTTTTTTCTGATGTCAATAAACATGGTACATATTGAAAACGCATCATTGTCTTTATTGCTTTGTGTGTGCACAATACATCAAGGGAATGAGCTGGGAGTATATTTATAAAACATCGATTGGGCCAATGTCACACGCATTAAAATTTTGACTATCATTTCTGTAATAGATTTTTTCCTGTAATCGTCTCCTCCATCTAGTGGCCAAAATGTGCTATAATTTTCTGAAATACCTTAGTGAGAAAAAATACCAAATTTTTGGCCACTAGGTGGAGCTGGCGATCATAGGAATTATTCTATTACAGAAATTGCGGCCTGAGCCGGGAGTATATTTATAAAACATCGATTGGGCCAATGTCACACGCATTAAAATTTTGACTATCATTTCTGTAAGAGATTTTTTCCTGTAATCTTCTCCTCCATCTAGTGGCCAAAATGTGCTATAATTTTCTGAAATACCTTAGTGCAGTGGTTCTTAACCTTGTTGGAGGTACTGAACCCCACCAGCTTCATATGTGCATTCACCGAACCCTTCTTAATTGGAAAAATAAAATATGATTTTATGAGTCTAGTCTCGGGAGGGGCACTGCCAGAAAATAAGGTGTTGTTTACAGAACTGAATTAAACGTATCATACAAAGTAAAATGTACAGAGGTCAGTAGTATGTAGGGCAGCGTACAGAGGTCAGTAGGCTGTAGGGCAGCGTACAGAGGTCAGTAGGCTGTAGGGCAGCGTACAGAGGTCAGTAGGCTGTAGGGCAGTGTGCAGTAGTGAGTAGTTTGTAGGGTAGTGTACAGTGCTCAGTAGTTTGTAGGGTAGTGTACAGTGCTCAGTAGTTTGTAGGGCAGTGTAGCGAGGTCAGTAGCATGTAGGGCAGTGTATAGGGGTTAGTAGTTTTTAGGGCGGTGTAGAAAGGTCAGTAGGATGTAGGGCAGTGTACAGAGGCCAGTAGCATGTAGGGCAGTGTATACGAGTCAGTTGATTGTAGGGAAGGATAGAGTGGTCAGTAGGCTGTAGGACGGTGTACAGAGAATAGGGCAGAGGACAGGAGTTGACAGGACAGAGGATAGGACAGTGTACAGGGATCAGTAAAGCCACACACCAGGGGGCTGGGAGGGCACACACCGGGGGTATATGAGGGCACACACCAGGGGGTTGGAAGGGCATACACTGGGGGGAGGGTCAGGAGGACACACACTGTGGGGGAGGGTAGTGAAGCACACACCAGTGGAGAGTCAGGAGGCCACACACTGGGTGTCAGGAGGGCACACATCAGCGGTTGGGAGGGCACACACTGGGGGAACCAGGAGGGCACACACTGGGGGGGGGGGTTGGGAAGGCATACCATGGGGTATCAGGAGGGCACACACTGGGGGGGGTGCTAGGGCATACCATGGGGTGTCAGGAGGGCACACTGGGGTGGGGTTGGGAGGGCATACCATGGGGTGTCAGGGGGGCACACACTTGGGGGGGTTGGGAGGGCATACCATGGGGTGTCAGGAGGGCACACACTGGGGTGGGGGGTTGGGAGGGCATACCATGGGGTGTCAGGAGGGCACACACTGGGGGGAGGAGTTGGGAGGGCATACCATGGGGTGTCAGGGGGGCACACACTGGGGGGGGGGTTGGGAGGGCATACCATGGGGTGTCAGGAGGACACACACTGGGGGGGGGGAGGTGTTGGGAGGGCATACCATGGGGTATCAGGAGGGCACACACCAGGGGGCATTCACAATGCTTATTGAGCTAAATGAAAAGGACATGCATTTCCATTTGTTAGCTAACAGCACCTCTATGCTAAGCTGCAGTAACTTAGCAGACTTAGCATAGAGGTGCTTGCAAACTAATCCACCATGTACAGCTAGCTAAGCCTACCTCCAGGAACATTCACTCGGCTCCCTCTGCTCAGCTGCTCACACTTCCCTCTTCCAGGCGGGCGCGATCTCCGTGGTCAGGTACATCCCCATCCCGCCCACTCAAGCAGCAAGCAGCCTGCAGGAGATAGGCTGGAAACCTGCTGGGGGAGGTACAGGGGGCAGAGCGTCAAGTGTCTATGTGTAATGGCTGTGAGTCGTCTGGACCGCAACTCTGATTTCCCGGGGGGGGGGGGGGGGGGTTGGCCTCACAATCAGTAATATTTTCTCGGGGGGAGCAATTGCCCTGTTGCCCCCCCCCGCCGAACCCCTGAGACTGACTCACCGAACCCCTGGGGTTCGATCGAACCCAGGTTAAGAACCACTGCCTTAGTGAGAAAAAATACCAAATTTTTGGCCACTTGGTGGAGCTGGCGATCATAGGAATTATTCTATTACAGAAATTGTGGCCTAAATTCATGCAGCTTGCAATAATGTGTGCTTAAAGTGGAGTTCCGGCCTCAAATACCTTTTTTAACTAAAAATACCCATATAATATTAATCCATCGCCCTTTACAGAACCGCTATTCTCATACTTACAGGGTGTACAGTATTGGATTTTAGTCAAAATCTTACTTTTAAAAACGCTGTCTGGGCGTCGCCATCTTGGATGTGGGCATCTGAAGCCGCAGTGTAATCCGCTGTGTCCTTCTTCCTGATTCCAGAGAGTGTTCTGGGAGTTCTTCCTAATTCCAGCCTCCAGGGAGTGATGACAAACAGCTCCCAGGATGCAATGCAAAGGCAGACAGAGGGGGGAGAAGGAGGAAGTACAATCAAAGTACAATGAAAATGCCCAATTGTTGATCAGCATAGCGAGCACTCCAGGAATCACTAAAGTTGCAAAATAGGCCGGAACTGCACTTTAATAATGCACACAAAGCCCATCCAATACCAACAGGCCACAATCAAAGCAAAAAGTGAAAAATAAAAAGTAAAGCAACAACCAAACCAACAACCTAACTATAATACACTATGTACAAATGGAAAGAAGCTCACATAAACAGGGCGTGATCCAGGGGCGTAACTACAGGGGTTGCAGGGGTTACAATTGCAACCGGGCCCTATGCTCCAGAGGGCCTGTGCGGCTCCCCTTTACACCTGGATAGGAGGGGCGGCAAGGGCAGCTTGTAGAGAAATCACTGTCCTCCTTTTTCCTCCTGCAGGTGCAGAAGGAAAATTGAGGAGATTGGTTCCTCTGTATGCTGCCCCGCCACCCCTCCTATCCAGTTCACTTGTGTTCTGCTGTCTCTGGGCCCCTGTGTGCTTCACCCCCCCCCCCCCCCCCCCACTGTGCTCCCTTCCCTCTCCTGCCAGCTGCTGCAAGGGATGTGTCACAATAGAGAACCAGGAAGGGGTCGGTAACTATGTAATTTACCAGCTCCTTCCTTTTCTGAATGGACAGAGTCATAGTCAGTGAAATTGTGAAAAAAATATAAAATAAAATGATAAAAAATAATAGAATTAAAATACCAAAAAATAAAAACTACTGACACCAGTGGGTGAACTTCCAGGATCGCAAAGGTCACACTTGGGACCGGGCCCTGGCATTCCACCACCGTGGGAGGCCCCAAGATGGCAGGAAGGGGGCCCACTGCAGAACTTGTGAAAGGGTCCCATTGCGGAATCGTAATAAAGGGCCCCGCAACGCCCCAGGATCAGTGGGAAGAGCCCCAGGCTTAAAGGGAAGGGCCCTGGCCAGGGGTCCGGGGGGCCCTTCATGGTTTCTTGCACCAGGGCCCTAAAGGTTCTAGTTTCGCCTCTGGCGTGATCAGCACTGGGACTGGGAATAAGGGGAGCAGAGATGGAGTATCAGGATACAGGATACTGGATGCAAGGTACAGGATCAGGCAGGGAAGTGGTTCACAGGCTGAACATTGAGGAACAGTTAACAGCTCCTAACTGTCCCTGATTTTGAGGGACAGTCCCTAATTTGGAACAAAGTCCCTCTGTCCCTCTTTCCTCTTCATTTGTCCCTCATTTTGGTCTGATGTATATAGTTGTATATTAAATGCACTATTTATCTTAACCACTTGCCGACCACCGCACGACTATTTACTGTGGCGGTCAGCCCCGTACAGGCAAAGTGATGTAGTACTACGTCGCTCGCCTACGAGCCTCTAGGGGGGGCGCTCCCGCCCCCGCTCGTTCCCTGACATGTCCATGCGAGTGACCACCGGTCACCCGCGATCTCCCGGTGCAGAGGGAGAAAGGCACGTGAATAATGTAAACAAAGCTGCTTGTCATTCTCCCTGATCTAACTGCGGAGATCATACGACCCTGCTATGTAGGATCGTATGTCTCTGTGATTACATCACTAGCCACACCCCTTTACAGTTAGAAGCACGCCCCTAGGGACACACTTAAAGCAGAGTTCCAGGCACAGAAGTCATTTTTTAATAAACATACCCCCGGGACAGTCAGGGCTAGCACATTCCACAATGGCTAGCCTCTGATCTGTCCCGGTTCGCACTTACCTTTTAGAAGAAATACTTACTTATAAAATTTCTTCCACAGCGTTTCCATCTCTCTTGTGGGCAGCTGAAGCCGGCGCGGTCCTCTTCTGTGTCTTCTTCTGCGTCTTCTTGTCCCAGAATGCGCCTGCACCGGCCCCTCTCGTCACTTCCGGTGCGGCGCCGCATTCCTCCACAGCTTCTGGGCATGCCCAGAAGCTGTTTAGCAGGGGAATGCGGCGTCGCCCCGGAAGTGACGAGCGGGGCTGGTGCCGTCGCATTGATTCCTGGGAGCGATGACGTTCAGCTCCCAGGAATCATAGCGAGACAGGAAGTGACGGGGTGAGCCGCGGCTCTGAGGGAGGAAGTACTCTGAGGTGAGTATTTACGATCTTCAATTAAAAGGTGAGTAAACAAAAAAAAAAAAATAACTATCCAATTCCTTTTCAGGTAATATCGAACTAGCGGAGGGGCACAAAAAAAAAATATTGTTTTTGTGCCCGGAACTCCGCTTTAACCCCTTGATCACTAGTAAAAGTTAACCCCCTTCCCTGCCAGTGTCATTTTTACAGTAACAGTGCATATGTATAGCACTGATTACTGTAGTAATGTCACTGGTACCCCCAAAAGTGTCAAAAATGTCAGTCAAGGGTCCGTTCTGTCCGCCGCAATGTCGCAGTCCCGCAGAAAAAAATCGCAGATCGCCGCCATTATTCATTAAAAAAAAAAAAAATGAAAATGACAAAAATCTTTCCCTTAGTTAGTAAATGCAATAACTTTTGCGCAAACCAATCAAAATACGCTTATTGCGATTTTTTTTTACCAAACATATGTAGCAGAAAACAAATTGGCCTAAAATGTTAAAAAATTTTGATTTTTACATTTTTTTGGGGGGGAATTTCATATAAAAAAATTTAAAAAATATTGTTATTTTTTCAAAATTGTCACTCTTTGTTTGTTTATAGCGCAAAAAGTAAAAATCGCATGGTGATCAAATACCACCAAAAGAAAGCTCTGTTTGTGGAAAAAAAAAGGACGTCAATTTCATTTGGGTACAGCGTCGCATGACCGCACAATTGTCCATTAAAATCACGCAGTGCCGAATCGCAAAATAGGGCCTGGTCTTTGAGCAGCCAAATCCTCCGGGGCTTAAGTGGTTAAAAAAGTGTTTCCCAATGCTAAATCTTTCATTTAATTTCTAAATTGTTTCAACTGTAAATTTCAAAAGCCAAATATAAAGGAATAGTAGTGGTAAAGAAAATGAGCATTTGTGGGTTTAAATAATAATTTTTTAGTATAATTCTCCTTTAAGGGGGCGTGGCAGGGTGTGTGTCCAATGCCTGCATACATTTGTTAATAGGTGCTCCTCATTCCTATCTCAGAAAGTTGGGAGGTATGGTTAAGGAGAGGATTAAACACCTCACCAGCAGCCATCATCAGGTAGTTTGATTACTGGGATCTGCTGGTTGCTGGGATATACCTGCTGGTGGCCACCAAAACTGCACCCTGCGCTTCTGGGAACCACAGTGCCACCAGCGATTCATCTAATTCCTGACAGATGGAGTCAGGAGTGTTTAGTGCAGCATGTAGGGGTCAACAATGTGTAACATACAAGCCAGTGTGGAGTGGATTGAAATGACCTCCTCCTCCATAAAGACCCCCCCCCCGCTAAATCACCCCAGTACAGAAAGAACTCCCCCTTCCCAAGTCCCACTTAGTACAGAGCTCTCTCTCCAGAAATCAACTCAGTACATACCCCCCACAAACACAGACCTCTCTCCCCAATACAAACCTCTCTCCCTAGTTCAGACTCCCCCCTGCCTTAATACAGGCCTTTCCTCTCTGGTACAGTCTATCCCACAATACAGACCTTCCCTCCTTAGTACAGACCTTCACCCCGGCACAAACCACAGACTTTCCCAGACGCAGGTGCCCGGTGCTACCAACACCCCTGCACTGCACCATCGGGTGGCTGAAGACAACTCCAGGCACACTTGTTTTCCAGGAACACACCAACCATATCATGAGACCTGAAGACCAGTTCCTATTTAGAGGTTACTACTGCAATATCAAGGGCCATCCATAGAACCACTTAAAGGATCCATTTTATAGGAGGCTTCTACTGAAGAATATAGGGCCGCCAAAAAGTTCTTGTTACAAGGTTCCTTTTTTCAACTGGAAGGCGTTATCAATTTTGAGATACCTGGAGGGTTGCTAGAATTGTCATCACCTTTGGGAGTATTGGAGTCACCAGCCATTTTTGTTGCTGGCATAAGAAGGATTGATATTTTATGCTGTTTTTGGGTACCCTTTACCTCAACCATTTCTCCCTATACATTTAAACTAATACATTTTGCAAAAAGAAGATTGGACTTGGAGTGTTGATTGTCACTACTGAAGGTTGGCTGAGTGTCTGAGTGACATCTTTATGACAGGCCACTAGTAAAGATTGCAGGAGAGCCCAATAAAATCCCACAGCTTCTTTGGGGGTCATTGCATACATATGAACCTTTAGTTCTTTTACAATGTTTGGTAGAAAAAGTAATACTTGAACCCAGATTTTGGCTAACAATAGATTTAGAGGCCTGTTGGTGACAACAGCTTGGTACCTTAGTGGTAAGCAAAATGGCCTTGCAGGTTTATGGTCTGGTGGGTTAGCTACAGATGTAAGGTCTACATTTTAGGCTAGACACCCCCTTGCTGGCCCCCTCTTATAGCACCCCACTTTATTGTACCTTCAAACTTGCAAAACACCTGTTTTTTTTCATGCAACCTCTTCAAAGGAAGTCAGAGGTGATGTAAGAGGTTTTGGTCATGTGATCAGACCACATGATCAAGTGCAGGTCTCCCAGTGGCGACAGATGCAACTGAGCCTCTGTTCCTGGGGGGTCCAGTCAAGTTCCCGTACCACATCGGTTCTCCAGTAAACGTATCTAAGGCAAAGTGAGGACCGATGCTGACATTTCCCTTTGCATTCCCTTCTCTTGGTCATGTGATATTAAACCAAATGACCAAGTTCAGGCTGATTTATTCTCTACCATTTCCTGGTATGAATCGTGGGTTCCCTGTAACGGACAAATTATTTCTTTCTTGACTTTTACACTGCAAATGCTGTGGCTTTAAGCTGTTTCCAAAGAAAATTATTGCTTCAGAATCCCTACATTTGTAAGACCCAGACTAAGGCTATTCTTAATAGTGTGGCCATGTTATAGCTCTTTATATTTGGGAGTCCATTTAGACTTAAATATTAAAACATGAATTCTTCTTTTCCCCGTAGCACCCTTCTAGGTAGGTGCTAGAAGAGAGTGTTGTTTTTGGGTCTTTCTGCTTACCAGGAAGGTTGCCAGGTAAATCTATAGTGCTCTCTGCCTACCAGAGAGCAAGATCGATTGATAGGGTCTGCCCAGGTGCAGCTCAGCTTGTCTGAATGTCTCACACTGGTCCATAGGGAGCCGTATTGGACAATGGGAGGAAACCTGACAAGTGAGGGCACAGGCATTGTAACAGCCCTGGCTATTAGCAGAGGAAAGTGCCTTAATGCATGCTGGATGCCTGTATAAATGCCAGGTGCACATGTGCTCAGGGTCTTCGGCTGGACAGCGTGGTCCCTAGGAAGGGGGCGGCTGCCTCTCCTCTGTAGAAGCTGCCATGCGGCCTTGGGTAATCAACCTGAGGGCCTGAAGGTCAAATTGAAGCTAAACCCAGATGTCCTGCAGAGCTGACTGGAAGGGGGACACTGGAAAAGATCGGAATCTGCCTACAGTGAGTAAAGATCTGTGTCATGGGGCCTGCCATGTGAGGGCCATCCCTTCAGTGGAAGAGTCAGTGGACGATTGTCAGTCAAGGGGATGCTAGAAAGTGTCCTGAAGATAAAGTAGTTGTATTACGTCTGATGCTAAAAAGAGCGAGAAGACTTAATTCCTGCATACAAGTGGCAGTATGGTAAAAGAAGTGTGTTGGCTTCCACAAGTAATCCGTTTGAGGCCAAGTGAGAGTTTTCCTTATCTACTGTGAATAGTTCAGTTGGAGTGACCCACAATTCCTTCTCCCATCCAAGTTCCATAATAAAAAAAAAACAAATACCCTGGACTGTTTATTGAGTAACGAGCAACCGGTTGGATGTGTGAAAATCCCTTAGTGACTGTCTGCAGGTAATCAGAGGAGACCCAAGAAGTTATCACATAGCAAACCCTACGGGGACAGTGCTGCATCCCTTTCCAAAGAAATGATCTAATCCTTCTGTTCATCCTTGCTAGACCTTCCATAGGAATCACATACCTCCCAACTTTAGAACTTGAGAATGAGGGGCACTTTAGGAAGTAAGAGACCCCTTAGTGTGCTGTGGCAAAATGTGGGTGTGGTCATGCTTAACAGTGGGAGGGGCTTCAGGGAATAGTTAAATATAACCTGGGCTTCCTTGTACCTATAAAATATGCTTTGATTGCTGTGCCACAAAGCAAGAACCTCACATACACATATAACTGTGTCACTTTCTGCTCACCCCTAAACTCTGCATTACTTAATGCTGACCCCTAACGCTGCATTATTTATTACTGACCACCGAAATCGATGTCACTTACTACTGACCCTTGAACTCTGCATCGCTTACTACTGACCCTTGAACTCTGCATCACTTACTACTAACCCTTGAACTCTGCATCACTTACTACTGACCCTTGAACTCTGCATCACTTACTATTGACTCCTGAACTCAGCATCACTTACTACTGACCCCTGAACTCTACATCACTTACTATTGACCCCTGAACTCTGCATCACTTACTATTGACCCTTGAACTCTGCATCACTTACTACTGACCCTTGAACTCTGCATCACTTACTACTGACCCTTGAACTCTGCATCACTTACTACTGACCCCTGAACTCTGCATCTTTGCATCACTTACTACTGACCCCTGAACTCTGCATCACCTACTACTGACCCCTGAACTCTGCATCACTTAATACTGACCCCTGATCTTTGCATCACCTACTACTGACCCCTGAACTCCGTGTCACTTACTACTGACCCCTGAACTCTGCATCACTTAATACTGACCCCTGAACTCTGTGTCAGTTACTACTGACCCCTGAACTCTGCATCTCTGCATCACTTACTACTGACCCCTGAACTCTGCATCACCTACTACTGACCCCTGAACACTGTCACTTACTACTGACCCCTGAACTGTGCATCACTTACTACTGACCCCTGAACTGTGCATCACTTACTACTGACCCCTGAACTCTGCATCACCTACTACTGACCCCTGAACTCTGCATCTTTGCATCACTTACTTCTGACCCCTGAACTCTGCATCACTTACTACTGACCCCTGAACTCGGCATCATTTACTACTGATCCTTGAACTCTGCATCTCTGCATCACTTACTACTGACCCCTGAACTCTGCATCACTTCCTATTGACCCCTGAACTCAGCATCACTACTGACCCTTGAACTCTGCATCACTTACTACTGACCCCTGAACTCAGCATCACTTACTACTGACCCCTGAACTCTGTGTTACTTGTTACTGACCCCTGAACTCTGCATCTCTGCATCACTTACTACTGACCCCTGAACTCTACATCACTTACTACTGACCCCTGAACTCTGTGTCACTTACTACTGACCCTGAAGTCTGCATTACTTACTACTGACCCCTTAACTCTGCCTCACTTATATTGACTCCCTGAACTCTGTGTCACTTACTACTGACCCCTGAACTCTGCATCACTTACTACTGACCCCTGAACTCTGCATCACTTACTACTGACCCCTGAACTCTGCATCTTTGCATCACTTACTACTGACCCCTGAACTCTGCATCACTTACTACTGACCCCTGAACTCTGCATCACTTACTACTGACCCCTGAACTCTGCATCTTTGCATCACTTACTACTGACCCCTGAACTCTGCATCACTTACTACTGACCCCTGAACTCTGTGTCTCTTACTACTGACCCCTGAACTCTGCATCACTTTGTACTGACCCCTGATCTCTGTGTCACCTACTACTGACCCCTGAAGTCTGCATTACTTACTACTGACCCCTTAACTCTGCCTCACTTATATTGACTCCCTGAACTCTACGTCACTTACTGCTGACCCCTAAACTCTGTGTCACTTCTGACCCTTGAACTCTGCATCACTTATTACTAATTCCTGAACTCTGTGTCCCTTACTACTGACACTTGAATTCTGCATTGCTTATTACCGACCCCTGAAATCTGCACCACTTACTACTGACCCCTGAACTCTGTGCCACTTACTACTGACCCCTGAACTCTGTGCCACTTACTACTGACCCCTGAACTCTGCACCACTTTCTACTGACCCCTGAACTCTGCATCACTTACTACTGACCCCCAAACTCTGTGTCACTATCTACTGACCCCTGAACTCTGCACCACTTTCTACTGAACCCTGAACTCTGTGTCACTTACTACAGACCCCCTGAACTCTGTGTCACTTACTACAGACCCCCTGAACTTAGCATCATTTACTACTGACCCCTAAACTCTTCATCACTTACTATTGACCCCTGAACTCTATGTCACTTACTACTGACCCCTGAACCTCTATGTTACTTACTGCTGACCTCCTGAACTCTGTGACTTACTACTGACCCCTTAACTCTACATCACTTACTATTGACCCGTAAACTATTGACACTGTCAGTTACTACTGACCTCTGAACTCTGTGTCACTTACTACTGACCCCTGACCTCTGCATCACTGACTACTGACTCCTGAACTCTGTATCACTACTGACCTCAGTGTCACTTACTACTGACCCCCGATTGTTGCCTCACTTACTACTGACCCCTGAACTTTGCATCACGTACTGAACAATGAACTCTGAGTCACTTACTACTGACCCCTGAACTTTGCAGCACTTACTACTAAACAATGAACTCTGCATCACTTACTCCTGAGACAGCACAACAAAAAGAAGATTCCAATGTAGGATTTACTGAAGTCCCACATCAGCAAAAAAAGGCCTGCCATTGTCTGAACTTTTGCACCTTAAGCGCTTATTTATTTTGCAATTTTTTGCACTTTACTGACATTCGATTAGGTGGGTATAGTTCCTTGGAGTTGTCCTAAAAGTCTTGGGGTCATGCCCCCCCCGCCCCAGTACTTGGGTGGACTTTGCCTTGGCAGGTCGTCTGAAGAATGGGGTCTGTCTGGTTTTGGCCGTGTGGACCACGAGTTCCCCAGTCCCTGTCAGGAGTTACATGCTCCCGGGGAACAGGACCAGGGTCCTTTCCCTTCAGAGGTGGACCCTGTGTTACACTCTTTTTTACACAATGATTTTGTGTGCTCACTTTTTTTTTTTTATTGCACCAGTGTTTAATTTTGAGCGTGCACACTGCACTGTGGAGCTTAAAAAGAAAATCAGCAAAAAAAGTACACCAATATTTTGTGAGCACGGTGGCCCTCTTTTTCAAGTTGACAGTCAGATGCCACCGTGCTCTCAAAACACTGGTGTAACTTTTTTGTTGATATGGGACTTCAGTGAATCATGCTTCAGGATCTGCAAGTACTCTGTGCACTGGTTTTCTCTTTGTTGCTGGATTCTGTACAGTACTATCATAAAGCCATGTGCCCACCCTTTATAAGGGTTATGTATGTGTAGCACCCCCTGGTGTACATAGTGTGAATAGGTTAGGTGTAAGTAGCTTAGGTAAATTTAGTTTGGTTTACAAGTAGCTAAAGTGAGCATGTCTGTGGGGTTCCAGCTCAGGTCAGGCTTTAGGGCTCTGCCTGTCAGGCCTCTGTCATCTCCCCCTGATTCTGGAAGTTTCCAAAAACTTCTAGAAGCTAGTGGGTGGTGGTGCAGGGGTGGGGATCTGACTGTTTATAGGAGTTTGACCAATTCCAAGGCAGTGAGGCTTGGCAGGGTGGTAAGATGTGCCCAAAAATACTGAGGAACTTGGCTAGTCGGGGGTCATTGCTGGTTGGAGTATGGAGTGCTAATCGTGAGGCATGGAGGGGACCCTGGGGCTGGGGGCTCTGCTTCCAGGCAGGAGCAGTTTGACCAGAGGGATCTTCACCACCCTTAGGTCTCATTTAGGAGACACCCTGTATTGCAAGGAAGGGCGCTACTAAATCATTAAGAACTGACATTATTCCGGTGGGAGTACAGTCTAGGATCCATTTTGCTGCAAGTTGTACATAGAGAAGTTGTCCTCTAAGTTGTTGTTGAACTCAGTTTGGGCATCCCTTAATTCATTATGCCCATCCAAGTTTATATTCCCTCAATAAAACATAAAAGCAAGCCCAATGTCAGGTTCAAGACTGAGAATGCAAGCTGGAAAAATGCTTGTTGCTTGGCTGTGCAGGATTAGGTGGACACTAGGGGGTAGCGCTACATATGGATGTCTTTGAGGTAAATAAAAGGTCAAAAGGTGAGTTTCTAGCATCAGAGTGCATTAGTTTGACTGGGAAATGATGAGCTGATGTTTATGTGTGATAGCATTGCACTAAAAGAAGCGGGGTATTAGTACTGTTGGCTGTACAATAGAGTAAACTCTCCTTCAAAGGGACTAATATGCAATAAAAGTGCAGTGTAGATGGACCTTGTTCCGGTCTCGTGATGCTGCCTCTCTGATAGCCTTAAGGAGAACTCCCAGTAGAGAACAAACTCTGGGGTGTAGCACCCAATACAAAATTTCATGACACTCAGGGGGGTTCATTTTGTGATCAGGTGAATCCAATGAATGTGGAGGAAAATTCCACCCCCTTCCTCAGGGCTGAAGCCATAGATATAATTGGACCCATGGTGAGATGCAATTAGGAGACCTATAGTATAGTGATGCTTGATCAAGACTGTCAAGATTGCAAACTGCAGTCTTGACAGCCCTGAGGAAGGGGTGGCATTTCCCCCGAAACACGTCGGATTCATCTGATGCTCTTATTCAATAAACCTTTCAGTTAGACCCCTGGTATAAATGTTTGTATTGGGCTCTGCCCAATATCCACCATGGGGTTTTCGGAAACGATGTGTGCTGAGCACAATGACAGATACACAGTAATTTAGGAAGAAAGACACCATTTTTTGAAATGCTGCTTCTGTTTATTTCACAAACTTCACTTTAATATCTGTAAAGTTAGTTAACATTCCTGTAAGTGATGCCGGTACATAGGGGCTGGAGGCGGTGAAGTACAACAGAGGCATTGCAGGCAATATAGATAGTCCAAGCATGCTCCGCCAATTGGAAACACAAGGGGGCTCCATGATTGCCGACAAAAAGCTTGTGAATATGTTGGACCCTGTTTTTAACATTGAACGCTGCCCAAATCTTTATTTTTAGCAGTGGGTTGGTGATATTTCTACCACCCGTTACCCAGGGGATCTTCTCCCATCTTCAGTCCAGAAAGCTGACCTTGATGGTGTCACACAATAGAAAGAATCTTCTGGTAGGTAGGTTCTCTCTGGTAGGAACTAAGGTGGGGGGACATTTGGCCTGGGTCATTGACAGTATTAATGGATATCAAAACTAGAGATCGACCAATTATAGGCAAAGTGACCGATATTGCCGATATTTCTGGAAAGTGCTTGTACCGGAGTGATGCCTGCAGCTAGAGGCATCACCCTGGTACCGGCATCCATAGTCCACTGTCGGCTGTCTTGTAATGACAACCGATGCAGCTGAGAAGCCGCTCGGCTGTCATTACAAGGAGCGGGAGGGGACGTCCCCCCCTCCCGCCACCTTCCGCGGCTCGCCTGGGTCTCACGCCCAACCGGGAGACCTGGGCAACCATCCTGCACGGCCGCCGAAGAGAAGACCCAATCAAAGCCGCATTCGGCTCTGATCAGGTCTCCATGTAAAAACCCGGAAGTGATGTCATGACATCACTTCCGGGTACTGGCGGCGCCAAATTAAAAAAAAATTACAGCATTCAAAACAGCCAAACTTGGCGTTTTGAATACTTTTAAGTGCAGAGGAGGGGTTTGGGGTCTATTGGACCTCCAGATCCCTCCACAAGAGTACCTGTAAAAAAAAAAAATAAAAAAAAATAAATAAAAATAAGAATGTACGAAAATATCGGCCAATATCAGCCGATACCGAAATTAAGCAGTAGCTAATGTGCTTTTTTTAATGTAACTCTATTTTAGATATTGCATATAACAGCATTCATAAGTAATGTCTCGTAACAAGTGAGTGAGACTGTGGAATGGATTTTAGAAAAAAAATGCTCCTCTAGGGCGGAGTCTAATCTATGTTTAAAGCTGTTTAATAGTGTGCACCATATCACTAAATAACATAAATGAATAGAATGTCAATATACATCACACCTTAGGACAAATGAAGTCTTTTCAAGCTCCAGATTACGCTAAATGTTACTTTTTAAGGCACTTGCCAGGGTATTATAAGGCAAAATGTAGGTAATTTACTATCAATTAACAGATTGTTACATTATTTTAACAAATAATAGTTTACACATTATTTAATTCAATAAATTGTAATATTTATTTTATGAATATCATTTAAGTAAAATTGTCACATAAATTAATTTATTAAATAGAATTAAATTAAATAAGATTTGCAGCAAGCTGTGATTATAGACGTGAAACAGCTCAATGCAATGCAAGAGCACCTGATTGGTTCTTAGTGTTAGCTCCTCCCTTCCTGTCTGAATGCTGCTGGGCAGGGGATTGCAGAAGGATAATATCAGGAGAGAGGTACAAATACTTTTGCTAACTATAGGTAGAAATACATGTAATGATTTTTTAATTAATACATAACTGGATAAAATTGAAGGTTTTAAAATTAGCCTGGAGTTTAATTTTAAATGCCTGTTCAAAATATTCAAATGTATATAATGCCAATAAAATTGTAGTGATGTATAATATATTATATATTATAATACATATGTTTAAAATGCCTACGCAGTTTAAACATTT
This sequence comes from Pelophylax lessonae, assembly GCF_965119305.1. NCBI lineage: Eukaryota > Metazoa > Chordata > Amphibia > Anura > Ranidae > Pelophylax > Pelophylax lessonae. The sequence continues at coordinate 716,185,029 of NC_138769.1, read as the reverse complement.
GTCATTTTATATGGGAGGATTTGGATGTTATAATATCTATTGTATCATTTATTTCATTAGATTATATGATATTCTGACTAAATTTAATTATAATTGACCCATACATAAAGCTATTTTTTATTTTTATTTATTTTTATATATGTTTTATTTTGTCAGGACTGATAAATAATTTTATCAGGCAGACCTAAACCCTCCAGGTCTTTTAATGGGATTAAAAAAAAAAAAAAAAAAAAGATTTATGAAATGTTTCAATTGAATGTTTTCATTAGTAACTTCCAATTAAATCTAAAACTGATTTTTGAAAAATGTTGTCAGGTTTAATAAAACATTCTTTAGGCATACTGAAAAGTTTTCAGGCCATTTAATGTTTAAAAACAAAAGGCTTATTGTCAGGGTCCGGACTGGCGGCAGGTGACTGCACTGGAGGTGGATCCTCTGTGTCAGTGAGGGATTGGCGTGGACCGTACCAGGGGACCGGTTCTAAATTACTACCGGTTTTCACCAGAGCCCGCCGCAAGGCGGGATGGACTTGCTGCGGCGGTAGCAACCAGGTCGTATCCTCCGGTAACGGCTCAACCTCAAAGACAGCTGATTCAGGCGCGGTGCAGAAGGACAAGGCAAAGGCAGGGTCAGACGGAGAAAAAGGTCAAGGCAGGCGGCAACGGTTCGTAGTCAGGGGCAACAGCAGAAGGTCTGATACACAGGCACGGAAAAATACACCAAAAGCTTTCTCAAGGCCCCAAAGGCAACAAGATCGGGCAAGGACAGGAAGGGGAAGTGGGTTTTTATAGCATTTGGACTGATTGGACCAGGCACCAATTAGTGGTGCACTGGCCCTTTAAATTTCAGAACAGCGGCGTGCGCACGCCCTAGAGAGCGGGGCCGCTCGCCGGGAGGAAGCCAGGGCGAGAGCCGAGCGGGAGGTGAGTGGAGTCCGCGGGCAAGAACGTCCCGCCGCGCGGACCGACTGTGTGAGAAATGCGGGGAATCGGCGCTCACGGTCGGGGAAGGTGACCGGAGCGTCGCTACCCGCAGCATGCCTCGAGTGCTCCGGGGATGCTGCAGGACCCGGAGCGCTCGGCGTGACACTTATGAAATTATGTTTTAATTTATATAGGTTTTATTTTGCCAGGACTGATAAATAATTTCCTCAGGCAGACTTAAACCCTCCAGGCCTTTTAATGGGATTTTTTTTTACAAAAAACAAAGATTTATGAAATGTTTCAATTTAATGTTTTCATTAGTACTTCCAATTAAATCTAAAACTGATTTTTGAAAAATGCTCTCAGGTTTAATAAAACATTCTTTAGGCAGACTGAAAAGTTTCAGGCCATTTAATATTTAAAAACAAAAGGCTTATGAAGTTATTTATTAATTTAAAATTTTAGTTACTTTCAATTAAATCTAAAACGGATCTTTCATTTTTTTTTTTTTTTTCAGATCTAATAAAATTCCATTAGGTAGTTCCGAAAAGTTCCTAAGCCCTTTAAAGGTAATTTTAAAAACATTTTTTCAGGTCTACAAGAAAAAGTTATTAGACAGATTTTAATGAGATATAAAAAAATAAAATACGATTTATGAATTTTTTCAATTTAATGTTTTCATTAGTAACTTCCAATTAAATCTAAAACTGATTTCTGAAAAATGTTGTCAGGTTTAATAAAACATTCTTTAGGCAGACTGAAAATTTCAGGCCATTTAATATTTAAAAACAAAGGCTTATGAAGTTATTTTTTTAATTTAAAGTTTTAGTTACTTTCAATTGAATCTAAAAAGGATCTTTAATTTTTTTTGTCAGATCTAATAAAATTCCATTAAGTAGACTGAAAAGTTCCTAAGCCTTTTAAAGGTAATTTTGAAAAACAAATATTTAAAAAACAAAAATGTAAATTTTCATTGGTTACTTCCAACAGAATCTAAAACTAAATTCTAAAACATTTTTTCAGGTCTAAAAGAAAAAGTCATTAGATAGATTGAATATCATCCTGGTCTTTTAATGAGATAAAAATAAAATAAGATTTATGATTTTTTTAAATTTAATGTTTTAGTTAGTAACTTCCAATTAAATCTAAAACTGATTTTTGAAAAATGTTGTCAGGTTTAATAAAACATTCTTTAGGCAGACTGAAAAGTTTCCAGGCCATTTAATGTTTAAAAACAAAAGGCTTATGATATTATTTTTTTTTTAAATATTAGGTTTAAGTTACTTTCAATTTAATCTAAAACTGATCTTTTAATTTTTTTTTTCAGATCTAATAAAATTCCAATAGGCAGACTGAAAGGTTCCTAAGCCTTTTAAAGGTAATTTTAAAAGCCAAGGATTTATAGAATTTTAAAAATCAAAGATTTAAAAAACAAAAATTAAATGTTTTCATTGGGTATTTCCAACTGAATATAAAACAGAATTCTAAAATATTTTTTCAGGTCTAAAAGAAAAAGTCATTAGACAGATTGAAAAGTTTCCAGGTCTTTTAATTGGATTAAAAAAAAAAAACAAAAAAAGATTTATGAATTTTTTCAATTGAATGTTTTCATTAGTAGCTTCCAATTAAATCTTAAACTGATTTTTGAAATTTTTTTGTCAGGTTTAATAAACATGTATTTAGTCAGTCTGAAAAGTTTCCAGGCCATTTGATGACATGTTAAAAAATAAAAGGTTTATAAATGTATTTTTCAATTTAAAATTTTACTTACTTTCAATTGGATCTAAAACTGATATTTCAATTTGGTTTTTCAGATCAAATAAAATTCCACTAGGCAGAGTGAATAGTTTATAGGCCTCTTGATTGCAATTTTTAAACCCAAAGATTTAAAAACCAAAAATTTAAAAACCAAAAATTTAAAAACCAAAAATTTAAAAACCAAAAATTTAAAAACCAAATAAATTATTTTTGAATGTAATGTTTTCACAATTCACATTACATTTAATGTTTACTGTTGTAGTTACTTCTAACTGAATCTAAAACTGACTCGAAAACATTTTGTCAGGTCAAAAAAAAAAAAAAGTCAGTAGGCAAATTGAAAAATGTTAAATGCAAAATAGATTAAATAGTAAAAGTGGAAATTTTTCTGTTTTCTTGACTATTCACTTTTCAAAATTTATACTGACTGAAACCAACAAAAAGATATGTGATCAATCGAAATAATATTCATAAAAAAAATCCCAGGTCAAAATAAACATTTTATATAAGACAAATAAAATGAATCCAATGAATTTGTGTATGGCTAAAAGGACTGAGCCAAACTGAGGTGAGGCATTTCAAGGAAATGTTACCATTTCATGAATATTCTTTTTTAAACAAAATCTCTTCTAAGCTGGAAACGTTATTGATAATTAGCCCGCTGTATCTCAATGAAAATCAACTTGCAAAATGTACATCAGCCAGCATCAGCAATCAGACCATATCTTGATATATAGTTTCTTCTACTGGGTACATTGGATGTGTACTATGGGGGTAATGTTACTAAAATAACAATAATATATGAATATTGTGCCCAATAAGGGTGTTTTTTCTTTATTGGTTATAATGATTTTATCTTTATGTGAAATAAAAGTATATATTTTAGGGGGGGGGGGGGGCATTTTAATTGAAGCAGGCATGCTTGTTTGGTTTTGGATAGTTTACATTAAAGTCCCTTTTTTTTTTTTTTCAGTATTGCAGATAAGAAATAGAAAAATGGATAAATGGTAATTGGATGCATATGGCATTTCCTTGGGTGTAAAGCTAAAGTTTCGAAGCTTGTTCCTGATGGTGTTAATCGGGAAATCTAAAAAAAAAAAATGGTCCCATCAGCTGTACCCACCCTTTCTATAATCTGCAGTCTATATACCCCAATCAAGGAAAAATAAATATGCGCAATGATCATGCCGGAGGGTTATCACATGAAGATCTTCTAAAACACAAGACCATGAAATGATCCGCCAGCCCCCCCAGCAGATGGGCCGAGTCCTCCTGATGAGCCATCATCATCGCTGTCCTTGTCGAAGTCCTGCCACCATAGAGGAGATTTAAGGAGTGGGGAAATATAAGCTGCTGTGTTCCTGGCTTCCTTTTCTTGCTCCTAGGAAAAAAGGAAAGAAATCCAAAAAGTTCTGGAACTTTTAAGAGAACAAAATATGGGGAGAGGTGGTATGTGTTTGAAAAATTGGTCTGTCATGTCCAAGAAACAAAAAAAAAAAAAAAACTCTGTGCGAAACTGCACAATAAACCCCTTTGTGGATTTTTGAAGATAGACCAAAATAGTAAAAAAATATTTTTATTATATTTAAATTGTTTAAAAAAAGACACAAACATTGCAAAAATGTGAATAATATACAAAATTGATACAATTAAAACATCTGAGTACCCTTTACAGCAGGCATGTCCAACATGTGGCCCGGAACCACAGGCAATGCGGCCCGCCGGCCGCAGAACTCCAGACCAGGGGCGGATCGGGGGGAGGGGCCATCCTCGAGCATCACACCACTGTAAATAACGTAGCAGCGCTGTAGGAAGCAGACCTGATGCTTCCTGTATAGCGTCAGCTCCTGTCACAGGTGGAGTGATACCAGATGTACTTCGCCTGTGACAGAAGCATCGGCTCCGAATCCTACAGCGCGGCTCCGTTATCAGCTTCTGTGACTGTTACACTGATTCTCAGGAATGGTGGGTCGGGAACCCATCAACAATACCCGCCAACAGTACCCGCCGGCACCAGGCAGCAATACCCCCCAACAGTACCCACCAGCACCAGGCAGCAATACCCACCCCTAACAGTACCCTCCAGCACCAGGCAGCAATACCCGCCAACAGTACCCGCAAGCACCAGCCAGCAACACCCGCCAACAGTACCTGCCAGCACCAGCCAGAAATACCCACCAACAGTACTCGCCAGCACCAGCCAGCAATATTCGCCAACAGTACCTGCCAGCACCAGCCAGCAATACCTGCCAACAGTACCCGCCAGCACCAGCCAGCAATATTCGCCAACAGTACCTGCCAGCACCAGCCAGCAATACCTGCCAACAGTACCCACCAGCACCAGACAGCAGTAACCACCAGCATTACCCACCAGCAGTAAACGCACCAGCAGTTACCTGCCAGCAGTCTGCAAACTATGTAGAAAAGGTATGTATAAATACATATATGTATACTGTATGTACATTAGCGGGTGTATATTGTTGCAATATGTTTTTTAATAACTAGTTGTGTTTTGTCATAATATGTCATGTCCTTGTTCATACATGTATAATTAGGGACATGACCTTTTCTGGCTGCCTAAGTCACATGTGCTAGGGGTGCAACTAGCCCCCAGCACATAACTGTAAATATCCCAGCATGTGCAGTGTTTCTGACTCCTACCACCATCACCACTTCAAATCACTGAAGTGGTGTCAGGGAACTAGCCGCATGAATACGCACGCACGTATTGCAAACGCACGTCCGCTAGGGCGAAGACGTGTGCGTGCTGGCCCACAAAGTGGATGTCCAATCCCAGCACCCTCTGGCCTTTAAAAGGATATCTGTGGCACATGAACATTGCTGACTGGTCTTCAGCTTCCTGTTTCCTGTTTCCTGCTTCCTGTGTTTGTTGCTGCTTCTGATCACCTGTTGACAACCCGGCTTGTTCTTGGATTCCTCTTGTCTCGCTCCCAGCTCTGACCTCGGATTGTTCACGGATCTTCTCTTGTCATCTGCCCTGTGTATGACCCCGGCTTGCCTAACCACGACTCTGCTATCTGATCTGCTGACCTCTGGCTTACTGACCTCTGCTTCTGTCCCCGACTACGCCTTTGGCTGTGCCTTGTCTGCTGTGATCTGCCTTGGTGCCCACCTGCTGTACCCAGCCTGCAGAACCTGCTTCCAGTACTTACCTGTTGATCCTGCCAGCTGCACTCTCCATTACAAACTACTTCCAGCCGTGTGCAGTCTGCAACTACCACAGCACTCCTGGGTCCTAGTGCTCACCTCCTCTGGTGTTCACCTGCAGAGATATATTCCTACCATCAACCCTCATCTGGGGCACAGCTGGCAATCCCTGCTACTTTGGGCTTCGTGCTTCCTGTTACCACCTTCAGGGACACCAAGCACTCAGCCGCAAGGAGAGCCCTCTCGGCATTTCGGCTTCAGGACCAGGTACGTGACAGTACCAGTCAGCCATAAAATGTCTGAAGCCGACAGAGGTGCGTCTCCGCTAGAGGCTTTGTGCCAACAAGTTACAGCCCTCACACAAGCCGTACAGAATTTACAAGAAGGCTATATGCAACTAGAAGGTCGCCTGCACAGCATACCCTCTACGTCCTTTTCTGCTTGCCAGAATACCGCACATGAGGTCTCTGCTCCAGCCTCTGCTGTTTTTGAACGCACCGCTGTCATACCCACAGTAGTGGTACCTCCACCTGAACCAAGGGTCCCCATACCCGAACGTTTCTCCGGGGACCGAAGAAAATTCAGAGCGTTTAAAAATGCTTGTCAGTTATACCTAGCTCTGCAGCCACGGACTTTCTCCCTTGAAACTGTCAAAGTCGGTTTCATCATCTCCTTGCTGACAGAAGAACCTCAATCCTGGGCCCATCATCTTATGGAACAAAGTAACCCAGTCCTAGACTCAGTTTCAGCCTTTTTTGAAGCCATGGCACAGCTGTATGATGACCCCCAGCGAATGGCTTCGGCCGAAGCGGCCCTGCACACACTCCAGCAAGGGAATCGGCCTGTAGAGGACTATACGGTTGAATTCCGCAAATGGTCAGCAGATACAGACTGGAATGAAGCCGCACTCAAGTACCAGTTCCGGCTTGGTCTGTCCGAGGCGCTCAAAGATGAACTGGCCCGGGTGGAAGCTCCCACTACCCTTGAACGCCTTATACAGTTGGCTATACAGCTTGACCGCCGATTACGGGAGCGGCGCTTTGAACGGACTCAATCTTACAAACCTCCAGTAACCACCACTACACCCATGCAATTCGGCCTGTTGCGGCCTTCCCTGACCCCTGAAGAGAGGATCCGCCGGCGGCAAGCCAACCTTTGTCTATACTGTGGCGGTACGGGACATTTCCTTCGAAACTGCCCTGTGAGACCCAGTAAGTTCCTGTCCTCTCGTCCCACATATGCCTCGGTCGCTGGATCCTCCCCCGCTCATATCATCTTGCCTGTCTCACTGCAAGTGGCAGAAGGGGAAGTCAAATTCCGAGCCATTGTTGATTCAGGCGCCTGCAGTTGTTTTCTGGATCTTACATTAGCTAAGAAATTACAGATTCCACTTAGACCTAAAACACTGAGTCTTACTGTTCACCTGGCAGACGGCACCATTCCCAAGTCGGGGCCCATTACCCAAGAGACTGAACCAATTCTAACGATTACTGACTCTGGACATCAAGAGTTCCTATGTTTCGATGTCCTCTACTCCCCCTTGTTTCCTGTAATACTCGGCCTTCCCTGGTTGAGGGCCCATAATCCCAAGATTGACTGGTCTAAAGGGGAGATCATGTTCCCTTCAGCCTACTGCCAGCAGCATTGTTTCGCTCCTGAACCATTGGACTCTCCCAGCTGCCTGACCGTTCAGGCAGTCTCAGATATCGGTCAGTATGTGCCTACTAGCTATCATGACTTCCTGGATGTGTTCGATAAGAAGAAAGCTGATGTGTTGCCACCTCATCGCTCTTATGACTGTCCTATTGAACTACTTCCAGGTGCAGAAATTCCTTTTGGTCGGATTTTTCCATTATCAGAAATAGAGCTGGAGGCTCTACGACTCTACATAAACGAGAATCTGGAAAAAGGATTTATCCGTCCATCCTCTTCCCCTGCAGGAGCAGGAATCTTCTTTGTTCAAAAGAAGGATCATACACTCAGACCTTGTGTAGATTACAGGGAATTGAATAAAATTACGGTCAAGAACCGCTACCCGCTACCTCTCATACCAGAACTGTTTCAACGATTTCGAGCTGCTCGAGTTTTCACTAAACTGGATCTACGAGGTGCATACAATTTAGTCCGAATTAGAGAAGGCGACGAGTGGAAAACGGCCTTCCGAACCCGTTTTGGACATTTTGAATACCTTGTGATGCCTTTTGGACTTTGCAATGCCCCAGCCACTTTCCAACACCTTGTAAATGACATCTTTAGAGAATTTCTGGATTACTTCCTTATAGTCTATCTTGATGATATTCTCATTTTCTCTGCATCTCTTGAATTGCATCGTGTGCACGTAAAGAAAGTCTTGTCTACCCTCAGGAAACATGGACTCTACGCCAAGGCAGAGAAATGCGAATTTGAGAGACAAACCATCCAGTTCCTAGGATTGATCATATCCACTGATGGTATCGCTATGGACCCCCAAAAGGTGTCTTCCATCCTGGAATGGCCTGCCCCAGTGGATAAAAAAGGAATCCAAAGATTTGTGGGGTTCGCCAACTTTTACAGGAGATTTATTAAAGGGTTCTCATCCATTATTGCTCCCATTACCCAGCTCACACGTCAACATTCCCGATTTCAGTGGTCCCAGGAAGCCCAGGCGGCCTTCAATAAACTGAAAGCTCTTTTCACCTCCGCTCCAATACTTCGGCACCCAGACCCTGCTCTGCCTTATGTCTTGGAGGTTGATGCCTCCGAGGTCGCCACTGGGGCAATCTTGTCACAACGTATGGGGCCTAAAGCCTTGCTCCATCCGGTAGCTTTTTTTTCTCGGAAGCTGAGTCAAGCAGAAAGGAATTATGATGTCGGTGATCGGGAGCTACTGGCTATCAAAACAGCCTTAGAAGAATGGCGATATCTTTTGGAAGGAGCTGCCCATCCAGTGATGATATTTACAGATCACAAGAATCTGGAATATCTTAGGACTGCTAAACGCCTTAGGCCTCGGCAAGCATGGTGGGCTTTGTTCTTCTCCCGATTTAATTTTCATATCACCTACAGGCCAGGGTCAAAAAACGGCAAGGCCGATGCACTTTCACGAATGTTTCCAGAGACCCCTGAAATAGCCTCCTCCAGTACCATCCTTTCACCACAAAACTTTTTGTTGTTGCAACCTGATTTAAAATCAGCCATCCAGCAAGCTTCCACTCAGTGTCCGGAGTCTGAAGTTTGTTCCTTGAAAAAACAAGACAATTTTTTCTAGCAAAATAACAAGATCTTCGTTCCACAAGAAGCAAGGACCCTAGTCCTGAAGGCATGTCATGACCATCAATTAGCGGGTCATTTCGGGGTACACAAGACCATTGAGCTCATTCAACGATCTTTTTGGTGGCCAGGCCTGAATCAGGACTGTAAGGATTATGTTGGCTCCTGTACTACGTGCCTTCGTAATAAGGGAAGTAACACCAGAGCCTGGGGCCTGCTAAGGCCGTTACCAATTCCTGAATTGCCCTGGAAGATGTTGTCAATGGACTTTATAGTGGACCTGCCTCCGGCTGAGGGATTCACATCCATCTTTGTAGTCATTGATCGATTATCTAAGATGTCGCATTTTGTGCCTATGGTGGGCACACCTTCAGCCACAGACACGGCTCAGGCTTTTATTAAAGAAGTAGTGAGACTTCACGGCTTGCCCAAAAGCATTGTATCAGACAGAGGTGTGCAATTTACCTCCAAATTCTGGAGAACCCTTTGCAAAGCTTTAAATATTGATGTCTGCTTGTCCTCAGCCTACCACCCACAAAGCAATGGTCAGACAGAGAGGACCAACCAGACCTTAGAGCAGTATCTTCGGTGTTTCTCCACCTTTTCACAGGACAACTGGGTATCTCTGCTCCCCTGTGCTGAATTTGCCTACAATAACTCAGTGCACGCGGCCACCAACCAAACCCCATTCTGGGCTAACTATGGCTTTCATCCATGCTTTTTTCCAGATTCTCTGCCAGAAACTGATGTGCCCGCAGTACAAGATAGATTAACCTCCATCTTTACGAATTACCAGACCCTGCAGGAGGCAATACAAAAGGCCCAGGATGACTATAAAAGGAATTATGATAAGAAGAGAAGAGAGAACCCGGCCTTCAAGGTTGGTGACAGAGTGTGGCTGTCTACGGCCAACCTAAAACTCCCCTGTCCTTCTCGTAAGCTGGGACCAAGGTTCATCGGACCTTTCGGAATTAAAAGAATCATCAATCCTGTGGCTTTCGAACTTTCTCTTCCGCAATCTTACAAAATTCACCCAGTCTTCCATGTGTCTCTTCTTAAACCTGCTGTTCCAGATCGTTTCCCAGGAAGGGAGAACCCACCGCCACCTCCAATTACTATTGGCGAGGAAACTGAATTTGAGGTGGAAGCAATACTGGATTGCAGAAAGCGAGGAAGACATATTCAGTATCTTGTTAAGTGGAAGGGATATCCACCTGAGGAAAATTCATGGGAGCCTGAGGTAAATATTCATGCCCCCAGGTTACTGCAAGAATTCTTCAACAGAAACCCTGAGAAGGTGTCACGTTTGGGCATCCGGAGGCTGCCCATAAGGGGGGGGCACTGTCAGGGAACTAGCCGCATGAATACGCACGCACGTATTGCAAACGCACGTCCGCTAGGGCGAAGACGTGTGCGTGCTGGCCCACAAAGTGGATGTCCAATCCCAGCACCCTCTGGCCTTTAAAAGGATATCTGTGGCACATGAACATTGCTGACTGGTCTTCAGCTTCCTGTTTCCTGTTTCCTGCTTCCTGTGTTTGTTGCTGCTTCTGATCACCTGTTGACAACCCGGCTTGTTCTTGGATTCCTCTTGTCTCGCTCCCAGCTCTGACCTCGGATTGTTCACGGATCTTCTCTTGTCATCTGCCCTGTGTATGACCCCGGCTTGCCTAACCACGACTCTGCTATCTGATCTGCTGACCTCTGGCTTACTGACCTCTGCTTCTGTCCCCGACTACGCCTTTGGCTGTGCCTTGTCTGCTGTGATCTGCCTTGGTGCCCACCTGCTGTACCCAGCCTGCAGAACCTGCTTCCAGTACTTACCTGTTGATCCTGCCAGCTGCACTCTCCATTACAAACTACTTCCAGCCGTGTGCAGTCTGCAACTACCACAGCACTCCTGGGTCCTAGTGCTCACCTCCTCTGGTGTTCACCTGCAGAGATATATTCCTACCATCAACCCTCATCTGGGGCACAGCTGGCAATCCCTGCTACTTTGGGCTTCGTGCTTCCTGTTACCACCTTCAGGGACACCAAGCACTCAGCCGCAAGGAGAGCCCTCTCGGCATTTCGGCTTCAGGACCAGGTACGTGACAAGTGGTCATGGTGGTTAGAGTGTTCCTTTAATATCTCTCAGAAGAAGTAAACCTCTGTATACTGATTCCATTTCATTTGATTATCCTCTAGTTGTGTTAAATTAGTGTGTGGGGGGGGGGGTGCGGCATCGCGGGAAGGGTGTGGCAGCATTTTATTACTTATATACCTTAACTATAGTATATAATTTCTATGTGGCCCCAGAAAATTTCTCTACACTCAATGTGGCCCAGAGAAGCCAAAAGGTTGGACACCCCTGCTTTACAGCATAGGGACATGGCATGCACAAGGCCAAACCATTGGGCTAGCCGCCATGAAATCTTGCGTGAACACCTGACATGTTTCGGACTAGTGTAGTCCTTCTTCAGAGGTATTACGATGGGTACTATTTTTTTCCAGAATATAAATGTATAGTATTAGTAATATAGTCATACATATCACATTTGGGTAACAAAAAGAAAACTATGTATATAACAAAGAGTATATCCAAAGATAAGGTGATATCACAGTCTAAACATTACATAAGCCACAAATATACTTGCAAAGTTCAACAAATATATTGCACGTCATAGCTAGATGTAAAAAAGTGGCTTCTGCTGGATGGACCTGCGCAGTCGTGGAGCTCTGAAGAAGGACTACACTAGTCCGAAATATGTCAGATGTTCACGCAAGAGTTCATGGCGGTTAGTCCGATGGTTCAATATGGGTGGCCTTGTACTTGCCATGTCCTTATGCTGTAAAGGGTACTTGTTTTTTTTTTTTGTGTCAATTTTGTATATTATTACCATTTTTATAATGTCTTTTTTAAACAGTTTAAATATAATAAAAATACATTTTTACCATTTTGGTCTGTCTTCAAATGTCTATGAGGGGTTTATTGTGCAACTTCACACTGAGTTTTTTGTTTTTTAAAAAAACAAGTACATTTTAAAAACACCTTTCAAAATCAACAGTCCTGCCAGTTCAAATTTCCTTCTACTATCCATATAATTTTTTATGTTTAATGAATGGCAAAAGCACACTTTTTATTTTAGTAAGTTCTCTGGTAAGAATTTTTTTCACTGCAAAAAGAAACATAACATAATCTTGTTTAACTAAAATAAAAATAAATGGAGAGCACCCATATAAATGCCAGGATGAGGGAAGTCCTAGTCAAATGGGGCATGGAAACCAAACATCTCACACAGATGTAACCAGCTGCTGCAAAAGCCCTGCATAGGGCAGAGGGTCCCCGGGTGAAATAGTCCAATAGCCAGAAGAGCAAGGTTGTCCTGTCTTATTAAACATGGTCTAAGTGGACCAGAAATATGGTTTAACTGGACTGCGAGTGGGATGCAAAAGGTCTTCTAGGCCAAGCTAGTTTTCTCTGAGTACTAATGCCCATGGGACTTCTATTGACACCTGGGAGAAGTGTACTGAATTCAGAGGTGCAGCTGCAGCAGTCCTGTCTCTGTAATGACATGAAGCAAGTTGTGAGCTGGATGCATAAAGCCTAACGGGCAAGTCAGAGACCTCTGATGACCCTGGGAAGTAAGAGACTAACATCATGGAGGGGAACATAGAAGAGAGACTGGTATACTGTAGAAGACATCATGTTAATCTCGGCTGACAGAGCAGGATGCTTCAACTTGTGAATCTCAGTTTGAAGAGAAGATATAGTATATAGGAAGTTGAGTGCCCATGGTGCTGCCAAAGAGAGGAGAGAGAGACATACTAAGAGAAGAAGGCCTATCAGCGATGTGCAATGTGTGGCTTTCACAATGACTCCTACAGCTCATCCACTTATGTGTATGGCAATGAATGCAGAAAACACCAGTCGGTATGTCTGTGTGAGGTGATGAATCACATCAATCTTTGAAAAACATTAGTAACGTGTCGAAACTATAACTTTTATGTGGACATTCCTTTCTTGTATATATATACTGTATATATAAAGATAATGACTGGGGATATTGTGGGAAGGCCTATGGCAGGGAGTTGGGCACAATATGGCAAAGGCTAGGAACTACCAGCCATGGGTTGTAGTCCTATTATAGAAGAAGCAGGACAGGAGCTTGAGTGATTTGACACCAGCAGTCGGCCAATCAGAAGTCCCTTACAAGTAGCAGGGTAGCAGGGTACACATGACCACAGATACATGGTTTGGTAAGTATTACGTCACTTCCTGGTTCAGAGCTGTCATTCTCTGGGGAGCAGCTAATGGAGCATGATCTTTGTTCTTTTAGCTACAGTGGAATGTAGGGGAGACATCAATACAAGGCCCATTAATCATGGTTACCTCTAAAATGATGACCTGTAGGGGCTTTTAAAGTGTCACCTATGGATCATTTAGAGTATTGACGTTTAACACCATTTCACGGGAGCATGCAGATTTAAGGCTTTACATACTGGGTATCTATTTACTTGGCACAACCTCATCTTTTGTCTTTTACCAAATAATCGAGTAATATATTGTGTTTGTTTGCACTAATAATAACTTGCACAAGGAGGTGTAATTTTTTACCAAAAATTTGGGTTTGATAAATTGTTGTGCCAATGTCATGTAACATAAAAATAGCAAATACCACTCTTTTATTCTCCAGAGTCTCTGCTTTCAGAATGCGCATTTTAAGCATGTGTGCAAAATGGATTAAAAGAATGGCTCTGGGACTGAAGTGGATAAGCTGAAAAAAAGACTTTACAGCTCACCTGCAGGAGCGGCCCATCCATTAGGGGTGCAGGGGCTCCCCCCCTATCCATGCGTCTGGCCCCCTAATCTACATACAGGGTGCTGGACACATGGATTCCAATAGGGGATTTTTTTTTTTTTGAAGCACATGATTAGAGCCATTGGCTCTAATAGGCTTCAAGAAAAGGTGGGCTCGGGGCGCACAGCACTGCGCCCTGTGCCCACCCATTGTGTGACAATAGCAAATGAATATTCGCTATTGTCACACTGACTCTCCTCCCAGCCAATCAGGAAGAGGGTTGTGAGACCCCTTTCCCGATTGGCCAAAAGGAGAAGCGATCTTACTGGCCAGTGGCCAGGAAGAGGCAGAAGAGACACGGCTGGAGGAGAAGGACAGCGGCTGACGGCTCAGCCATCCAGCACTCCCCGGCTCGGACAGGAGGCAGGAGGAGGTAGAAGCAGACCATGGGGGGGGGAGGAACGTGTCACGGGGGAGGAACGTGTCGCTTGCCAACTGACTGACAGACCGATCAGGGGGTTGCGCATTGGTTTGCCGCCCCCCCCCCCCCCCCCGAATTACCAAGCAACAGCCACCACTGCTCACCTGTAAATACTTGATGTTATCTTTAGTAATTGCTTCCATTAGCTCCTTGTTCAGAGAGATATCACCATGTGGCTTGGCTGCTTCTAAGTCCTGTGTTGCCTCGGGAAGGCCATATGGCCGGTGCCTGTAGAAGAGCACATAGGCTGTATCCTTGGGAAAAAAGGATGTTATGTTGCTGACAGATTCAAAGGATGAAAAAGTCACTCTGGTGTCATTGAAGAGGTACCACTGGATTTCCATGTCCAGATGTTTGTCAGATGGGAACCTTTTTATATCAACACCCGGTGGTTTGTGACTCTCGGTGTCCATGCATTCTCTAGAATAACAATAGTAGTGACCACTTTCGGAAGACAGTCCAGAATGTACAATTACAGTACACAAGTCGTAGGTTGCAGACTGGTGTACCTTCATAGAGGCATATCTACTGTCCCTTTCTATAGATGCATTCTCTGGCCCAGGGGAAGAAGGCACATGGATAGGTAACTTGAGAATCAGTGGAATGGACACGTTGTCCAAGATTTTTCTCCTCCTCATTGCCTTCAAATCAAATGAAAACCTGAGTAAAGTCAAAATAAGGTATCGTGGACCAGTGGAAAGCTCTACAATTTTCTCTGCATCTTGTAAGGACAGACAAGTTTCACAACGATATTTATTGTCTGCGGTCAACATCTCTGGGCATAAGAAATGGTTGATCAGATCAGAAAGGGTAAGGGAACATTTCTTGGCACCCGCTTTTTCAACGGAGTTGACAGTACCCAAATTCCGAATGCCAACCACCATACAATTATTTTCATCTTTGTCCTTAGTGGAATCTTTTTCATGAATTTTCAAGACTTCAGCTGGGCTCACTTTACCTCGATTTTCCTCAATTTTCTGTTGCCACCTGACATCATCTAGACAGTCCGTGGTTTGTAAGGGATGAGCTTTGGGTCTTGTGTGAGCATCATATGGCCCTACCTCTTCTTCTGGTGGAGAGGAAGAATTAGAAGTTTGAGGATGCTTTTTCTTGGTGCAGTCACTTGGAGGAAAAGCCAAAGATAAGTCAGTAAAGGCTTCTTCCCTAGCTGAAACACATTGACATTTCAGACACCGAATTTTCGTAACAATTCTTCCACCGAACATCTGCTCTATTAGTGTCCTGTTGCCCAAGACAGTCTTCTTTGATTGTAAACTACTGCTACTTTGGGCCAAGGTTTGGGAAATTCTCTTTCCAGTTTTCTCTTCTTCATGAAGCCTTTAAAGAGAACAGCAAATCAGAGGTAAAAGTAATTAAAAGTAAAAAATACCTTCAATAAAAAAAAGTCACACTTGGCCTTGGGTCTCACAAACAAAATGTTAACATCGGCAAAAATAAGTGTATGCTTAACATTAAGTACATCTCTGCAATACATACACATGTTTTACCGTTAAAAATGCTGCATTTCCAAAAAATACCTGTTGATCTGCTAGAAATCCATTGATCTCCTACAATCCTATTTGGCCTGATAAAATAGTGCCTTTTCTGCACTTAAATTCCAACCATTGTGATAAGCCTACTGAACTACAGAACTCTGCCTTTCTCCTTTCCTGCCCACAAAATGTATGTAGAAAAGGGGCTCTTAGGCGATGTTGTTATGGTGGTATGCCTACGTCAGAAAGAATTTAGCTCCTAGAAGCTCCTCCTGCAAAGACTTTACAAGCCTAGTAATTTAACAAGCCTGCTTTTCACCACAGAAAAGAGTTAAAGAAAGAGACATGCTCTAGAGCAGTTGTTCTCAACTAATGGGCCATGGCCCACTGTCACTCCACTGTCTCCTTCCTTCAGGATCTTCAGCTAGCTGCAGATCCCCTAACCTACCATAGTATCTCCCAGCTACCATAGGCACTACGCAACCTCTCAAAGTGCCCACAGCCACCCTAGGAGCCCTTCATGCCTACCAATCTTTAACAATGCTCCCAGCCCCATACATTGTCCCCCACCCCCAGCTTGCTGAAGAGCCCCCAGCCCCTGATAGTGCTCCTAACAGTGTCCCAGAGTGCCCCCTAACCCCTGCATTGCCTTCCAGCCGCCCACATTGCTCCTATAAAAAAAAACAGCTCCATGTAGAGATCTCCAGCTTCCTTCAAAGGCCCCATCCCCCAAAATTGCGTCCAGCTCCTTCTGGAGACCTCATGATCTCAAAGGCCTCTATGTCTGCTGCAGAGTTTCCTAAGTCCTTCCAAAACCTTCTTCCCCCCATAGTGACACTCAATCCCATTCAAAGCCTTCCAGAATTTCAGTACATATTTTGTATTCCCCTACTTTTTTGTGAGTATGATCTTTTTTTTTACTGTTGGGGCATAGAAGGTTTTGGAAGAACTTACCGGGCCGTGGTCCCAATAAGGTTGAGAACCACTGCTCTAGTGAGGGAGAAGGTGGTGTGGTTAGAATTGTAAAATGCCCCTTTAAAAGCGAAGCAGAGGTATTATTTTTGTGGTAAAATGAAGTTGTGCTTCTGCTTACCGATCTAGGAGATATTTCAGATACTCTGAGCAGTCTTGCTGAATGCCTGGAGTAAACCAAGGAGGCCAAGAAGAAGCCAAAAAACTTTCCGGTGAGACTGCTGGACGCTGGGGAACAAAAACACAAAGCCGAATCAATAATTTCACTTACAATATTTTCACATAATAATAATAATAATAGAATAAAAACATATTAAAATTGGCCAAAATTGGATATTAACAGGCTCTCCTGCTTTCCCTACAGGTTATCTTACTTGTAGCTGTTCTCGGACACTCCCTGAACCTTCCAATAGCGAAAGACTTCAAGGACTCCAACCCTCTTTTGCAAAAATGTATTGACTCCTCAAAAGAATGATAAATTAGGGGTAAAGGAAACCCAAAAAAAGGGAAAATTCCCTCCGTTCAGTAGACTCTTCTAGTATCTGTTCATTCTGCCACAGGTTCATGGGAACTCTTTAAGCCCAGATAGACGTCTACCTTTAAATATATTTAGTCTTTATTATAGACCAGGTTAGGACTCTGAAACAAACTGAAGACCCTGTCTAACAGTTCACATTAAAAACAAGTTTTGTTTGCACACATTTGCAAATATATTTCTCAAATTTATAGAGTTAGACCTGCAGTACACTGGGGTGCTGTGATGCGGCCTCTGCAGCTTTTGCATATATTTACAAATGTGTTTTTAACACACATTTTTAACTATTGTTTCCTTCAATAAATGTGTTTCTCATTCATAAGCTGCTTTCACAGTTATCCATAATACCAACATCTGGAAAGTGCTCCCTCTTTCTCCTTTGGCAACGTGCATCCTCATTCATGGTGGAGGAAGAAAGGGTTCAGGTCTGTTATAGGATAGCACACACGGGGCAGGGTGGTCTGGCCCTGGTGCCTCGTCATATTTAGACTAGGGATAGACCGGTGGCCGATATGCACTTTCTCCGATATATCGGTGTCGGCCCCGGAACTGGCCGATATTGCCGATATTTTTGTGACGTCATTCTGCCTTCTTAGGCCGCCTCCCTCGCCTTGGAGTCGGGACTAGTCTCGCGGGAGTGTATCACAGCGATACACCCACCCACAGCAGCCCAGTGCCAGCCAGCCACCCACATCCACAGGCGCTGTACCAGCCAGCCAGCCACAGGCACTGTACCAGCCAGCCAGCCATCCAGGCCCTGTACCAGCCAGCCACCCACAGCCCCTGTGCCAGCCACCCCCCACAGGGTGCCAGCCGGCCGCCCACCACAGGGTGCCAGACAGCCAGCCACCCACAGGCCCTGTACCAGCCAGCCACAGGCACTGTACCAGCCAGCCGACCACAGGCCCTGTACCAGCCAGCCACCCACAGCCCCTATGCCAGCCACCCACCTACCACAGGGTGCCAGCTAGCCACCCACACACACACAGGGTGCCAGCCAGCCACCCCGCCACAGGGTGCATGAAAGCCAGCCACCCACCACAATGTGCCAGCCAGCCATCCATCACTCATTTAGACACACTGTCCAACTGGACAGTGGAAAGCAAAAGGAAAGCAAAGATAAACCTAAGAAAATGGAGATTGTGATACAACGTCTACCTGGCTTCAGTTGGGCTTCAAAAAAAAAAAATGAAATGGGATCCCACTTACCTGACTGTGCTCAAGAAAAGCAAATAGGTACTGCAGCTTCATCATCAGAGGCTGGGAGCTGCTGTCCCGCAAGCAGAGCACTGAGTGTCTGAAACTGACAACGCAAAGTCAATGGACATCAATGGAAACCAACACTATTATCCCGTTTATAGGGATCAAATCAGAACAAGATGGATTCTCTTCTACTTCTACAACTACTACATTTCTACTGCTGCGTTGCAACTGTTGGAGCTCAGGGTATCCCACCATGGCTGTATTATCTACCATAACGGCAATCGTGGGCTAGTGCATAGGTAGGGTCACCACCTTTTCTTTATGACAAACCTGAACACTTTAGCGGTAAACCACAATTTTTTTTTTTTTTTAGCATACACTATAGGATTGTAACAGACCTAGGGGACCTTTGGGCCCTCCAAAGAGAATAGTAATGCATAGTGCCCCCTCACCCTCCTGTCAGGCCCTGTTCTGAGCCACATTCCTGTTTGAATATTGTGTCCGGGTTTCAGGTGGACTGAATCCTGGACCCATGATTAAAAACCTGAACTGTTCGAGTGAATCCTGGACAGGAGGCAACCCTATGCCTAGGGTAGCGGGGTTGGAGGGGGCAGCACCAGGCCTCAGAATTAATCTTTTGTCATTTCTTTTGTTGATCTTATTTCTCTCTGGGCATTTGTGGCTAAAGCAAGAAAACTGTGGAAGAGGTGCAGGGGATGTCAAGAGGAGTCAGGAGATTCACATCACATAAAACCATTTCTTCTTTTTTTTGGTCTGGTAGTCTGTACAGAAAAACAAACAAACAGGGGAATACTCTGCATACTGTAAAAAGCAGACCCCATGCTGCCTCTAAGAGCCCAATATAGTAGCCAAAATATAATAGAAAGAGGATGCAGTATATAGTAGAGGTTCACCGAAATTAAAATTCTGGACCGAAGCCGAAAATTCAGGATGCGCTTGGCCAAAAACCAAAACCGAAATGGACGGTTTTTAAAAAATATTTTTAAAAGTTAACTAATGTGGCTAGCGTCAATAGAACGTGATTTTGCATTGAAGTCAATAGAACACGATTTTGCATTGAAGTCAATGGGATCAGTTTGGTTTGCTGGGCAGCCTCAGCGTGTCTTCAGGAGCCAGAAAAAAGAGGCTGCTGTCCAGTGGCGGCTGGTGCTCCATGGGCCGGCGGGGGCGGCAGACGGACCCCACCATACCCCCCCCTGGACCACACCAGGCCGCACACCATACTCCCCCCCCCCCCCCCCAGGGCCACAGCAGGATCCCTCCCCCCCCCGGCTCACTCACCCTGCCAGCAGCAAACGATGGTGGCGACTTCGGCTTCCTCCCCCTCAGTCTTCTGCGTCTCCTCCCTCCTCTTCCATGCCCAATGGCATGGCTTCTCCTTGCGGCCAATCAGGAAACTGGTCTCATTACCCACTTCCTGATTGGCCAGGAGGAGGTTCCGTGTGACAATAGCGAATATTCATTCGCTATTGTCACACAACTGGGTGGGCTCGGGGCGCAGTGCTCTACGCCCTGAGCCCACCCTTTTTTTTAGCCTATTAGAGCCTCTGGCTCTAATCACATGGTTAAAAAAAGCCCCATTGAAGTCCATGCGTCCGGCGCCCTGCATGTAGATTAGGGGGCTGGACGCATGGATGGGGGGCGGCGCCCCTGCGCCCCCAATGCACCAGCCGCCACTGCTGCTGTCTGCTTCCTGGCTCCTGAAGATACACTGAGGCTGCACAGCGAACCACACTGGGCAGATTACATGCTCTTAGCCTTATGCGTCTTGTGAGTTTCCAGTTATGATTTTTAAGAAAGTCTTTTCCTATATACTGCACTTAGTTGGCGCCCTCTGCCGTTTCCTTTATATATTGCAGAGATTACTTCAGTCTCATTGAGAAGCCGCAACAGATATCTTTGGACCTTTGGACTTTTTAGTATAATCCTACACACCTACAGCACAGTCACATGTATGATTATGTTGTAGCTTAGCTGTATCCCTACCTGCACCATTCTGATAATTCTCTCTATTTTGCCAAAATAATCACATCACACAAGGGGTGGAGCTTGTACGAAAGAGCATGATGCCAAAATACTCTTTTGCAGTATTTTGGAAAATGCAGCCTGCTACATAAAATAAATGTGAGGGTTACAATTACAGACACCCAGCAGACTGCCCTAGGTAACGCTCACATGTAATGCTGAGGCTCCATGAAAGAACTGAAAGCCAATGAATGAAAAGTGTGGGCCAGGGACAGTCAGACTGGAGATGAAAGGGCTAGATTGTGCTGGACATCCTCCAGCCAGGAAATCAAGAAATAGGACGGGCTCTATCTGACTTGCTGCAGCTTCTAATGCACACTGTGATAAACTCAAAGTGTGCAGTGAAATCAGAGTAAGCAACGTTAGCCCAGGAGAAGAGCCGGTGTGACAGGAGTCACTTTGTGCAGGGGGCTGGTGGAATCCAGGTTACCTTACAACTCCTTGTCACGCTTCCTCCGGCCCATCTTATGTGTAAGTCACCCTGTGTCTATAAGAGGCACAGGGAGACCAAGAACCCCAATCGGGTCTGCACTAATCAGACTCGCTATACAACCACACTGGACTGGCATTTTGTTTTACCTCGGTTATCCTGGGTTCTATATGTGTGGTTTGTGTTGAAAGAATGAAGGAGCTCTTTCACTTGGGACAATAAGATTTCTGAACAATATCCCTCAAGAGATAAACAATTTGACTTTTCCGATTGCTAGAATATTGCAGGGGTGTCTCATAGACCCTTGCTACATGGTGAGGTGGGGTGGGGTTTATTATTTATTATTATTATTATAAGTGCCCGTATCCCATTGTTCTATTGTTTCTGTCTGCCTTGGGATCAACCTATTATGGGATGTATATGTGTATGTGGATTAGCTGCAAAAGGGGAGGGGGGGATTGTCCCAGGGTGTATATCTCTATGTGCCTGTGTTTTAATAAACAGTTCCTATTCTGGTTTGCTCCAAAACTGGTATTTCCTTGTTCTTGGGGTAACTATAGCCAGATTCAAGGATCTTGTGTTCCAGAGCTTAGGAAGCAGCTTCTTGGCGGAGATACCCAGTTGGGGTGTCCGGTTTCGTCACATTGGTGGCAGCAGTGGGATGCTTCCTGCAGTCTCGGACATCCAGACCTCCACTAGGATCCAAGGTCCAGATAGCAGGAGAGGAGAGGTAGAGATACCAGCCGCCATGGAAGAGGAATTCGGAAGGAGGTTGCGAGAGATGCGGATACAGCACAGGGGACCAGTGTCAGAGCAGGTCCTGCTAGGATGGTATGATTCAATCTGCTTGGAACTCTGGAAAGAAGAGCTAGCCCGTGAGCAGCGACACCAGGGAAAAATCCTTGCCTCCTTCCAGGAAAGGTACTGGTTGCAGTACAAAGTGCGAATGGTGTTCCATCACAGCCGGTACAACTGTACAAGACTGAGGGGAAGGCTGTGGATATGCATTAACACCTTCCCGGGCGGGGACACTTGTTCTGGGAGGACAGACACAGCTTATGACTGATCACTGTACAGGCCCACTTTAGAGCAGGGTTAGGTTATAAACAAATATCCCAAGCTTTGAACATCTCACAGAGCACTGTTCAATAATCATCAGAAAGAGGAAACACCTGCAAGCCTACCAAGACATGGCCGTCCACCTAAACTGACAGGCCGGGCAAGGAGAGCATTCATCAGAGAAGCAGCCAAGAGGCCCATGGGAACTCTGGAGCTGCAGAGATCCACAGCTCAGGTGAGAGAATCTGTCCACAGGACAACTATTAGTCGTAAACTCCACAAAACTGTCCTTTATAGAGGAGTGGCAAGAAGAAAGCCATTGTTGAAGGAAAGCCGTAAGAAGTCCTGTTTGCAGTTTGTGAGAAGCCACATGGGGGACACAGCAAATGTGGAAGAAGGTGCTCTGGTCAGATGAGACCAAAATTGGACTTTTTGGTCTAATAGCAAAACGCTATGTGTGGCAGAAATCTAAAACTGCACATCACCCTGAACACACCATCCCCACCGTGAAACACGGTGGTGTCAGCATCATGTTGTGGGGATGCTTTTCTTCAGCAAGGACAGGGAAGCTGGTCAGAGTTGATGGGAAGATGGATGGAGCCAAATACAGGGCAATCTTAGAAGAAAACCTGTTCGATTCTGCAAAAGACTTGAGACTGGGGCGGAGATTCACCTTCCAGCAGGACAACGAGCCAAAACATCCAGCCAGAGCTACAATAGAATGGATTAGATCAAAGCATATTCATATGTTAGAATGGCCCAGTCAAAGTCCAGACCTAAATCCAATTGAGAATTTGTGGCAAGACTTGAAAATTGCTGTTCACAGACGCTCTCCATCCAATCTGACAGAGCTTGAGCTATTTTGCAAAGAAGAATGGGCAAAAATGTCCCTCTCTAGATGTGCAAAGCTGGTAGAGACATCCCCAAAAAGACTTGCAGCTGTAATTGCAGGGAAAGGCGGTTCTACAAAGTATTGACTCAGGGGGGTGAATACAAATGCACGTCACGCTTTTCACATATTTATTTGTAAAAAATTGTTGAAACCCAATTATCATTTTCCTTCAACTTCACAATTATGTGCCACTTTGTGTCGGTCGGTGGTTGTAACATGACAAAATATGGAAAATTACAGGGGGTATGAATACTTTTTCAAGGCACTGTATATAGCAGAGTTTGTGGGCTCTATACCTTTCCAACAGACTAAATAATAGACACTGATTTGGGTTATTTTTTACCAAAGAAATATAGCAGAATGCATTTTGAACTAAATTTGTGAAGAAAGTTTATTTATTTGCAAAACCTTATAAGAGAAATTTTCATTATTTTCTATTAGGTCTCTTACATACAATACTCCTCTTTGAGCATCTACTTTTTCATCAGTTTTTTTTTTTTTCATGTACTTGCACGTATTTTTGCGCATATGCGTTCCCGCAATTTCGCGTGCATTTTATGCAAATGCGCGGAAACGTATTCTCATGTTCTTGTTTTGTGCATTATGTAAATGGCCATTTGTGCAGATTTGCGCGTATTTGCACGCATGGGCTTAAATTACTGACCAAAAATGCAGATTTTTCTATTTTGTTTTTACTGAAGAATGCATGGTGCTCTATTACGCGCCTGTGTGCATAGGCACATTACAATTAACCACTTCTGGACCGGAAGATTTTCCCCCTTAATGACCAAGTCATACTTTAAAGGACAATTGCGCAGTCATGCGACGCTGTACCCAAATAAAATTGATGTCCTTTTTTTCCCACAAATAGAGCTCTCTTTTGGTGGTATTTGATCACCTCTGCGATTTTTATTTTTTGCGCTATAAACAAAAAAAGAGCGACAATTCTGAAAAAAAAACAATATTTTTTACTATCTGCTATATACAGTGCATTGCGAAAGTATTCAGCCCCCTTGAACTTTTCGATCTGTTGCCACATTTCAGGCTTCAAACATAAAGATATAAAACTGTAATTTTTTTGTGAAGAATCAACAACAAGTGGGACACAATCATGAAGTGGAATGAAATCTATTGGATATTTCAAACTTTTTTAACAAATAAAAAACTGAAACATTAGGCGTGCAAAATTATTCAGCCCCCTTAAGTTAATACTTTGTAGCGCCACCTTTTGCTGCGATTACAGCTGTAAGTCGCTTGGGGTATGTCTCTATCAGTTTTGCACATCGAGAGACTGAAATTTTTGCCCATTCCTCCTTGCAAAACAGCTCGAGCTCAGTGAGGTTGGATGGAGAGCGTTTGTGAACAGCAGTTTTCAGTTCTTTCCACAGATTCTCGATTGGATTCAGGTCTGGACTTTGACTTGGCCATTCTAACACCTGGATATGTTTATTTGTGAACCATTCCATTGTAGATTTTGCTTTATGTTTTGGATCATTGTCTTGTTGGAAGACAAATCTCCGTCCCAGTCTCGGGTCTTTTGCAGACTCCATCAGGTTTTCTTCCAGAATTGTCCTGTATTTGGCTCCATCCATCTTCCCATCAATTTTAACCATCTTCCCTGTCCCTGCTGAAGAAAAGCAGGCCCAAACCATGATGCTGCCACCACCGTGTTTGACAGTGGGGACGGTGTGTTCAGGGTGATGAGCTGTGTTGCTTTTACGCCAAACATAACGTTTTGCATTGTTGCCAAAAAGTTCGATTTTGGTTTCATCTGACCAGAGCACCTTCTTCCACATGTTTGGTGTCTCCCAGGTGGCTTGTGGCAAACTTTAAACGACATTTTTTATGGATATCTTTAAGAAATGGCTTTCTTCTTGCCACTCTTCCATAAGGGCCAGATTTGTGCAGTATACGACTGATTGTTGTCCTATGGACAGAGTCTCACACCTCAGCTGTAGATCTCTGCAGTTCATCCAGAGTGATCATGGGCCTCTTGGCTGCATCTCTGATCAAAGTGACCAGAAAAATATATTGGCACAAGCAAATATAGGTAAAATCAAAGCTGCTGAACACCTTGGTACAATAAACAACACCAAAATGAAAACAATAGAGAATATGGTGCAGCGCTAGACAGTGGCGGCCTGTGCATAGGGGGCGCCAGGGCGCCGCCCCCCCCTAAAAAAAGAAAAGAAAAAAAAAATTAAAAAAAAAAAAAAAAAAAATTACAAAAAATCGATAAAGTTTTCAAAAAAAAAAAAAATTGTGTTCGCCGGCCTATGTGGAGGCTGTGGGGGGGTGGGGTTTACGACCCAGAAGAGGCGCCGATTGGCTGCCTTCTGGGGCGTAACCTGGGCGCAGGGTACAGCGCTAGGAAACCCCCACTTTCGGAATGTCCTGGCTGTGATTGGTCCAGTCTCCAGCCTGGACCAATCATCATCCAGGACATCCGATGCTGACCCGTGACCCCGCTGACGTCGCGTACGTCAGTCACGAGTCAGTGCGGTGGACGGATGGGCACAGCAGAGCGGAGCGGACTCAGAGTCAGCGGAGACTCGGAGAGCAGACCGGACACCGGAATCGACTTCAGAGAGACGGACGACCCGACCAGGCAGTCACCTCACCAGGCCGCAGCCGCGCAGCGTCTCCAGAGGAGTGGAGGTCATCTGGACTGGAAGAGAAGACTCGATCACCACCGGTAAGTGAGCTGTGGCGCTCTGCAATCATTGGGGTACAATGCTGGCACTCTGCAATCATTGGGGGACAATGCTGGCACTCTGCAATCATTGGGGGACAATGCTGGCACTCTGCAATCATTGGGGGACAATGCTGGCACTCTGCAATCATTGGGGGACAAAGCTGTGGCACTCTGCAATCATTGGGGGACAAAGCTGTGGCACTCTGCAATCATTGGGGTACAATGCTGGCACTCTGCAATCATTGGGGGACAATGCTGGCACTCTGCAATCATTGGGGTACAATGCTGGCACTCTGCAATCATTGGGGGACAATGCTGGCACTCTGCAATCATTGGGGTACAATGCTGGCACTCTGCAATCATTGGGGGACAAAGCTGTGGCACTCTGCAATCATTGGGGGACAAAGCTGTGGCACTCTGCAATCATTGGGGTACAATGCTGGCACTCTGCAATCATTGGGGTACAATGCTGGCACTCTGCAATCATTGGGGGACAATGCTGGCACTCTGCAATCATTGGGGTACAATGCTGGCACTCTGCAATCATTGGGGGACAATGCTGGCACTCTGCAATCATTGGGGTACAATGCTGGCACTCTGCAATCATTGGGGGACAATGCTGGCACTCTGCAATCATTGGGGTACAATGCTGGCACTCTGCAATCATTGGGGGACAAAGCTGTGGCGCTCTGCAATCATTGGGGGACAAAGCTGTGGCACTCTGCAATCATTGGGGGACAAAGCTGTGGCGCTCTGCAATCATTGGGGTACAATGCTGTGGCGCTCTGCAATAATTGGGGGACAATGCTGTGGCACTCTGCAATCATTGGGGGACAATGCTGTGGCGCTCTGCAATCATTGGGGTACAATGCTGGCACTCTGCAATCATTGGGGGACAATGCTGTGGCACTCTGCAATCATTGGGGGACAATGCTGTGGCGCTCTGCAATCATTGGGGTACAATGCTGTGGCACTCTGCAATAATTGGGGGACAATGCTGTGGCACTCTGCAATCATTGGGGGACAATGCTGTGGCGCTCTGCAATCATTGGGGGACAATGCTGTGGCACTCTGCAATCATTGGGGGACAATGCTGTGGCGCTCTGCAATCATTGGGGTACAATGCTGTGGCGCTCTGCAATAATTGGGGGACAATGCTGGCACTCTGCAATCATTGGGGGACAATGTTGTGGCGCTCTGCAATCATTGGGGGACAATGCTGTGGCGCTCTGCAATCATTGGGGTACAATGCTGTGGCGCTCTGCAATAATTGGGGGACAATGCTGTGGCACTCTGCAATCATTGGGGGACAATGCTGTGGCGCTCTGCAATAATTGGGGGACAATGCTGTGGCACTCTGCAATCATTGGGGGACAATGCTGTGGCGCTCTGCAATCATTGGGGTACAATGATGGCACTCTGCAATCATTGGGGGACAATGCTGTGGCGCTCTGCAATCATTGGGGTACAATGCTGTGGCACTCTGCAATAATTGGGGGACAATGCTGTGGCACTCTGCAATCATTGGGGGACAATGCTGTGGCACTCTGCAATCATTGGGGGACAATGCTGTGGCACTCTGCAATCATTGGGGGACAATGCTGTGGCGCTCTGCAATCATTGGGGTACAATGCTGTGGCGCTCTGCAATAATTGGGGGACAATGCTGGCACTCTGCAATCATTGGGGGACAATGTTGTGGCGCTCTGCAATCATTGGGGGACAATGCTGTGGCGCTCTGCAATCATTGGGGGACAATGCTGTGGTGCTCTGCAATCATTGGGGGACAATGCTGTGGCGCTCTGCAATCATTGGGGGACAATGCTGTGGCGCTCTGCAATCATTGGGGGACAATGCTGGCACTCTGCAATCATTGGGGGACAAAGCTGTGGCGCTCTGCAATCATTGGGGTACAATGCTGTGGCGCTCTGCAATAATTGGGGGACAATGCTGTGGCGCTCTGCGATCATTGGGGGACAATGCTGTGGCGCTTTGCAATAACTGGGGGACAATGCTGTGGGCACTTTGCAATCATTGGGGGACAATGCTGTGGGCGCTCTGCAATAATTGGGGGACAATGTTGTGGCGCTCTGCAATCATTGGGGGACAATGCTGTGGCGCTCTGCAATCATTGGGGGACAATGCTGTGGCGCTCTGCAATCATTGGGGGACAATGCTGTGGCGCTCTGCAATCATTGGGGGACAATGCTGTGGCACTCTGCAATCATTGGGGGACAATGCTGTGGCACTCTGCAGTGATTGGGGTACAATACTGTGGCGCTCTGCAGTGATTGGGGACAATGCTGTGGCGCTCTGCAGTGATTGGGAACAATGCTGTGGCGCTCTGCATTGAAAGGGGCTCGCACGCTTAACTCTGCATTGATGGGGGCACGGAACAGTTGCATTGAAGGGGGCACGCACGCTGAACTCTGCATTGTGGGGGCACAGAACAGTGTTTATTGCATTGAAGGGGGCACAGCACAGTTGCATTGAAGGGGGCATGCACGCTGAATTCTGCATTGTGGGGGCACAGCACAGTGTTCATTGCATTGAAGGGGGCACAGCACAGTGTTTATTGCATTGAAGGGGGCACAGCACAGTGTTTATTGCATTGAAGGGGGCACAGCACAGTTGCATTGAAGGGGGCATGCACGCTGAACTCTGCATTGTGGGGGCACAGCACAGTGTTTATTGCATTGAAGGGGGGCACAGCACAGTGTTTATTGCATTGAAGGGGGCATAGCACAGTGTTTATTGCATTGTGGGGGCACAGCACAGTGTTCATTGCATTGAAGGGGGCACAGCACAGTGTTTATTGCATTGAAGGGGGCACAGCACAGTGTTTATTGCATTGAAGGGGGCACAGCACAGTGTTCATTGCATTGAAGGGGGCACAGCACAGTTGCATTGAAGGGGGCACAGCACATTGTTCATTGCATTGAAGGGGGCACAGCACAGTTGCATTGAAGGGGGCACAGCACATTGTTCATTGCATTGAAGGGGGCACAGCACAGTTGCATTGAAGGGGGCACAGCACAGTGTTTATTGCATTGAAGGGGGCACAGCACAGTGTTTATTGCATTGAAGGGGGCACAGCACAGTTGCATTGAAGGGGGCATGCACGCTGAACTCTGCATTGTGGGGGCACAGCACAGTGTTTATTGCATTGAAGGGGGGCACAGCACAGTTGCATTGAAGGGGGCACAGCACAGTGTTCATTGCATTGAAGGGGGCACAGCACAGTTGCATTGAAGGGGGCACAGCACATTGTTCATTGCATTGAAGGGGGCACAGCACAGTTGCATTGAAGGGGGCACAGCACAGTGTTTATTGCATTGAAGGGGGCACAGCACAGTGTTTATTGCATTGAAGGGGGCACAGCACAGTTGCATTGAAGGGGGCATGCACGCTGAACTCTGCATTGTGGGGGCACAGCACAGTGTTTATTGCATTGAAGGGGGGCACAGCACAGTGTTTATTGCATTGAAGAGGGCATAGCACAGTGTTTATTGCATTGTGGGGGCACAGCACAGTGTTCATTGCATTGAAGGGGGCACAGCACAGTGTTTATTGCATTGAAGGGGGCACAGCACAGTGTTTATTGCATTGAAGGGGGCATAGCACAGTGTTCATTGCATTGAAGGGGGCACAGCACAGTGTTTATTGCATTGAAGGGGGGCACAGCACAGTGTTTATTGCATTGAAGGGGGCATAGCACAGTGTTTATTGCGTTGTGGGGGCACAGCACAGTGTTCATTGCATTGAAGGGGGCACAGCACAGTGTTTATTGCATTGAAGGGGGCACAGCACAGTGTTTATTGCATTGAAGGGGGCATAGCACAGTGTTCATTGCATTGAAGGGGGCACAGCACAGTGTTTATTGCATTGAAGGGGGCACAGCACAGTGTTTATTGCATTGAAGG
The DNA here is from genome assembly GCF_965119305.1 of Pelophylax lessonae. Lineage (NCBI taxonomy): Eukaryota > Metazoa > Chordata > Amphibia > Anura > Ranidae > Pelophylax > Pelophylax lessonae. The sequence continues at coordinate 716,155,422 of NC_138769.1, read as the reverse complement.
GGGCACAGCACAGTGTTCATTGCATTGAAGGGGGCACAGCACAGTTGCATTGAAGGGGGCACAGCACATTGTTCATTGCATTGAAGGGGGCACAGCACAGTTGCATTGAAGGGGGCACAGCACATTGTTCATTGCATTGAAGGGGGCACAGCACAGTTGCATTGAAGGGGGCACAGCACAGTGTTTATTGCATTGAAGGGGGCACAGCACAGTGTTTATTGCATTGAAGGGGGCACAGCACAGTTGCATTGAAGGGGGCATGCACGCTGAACTCTGCATTGTGGGGGCACAGCACAGTGTTTATTGCATTGAAGGGGGGCACAGCACAGTTGCATTGAAGGGGGCACAGCACAGTGTTCATTGCATTGAAGGGGGCACAGCACAGTTGCATTGAAGGGGGCACAGCACATTGTTCATTGCATTGAAGGGGGCACAGCACAGTTGCATTGAAGGGGGCACAGCACAGTGTTTATTGCATTGAAGGGGGCACAGCACAGTGTTTATTGCATTGAAGGGGGCACAGCACAGTTGCATTGAAGGGGGCATGCACGCTGAACTCTGCATTGTGGGGGCACAGCACAGTGTTTATTGCATTGAAGGGGGGCACAGCACAGTGTTTATTGCATTGAAGAGGGCATAGCACAGTGTTTATTGCATTGTGGGGGCACAGCACAGTGTTTATTGCATTGAAGGGGGCACAGCACAGTGTTTATTGCATTGAAGGGGGCATAGCACAGTGTTCATTGCATTGAAGGGGGCACAGCACAGTTGCATTGAAGGGGGCACAGCACAGTGTTTATTGCATTGAAGGGGGCACAGCACAGTGTTTATTGCATTGAAGGGGGCACAGCACAGTTGCATTGAAGGGGGCATGCACGCTGAACTCTGCATTGTGGGGGCACAGCACAGTGTTTATTGCATTGAAGGGGGGCACAGCACAGTTGCATTGAAGGGGGCACAGCACAGTGTTCATTGCATTGAAGGGGGCACAGCACAGTTGCATTGAAGGGGGCACAGCACATTGTTCATTGCATTGAAGGGGGCACAGCACAGTTGCATTGAAGGGGGCACAGCACAGTGTTTATTGCATTGAAGGGGGCACAGCACAGTGTTTATTGCATTGAAGGGGGCACAGCACAGTTGCATTGAAGGGGGCATGCACGCTGAACTCTGCATTGTGGGGGCACAGCACAGTGTTTATTGCATTGAAGGGGGGCACAGCACAGTGTTTATTGCATTGAAGAGGGCATAGCACAGTGTTTATTGCATTGTGGGGGCACAGCACAGTGTTCATTGCATTGAAGGGGGCACAGCACAGTGTTTATTGCATTGAAGGGGGCACAGCACAGTGTTTATTGCATTGAAGGGGGCATAGCACAGTGTTCATTGCATTGAAGGGGGCACAGCACAGTGTTTATTGCATTGAAGGGGGGCACAGCACAGTGTTTATTGCATTGAAGGGGGCATAGCACAGTGTTTATTGCGTTGTGGGGGCACAGCACAGTGTTCATTGCATTGAAGGGGGCACAGCACAGTGTTTATTGCATTGAAGGGGGCACAGCACAGTGTTTATTGCATTGAAGGGGGCATAGCACAGTGTTCATTGCATTGAAGGGGGCACAGCACAGTGTTTATTGCATTGAAGGGGGCACAGCACAGTGTTTATTGCATTGAAGGGGGCACAGCACAGTGTTCATTGCATTGAAGGGGGCACAGCACAGTTGCATTGAAGGGGGCACAGCACATTGTTCATTGCATTGAAGGGGGCACAGCACAGTTGCATTGAAGGGGGCATGCACGCTGAACTCTGCATTGTTGGGGCACAGCACAGTGTTTATTGCATTGAAGGGGGCACAGAACAGTGTTTATTGCATTGAAGGGGGCACAGCACAGTGTTTATTGCATTGAAGGGGGCACAGCACAGTTGCATTGAAGGGGGCACACACGCTGAACTCTGCATTGTGGGGGCACAGCACAGTGTTTATTGCATTGAAGGGGGCACAGCACAGTTGCATTGAAGGGGGCACAGCACATTGTTCATTGCATTGAAGGGGGCACAGCACAGTTGCATTGAAGGGGGCATGCACGCTGAACTCTGCATTGTGGGAGCACAGCACAGTGTTTATTGCATTGAAGGGGGCACAGCACAGTGTTTATTGCATTGAAGGGGGCATAGCACAGTGTTTATTACATTGTGGGGGCACAGCACAGTGTTCATTGCATTGAAGGGGGCACAGCACAGTGTTTATTGCATTGAAGGGGGCACAGCACAGTGTTTATTGCATTGAAGGGGGCACAGCACAGTGTTTATTGCATTGAAGGGGGCACAGCACAGTGTTAATTGCATTGAAGGGGGCATATCACAGTGTTAATTGCATTGAAGGGGGCACAGAACAGTGTTTATTGCATTGAAGGGGGCACAGCACAGTGTTTATTGCATTGAAGGGGGCATGCACGCTGAACTCTGCATTGTTGGGGCACAGCACAGTGTTCATTGCATTGAAGGGGGCACAGAACAGTGTTTATTGCATTGAAGGGGGCACAGAACAGTGTTTATTGCATTGAAGGGGGCACAGAACAGTGTTTATTGCATTGAAGGGGGCACAGCACAGTGTTTATTGCATTGAAGGGGGCACAGCACAGTGTTTATTGCATTGAAGGGGGCACAGCACATTGTTCATTGCATTGAAGGGGGCACAGCACAGTTGCATTGAAGGGGGCATGCACGCTAACTCTGCATTGTGGGGGCACAGCACAGTGTTCATTGCATTGAAGGGGGCACAGCACAGTGTTTATTGCATTGAAGGGGGCACAGCACAGTGTTTATTGCACTGAAGGGGGCACAGCACAGTGTTTATTGCATTGAAGGGGGCACAGCACATTGTTCATTACATTGAAGGGGGCACAGCACATTGTTCATTGCATTGAAGGGGGCACAGCACAGTTGTATTGAAGGGGGCATGCACGCTGAACTCTGCATTGGGGGGGCACAGCACAGTGTTTATTGCATTGAAGGGGGAACAGCACAGTGTTTATTGCATTGAAGGGGGCATACCACAGTGTTTATTGCATTGTGGGGGCACAGCACAGTGTTCATTGCATTGAAGGGGGCACAGCACAGTGTTTATTGCATTGAAGGGGGCACAGCACAGTGTTTATTGCATTGAAGGGGGCACAGCACAGTGTTTATTGCATTGAAGGGGGCACAGCACAGTGTTAATTGCATTGAAGGGGGCATATCACAGTGTTAATTGCATTGAAGGGGGCACAGAACAGTGTTTATTGCATTGAAGGGGGCACAGCACAGTGTTTATTGCATTGAAGGGGGCATGCACGCTGAACTCTGCATTGTTGGGGCACAGCACAGTGTTCATTGCATTGAAGGGGGCACAGAACAGTGTTTATTGCATTGAAGGGGGCACAGAACAGTGTTTATTGCATTGAAGGGGGCACAGAACAGTGTTTATTGCATTGAAGGGGGCACAGAACAGTGTTTATTGCATTGAAGGGGGCACAGCACAGTGTTTATTGCATTGAAGGGGGCACAGCACAGTGTTTATTGCATTGAAGGGGGCACAGCACAGTGTTTATTGCATTGAAGGGGGCACAGCACATTGTTCATTGCATTGAAGGGGGCACAGCACAGTTGCATTGAAGGGGGCATGCACGCTAACTCTGCATTGTGGGGGCACAGCACAGTGTTTATTGCACTGAAGGGGGCACAGCACAGTGTTTATTGCATTGAAGGGGGCACAGCACATTGTTCATTACATTGAAGGGGGCACAGCACATTGTTCATTGCATTGAAGGGGGCACAGCACAGTTGTATTGAAGGGGGCATGCACGCTGAACTCTGCATTGGGGGGGCACAGCACAGTGTTTATTGCATTGAAGGGGGCACAGCACAGTGTTTATTGCACTGAAGGGGGCACAGCACAGTGTTTATTGCACTGAGGGGGGCACAGCACAGTGTTTATTGCATTGAAGGGGGCACAGCACATTGTTCATTACATTGAAGGGGGCACAGCACATTGTTCATTGCATTGAAGGGGGCACAGCACAGTTGTATTGAAGGGGGCATGCACGCTGAACTCTGCATTGGGGGGGCACAGCACAGTGTTTATTGCATTGAAGGGGGCATAGCACAGTGTTCATTGCATTGAAGGGGGCACAGCACAATGTTCATTGCATTGAAGGGGGCACGCACGCTGAACTCTGCATTGAAGGGGGCATGTACACTGGTCTCTGCATTGAAAGGGGGCATATACCATCTCCTGTACCATGACCCGTGACATGCCTATACCATATCTGTGCCATGCCTATACCATCTCCTGTACCATCACTTGTGCCATGCCTGTACCATCACCTATGCCATGCCTATACCATCACCTGTGCCATGCCTGTACCATGACTTCAAAGTCACGCAATTTTTTACTGCGTTTTTTGACGCAAAGCAATACCTATTACATTTTTCTTTTTGCGCCCCCCCAAAAATTTTGAGCACCAGCCGCCACTGGCGCTAGATGTGCAATATGGATCAACAATAAATAAATTAAAATTGAATACAATCCATAGAACTATTGACAAAAATCTTCTCTGGCATGTAAGGAAGCCATCCATTTTTTGCAATGTGCTCCTTGGGATGTTTAAAGCTTGGGAAATCTTTTTGTATCCAAATCCGGCTTTAAACTTCTCCACAACAGTATCTCGGACCTGCCTGGTGTGTTCCTTGTTCTTCATGATGCTCTCTGCGCTTTAAACGGACCGCTGAGACTATCACAGTGCAGGTGCATTTATACGGAGACTTGATTACACACAGGTGGATTCTATTTATCATCATTAGTCATTTAGGTCAACTTTGGATCATTCAGAGATCCTCACTGAACTTCTGGAGAGAGTTTGCTGCACTGAAAGTAAAGGGGCTGAATAATTTTGCACGCCCAATTTTTCTGTTTTTTATTTGTTAACAAAGTTTGAAATATCCAATAAATTTCGTTCCACTTCATGATTGTGTCCCACTTGTTGTTGAAATGTGGCAAAAGGTCGAAAAGTTCAAGGGGGCCGAATACTTTCGCAATGCACTGTATCAAATTTTTGTTTACATTTTAGGCCAATTTTTCTGCTATATATTTTAAGGAAAAAAAAAATCAGAATAAGTGTATTTTGATTGGTTTGCGTAAAAGTTATCACATCTACTAACTACGGGAAAGTTGCCGTAGCCCATAGCCCGGGAGGGCCAGCCTGCCGCAGTATATATGCTATGGGTGGTCCGGAACCGGTTAATGGGCTGGATTTTAGCTTAGTAAAAAAGAAAAGCTGTACTAAGCTTTTTCAAGCTGCAGTGTGCAAGAGGCCTTATTTGTCAAAAAATAAAAAACGCAGTGGTGATTAACCACTTCAATACAGTGCACTTTCACCCCCTTCATGCCCAGGCCAATTTTCAGCTTTTAGCGCACAATTGCGTGGTCATGCTACACTGTACCCATATAAAAATTTTATCATTTTTTTCCACACAAATAGAGCTTTCTTTTGGTGGTATTTAATCACTGCTGTTTTTTTTTTTTTTCTTACAAAAAAATAATAAAAAAGGCAGAAAATTTTGAAAAAAAAAAGTTTTTCTTAATTTCTGTGAGTAAATTTTGAAATTAAGTAATTTTTCTCCTTCACTGATGTGCACTGATGAGGCGGCACTGATGGGCACTGATAGGCTGAACTGATGAGGTGGCACTTATGGGCATTGATGAGGAGGTACTAATATGCCGCACTGATGGGCACTGATAGGTGGCACTGATAGACGGCACTGATGAGCACTGATAGGCAGCACTGGTGCGCACTGAAAGTCGGCACTGGTGGGCACTGCAAGGTGGCACTGATGGGCACTGATAGGTGGCACTGATGGGCACTGATGGGCAGCACAGATGAGCAGGCACTGACTGTCAACACTATGGGCACTGATTGTGGGTACTGTGGGCACTGTTTTTGAGCTTTTCTGTAATCAGGGCACTGATGATCAGTGCCCTGATTACCTTTTCTAGGTTCCCCTTTGAGGAGGAGCCGCTGATCGGCTTTCCTCGCCACACACTCTGACAGCGTGAGGCGAGGAGAGCCAATAAACGGCACTTTCTTATTTACATGTGATCGGCTGTGATTGGACACAGCCGATCACATGGGTAAAGAGCCAAGTCATTGGCTCTTTACTAAGATCGGGGTTGCGCCGTGTCCTAGCAACACGACGCGGCCACAATTACCACACTGCGCGCCCCTGTGGGCGCGCGAGTGAGGTTGTACTGGGACACCGTCATATGAGAAGCGTCATAAAATAGCTGCACCGCTCCGCCGTCATTTGATGGTGGGCAGACGGGAAGTGGTTAAATACCACCAGAAGAAAGCTCTATTTGTGTAGAAAAAAAAATGTCATATGGGTACAGTGTTGCATGACCGTGCAATTGTCATTCAAACTGCGACAGCGCTGAAAGCGGATAACCAGCTTGGGCAGGAAGGGGGTAAAAGTGCCCGGTAATGATTCGTGATTCATTTCACACGGGGATTAAAGCCGTGTCTGGGCACATGGGACTGGCTTTAAATTGCAATTACTTTAAAAAAAACGAACATTGAAATGCTGCAAACATAAACCTGTTCAGGAAATTCTAGAGCCTCGGCAATGTTGCAGTTTTGTGATGACACAGCGATTTAAAATTATTTTTAAAAAAGTCATTTTTTTTGTTTCTATTTTAGTCTCAACACATTATTGAATGGCCAAAGAACAGAAAAGTAAATCGATATTTACAGTAAACATCCTCCCTCTGGGATCTCATGCTGGAATATAGTGAAATGCAGGTTGCTGTTCTACAAGGACACGTTCGGAGTATTCTTCCTCTTACTCAATGTTTTAAAGCTGAACTCCGGGATAAGCAAATATCCTCTAAATCCATTGGTCCTGTGTGTTCTACTTGAATATCGGCATGCTTTGTGTATTTCTTCCAGATCTGTGCAGTAATCAGGGCCGGGACAAGGGGTGGGCAGGAGGGATGGCTGCCCAGAGCACTGTGGTATCATTTAGTGAGGTGTGCTAGGAGTGGTGATTTGGGGGTGATTTGTGTTGGGAGGGGGGATGGGAGAAGAGGATTTTTACTAGGAGGCGGAAATTTGGGGGGATTTTTGTTGGCAGGGGGAAGAGGATTTGTGCTACAGTTAGCTGGAGAGAGTCCAGAGAAGGGCAACTAAATTGATTAGGGGATTGGAGGACCTTAATTATGAAGAGCGTCTGCAATCGCTTGATTTATTCTCCCTGGAGAAGAGACGCCTGAGGGGGGACATGATAGCAATTTATAAATATCTCAATGGGGATCTCAGCTTAGAAAAAAAGCTGTTCAGTCGAAGGGATGGCATGAGGACTCGGGGGCACACAATGCGATTAGAGGAGAAGCGTTTTAACCTCAGGCAATGTGGGGGATTCTTTACTGTTAGGGTACAAGATTGTGGAATTCTCTACCACAAGAGGTGGTTTCTGCGGGAAGTATGGTGGCTTTCAAAAGACTTCTAGACGTACATCTCAAGGATCAGGACATTAAGGGGTATGTGAGATGATTACAGCCACACACATCTACACAGGTTGAACTGGTCGGACTATTGTCTTTATTCAACCTCAACTACTGTGTATGTAACTATGTAACTAGGAGGGGGGATTTGGGGGGTTTGTGCTACAAAAATAATATGGTAGAGGGGAAATATATATTGTTATTTTTGGGAAGGAGGGGGGATTTGTGCTAATAGGGATGATATGAGGGTATGTGTGCTAGCAAGGGAAATTTGGAGTGGGGGAGAGGATTTGTGCCTGGAGGGTGAAATTTGAGGGATAGAGGACTAGTGCTACAAGGGGAATTTTTTTTTTTTTTGGTGGGGGGATTTGTGCTGGGAGCATATGGGAGGAAAGAGGATTTGAGCTGGAGGGGGGCAAAGATTTGTACTGGGTGGGGGTGGGGAGATTTCAGCAGGAAGGCAGATTTGTACTGCAAGGAAGGGGAATTTATGTTTAGTGGTGGGCACGCAGATCAGTGTTCGATTTTTTTTTTTTCTCGGGGGGAGGAGATTCTCGGTGATACATAATTCTCATACATCTTGGGGTGGGGATTTGTGCTAGTAGGGATAATTGGAGGGTATTTGTACTAGGAAGGGAAATTTGTGGAGGGGAGGGGGGTTGTGCTGGAAAGGGGGATTAGGGATGGGGGGATTTGTGCTTTGTACTGAATGGGAGACAAAGATTTGTGCTGGGTGGAGGGAAATGTCAGCAAGGGGGGGGGGGGGGGGGGCAGATTTATACTGGAAAGAGGGGGAATTTATGCTTAGGAATGGGCATGCAAATTAGTGCATGATTTTTTTTTTGGGGGGGAGGGGATTTTCGCTGACACATGATGCTCACACATCTTGGGGTGGGCGCAATTTGGCATGTTCACCCTGGGCTCTGGATGACCTTGTCCTTGCACTGGCAGTAATACAGTGTGAGACTGGAGAGTGACTGGTCTTTTCCAGAGATGTACTAAGTAGAACTACATCACTACTGTACTTAAGTACCGAAAGGCGGTATCTGTACTTTCCTAGAGTAGAATTTTCTTCTCCTACTTCCACTTTTACTTCACTACATTCTTTCAATGATTTCAATACTTCTACTCCAATATTTTTTTTTTGTGCTGCATAGTTACTCGTTACTATTATAAAAATTACCACTGCCAGAACAGTAGATGGCAGGTTTCATGAAGCTCAAAACGTGTATTATCAGCGCATACTAAAATAAATGCTACTGTATGTATAAATAAAAGCTGCATTTGAAATAATAAAAAACAATATGATGTTCAAACTTTTGACTTCTTTCTTTTAAAACTACATAACACAGTACTTGTACTTTTACTTTCAGTACTTGAGTAGCAATTTTTTTTTCAAAACTACTGGTACTTTTACTTTCAGTACTTGAGTAGCAAAATTTTTTAAAAAACTACTTGCAATACTTAAGTACAAAAAATGTTGAATACTTTAGTACTTCTACTCAAGTCACTTTTTGATCGAGCACTTCCACTTCTACTCAAGTCACTTTTTGATTGAGCACTTGTACTTTTACTCAAGTATGGGTTTCGAGTACTTTATACAACTCTGGTCTTTTCTCCCCCCCCCCCCCCCCCCCCGTAGATTTCAGCAGTAGAGTGATGATGCATACCTCCCAACATTTGAACTTCAGAATGAGAGACACTGGAGGAGGGATAAGACTTGGAGACTGGCAAAATGTGGGCGTGGCCAATCACGTAGCAGTTGGAGGGGCTTAAGGGATGAGGTTATACAAAACCCAGGCTTCCTTGTACTTATAAAATGTGCTTTGTTTTGTCTGAGCCTACTTTAAAAAAGAACTTCATTAATATAGTCATGGACTGCATAGCAGAGCACAGGGGTTGGGGAGCGTGTAAGGCAGAGCACAGGGGTTGGGGAGTGTGTAAGGCAGAGCACAGGGGTTGGGGAGTGTGTAAGGCAGAGCACAGGGGTTGGGGGGTGTAAGGCAGAGCACAGGGGTTGGGGAGTGTGTAAGGCAGAGCACAGGGGTTGGGGAGCGTGTAAGGCAGAGCACAGGGGTTGGGGAGTGTGTAAGGCAGAGCACAGGGGTTGGGGGGGGTGTAAGGCAGAGCACAGGGGTTGGGGGGGGTTGTAAGGCAGAGCACAGGGGTTGGGGGGTGTAAGGCAGAGCACAGGGGTTGGGGAGTGTGTAAGGCAGAGCACATGGGGTTGGGGAGTGTAAGGCAGAGCACAGGGGCTGGGGAGTGTGTAAGGCAGAGCACAGGGGTTGGGGGGGTTGTAAGGCAGAGCACAGGGTTTGTGGGGTGTAAGGCAGAGCACAGGGGTTGGGGAGTGTGTAAGGCAGAGCACATGGGGTTGGGGAGTGTGTAAGGCAGAGCACATGGGGTTGGGGAGTGTGTAAGGCAGAGCACAGGGGTTGGGGGGTGTAAGGCAGAGCACAGGGATTGGGGAGTGTGTAAGGCAGAGCACATGGGGTTGGGGAGTGTGTAAGGCAGAGCACATGGGGTTGGGGGGTGTAAGGCAGAGCACAGGGGTTGGGGGGTGTGTAAGGCAGAACACATGGGGTTGGGGGGTGTAAGGCAGAGCACAGGGGTTGGGGAGTTTGTAAGGCAGAGCACAGGGGTTGGGGAGTGTGTAAGGCAGAGCACAGGGGTTGGGGAGTGTGTAAGGCAGAGCACATGGGGTTGGGGAGTGTGTAAGGCAGAGCACAGGGGTTGGGGGGTGTGTAAGGCAGAACACATGGGGTTGGGGGGTGTAAGGCAGAGCACAGGGGTTGGGGAGTTTGTAAGGCAGAGCACAGGGGTTGGGGAGTGTGTAAGGCAGAGCACAGGGGTTGGGGAGTGTGTAAGGCAGAGCACATGGGGTTGGGGAGTGTAAGGCAGAGCACAGGGGCTGGGGAGTGTGTAAGGCAGAGCACAGGGGTTGGGGAGTGTGTAAGGCAGAGCACAGGGGTTGGGGGGGGGTGTAAGGCAGAGCACAGGGGTTGGGGAGTGCTGAAATCAGTGACGGGTTTAGGATACATAACTCAGACTGCAGGGGTTCAGGGTATGTAATGCAGTGTGTTCAAGAATCAGGATTATGTAAAGCACTGAGGGCTGTAGTCAGTGCTGAAATTAGGAGTGCATGATACACAGAGAGCATGGTCCAGGAGTACATAATGTACAGAGTGAAGGGGACAGGAGTATGTAATGTACAGAATGCAGGGGTCAGGAGTATGCAATGTACAGAATGTAGAGGACAGGAGTGTGTAATGTACAGAATGCAGGGGAGAGGAGTGTGTGTTGTACAGTGTACCGGAGTCAGGAGTATGTAATGGGCAGAATGCAGGGGACAGGAGTATGTAATGTACAGAATGCAGGGGGCAGGAATGAGTAATGTACAGAATGCAGGGGGCAGGAGTATGTAATGTACAGAATGCAGGGTACAGGAGTATGTAATATACAGACTGCAGGGGTATACAGACTGCAGGGGTCAGGAGTATGTAATGTATAGAATGCAGGGTGCAGGAGTATGTAATGTATAGAATGCAGGGTACAGGAGTATGTAATGTACAGACTGCAGGGATCAGAAGTATGTAATGTACAGAATGCAGGGTGCAGGAGTATGTAATTTACAGAATGCAGGGGTGGCTCTCCATCCATTCCCCCAATCCCACCCTGGCTCCATCCAATTGCCCCCTGACCCCATCCTGGCTCCATCCACCACCCTGATCCCATTCCGGCTCCATCCACCACCCCGATCCCATCCCGGGTCTATCCACCACCCTGATCTTATTCTAGGTTCATCCATCCCCTGATCCCATCCCAACTCTTTCCATTCCCCAATCTCATCCCGGCTCTATCCATTCCCCGATCCCATACCAGCTCCATCCATCCCCTGATCCTATCTCAGCTCCATCCATCTCCCTGATCCCATCCCTGCTCCATCCTTCCCGCCCTCACCCTCTTCCCCATGATGCCTCCCTCTTCTGCCCCATGCCTCCCTCCTCTGCTCCATGCCTTCCTCCTCTGCCTCATGCCATAAAAATTACAGACCTTAGATCAGGCCACGTCCTGTACAGTGGTGTGCTGCTCCCCGCCGCCTCATTAATGTACAGGAAAACACAGGAAGGATGAAGGGAGGGTTCAGTGATCTCCACTCTGCACAGAGCAGCGGGGAGAGTTGCTGGCCATCATGTTTTGCTTGTGGTGTGTGGGGAAACAAGCTTCCCTGCACCGCCGCAAGCATTCCGGGACTTAGCCCTGATTTCCTGAGGACCAATTTCCGGGACGGTCCTGGTGAATTGGGGGCGGTCAGGAGGTATGGATGATATCACTGCTACTTTTACAAGGTTATACCTGTGTTTGCAAAGGCATTTGGTGCTTTTAAACTGGATTTATAACCTTTGGAGCTATTGAGGAATATATTTAAATAACGTTTTTGTGCATGGGTTCAGCTTTAAAATGTTTGGAAAAAGGTTTTGTACTGAAGAAAAGGTTCCCTGCAAACGACAACCACTCATGCTTACCTCTCCAGCAAGTGCTGAGGCAGACTGTAGCTTTGCTTTGCAGACTGGGCACAGCAACAAGACACAAGGTAGTAATACTGCATCAGCAAGGTCTCTCCCAGGCAAAGATTTCAAAGCAGACTGGGCTTTCAAGATGTGCTGTTCAAGCTCATTTGAAGAAGCACAAAGAAAGGGGCAACACTGAGGATCGTAGATGCAGTGGTCGGCCAGGAAAATCAATGTAGCAGATAAAAGACACATCATGCTAAACCCCGGGTTTGATCCAGCCTCCATTAAAAAAACAAAAAAATGCAAGAGGATTGCATCCTCCTCTGCTTATTGGAGGCAGTTTGGTGTAAATGGACAGTTGAGTCACCCATAGACATGGGCGTCCGCATGGGGGGGCAAGTGCCCCTGCCTGAAATCTCAACTCCCCCTTTAAAGTGGTTCTTAAGCCACTTTATACTATCCTGTCTGGTCTGTGTGCCCTTGCCCCTGTGTCTGTGTTTAAAAAAAATAAGCCGCTCTTTACTAGTTTTCAGAGCGCCGAGCGCCGCTCACGTGACCCGCCAGCTCTCTCCTCTCCCTGTCTGACAGCTGCCTGCAGTGGGCGGGGCCAAGGATTCCCCACTGACGTTAGTCGGTAGGGGAAGAGGAAAGGCCGAGAGGAGGAGAGAGGTGGCGGGTTACGTGAACAGCGATCAGCGCTCTGAAAACTGGTAAAGAGCTGCTTATTTTTACCCTTTAAAAATAAATACTCGTAAGTCGCAGCTTTTGCAGTGGCTGACACCAGCACCTGCGTGGATCACTGTCCTCAGCCCCAGGCCCCGGTGCTATCATTCCAGGAGAGGGGAAGCCAAGGGGAAGGAAACTGAGATTTGTGGCCCTGTGCACAGAGGCATTTCACGTGATGTCACAGCCTGTCCTGACGTCACGTGCATGCATGGGATGCCTGCACAGACCCAAAATAAAGAGGGTCAGCTTTGCTTTTGCATCAGGTTTCCCAAACATTTCAATGCCTGTGCTTTATGTGATAATGACTAAGCCCCTCCCCTTCATTACATTGTTGAAAAGGGGCGGCGCATGACTGACCTTAAAATTATGCCCCCCCTGGCCCTGGAAAAAGTTCTGCGGACGCCCATGCCCATAGAGATGTGACATCCGTCTGCTCTGCTCCAATCAGCAGGGAACCTGCCCTGTGTAAAAGGGGCCTTGCATTTTATACCCGCTTGCCGACCGCATCACAAGGATGTACGCCGGCAAATTGGCTCTCCTGTGCTGGATCAGGTACCTAGTACATGATCCCGCATTCGAGTAGGGGACGCACGTGCGCGCCTCTTCTGCAGTGATTTGTCATAGCAGAAGTTGATCAGCGGGTGGCGGCAAATGAATGTCCGCCGGTACCCACCAATCATCGGCAAAACACACAGAACGGAGCTCTGCCTGTGTACACAGGGGGAAAGGGATCGATTTTCTTTCCCTGAAAAATGAAAAATGTATTCTATCACTCTTCTTATTGAATGCACCTAACACAGTACACAAAAACACTGGCTAGGCACACATTTAACCCTTTGATTGCCCTAGATGTTTAACCCCTTCCCAGCCAGTGTCATTTGTACAGTGACAGTGCATAATTTTTTAGCACTATACTCTGTATTAGTGTCACCGGTTCCCACAAAGTGTCTAAAGTGTCAGTTAGTGTCAGAACGTTCACACATCGCACAATATCACAGTCCCTCTATAAGCCGCTGATCCCCATCATTACTAGTATATAAGAAAAATAAATAATAAAAATTCCAGCATATATCCCATAGTTTGTAGACACGATAACTTTTGCGCAAACCAATCAATATACGCTTCTTGGGATTTTTTTTACCAAAAATATGTAGCAGAATACATATTGGCCTAAGTTTATGAAGAAATTCGATTTTTTACTGGATATATTTTATAGCAGAAAGTTAAAAAAAAATGTTTTTTTTTTCAAAATTGTTGGTCTTTTTTTGTTTATAGCACAAAAACAAAAAAATGCAGAGGTAATCAAATACCACTAAAAGAAAGCTCTATTTTTTTTTGGGGTACAGTGTTGCATGACCGCGCAATTGTCAGTTAAAGTAATGCAGTGCCGTATCACAGAAAAAATGGCCTGGTCAGGAAGGAGGGTAAATCTTCCCGGAGGTCAAGTGGATCCTGGAGTTGCATGAGATTCTCTATATTATTAAAGGGTGTTGTGACTGAAAAGGGATTGAGAAACGCTGCTCTAAGTATGGAATGATTCATCTTACTCATTTGTCATGAAGTTCCACTTGGGCCTAGAGGAAGCAAACTGCAGCTGTCCTCCACAATGGAGGTGGTGAGTAACTGAGTGAGTGGAAGGTCAACACAGGAACCTTTTCATGCTGTCCTGCCCTGAATATCAAGAAACCGCTAGAACCCTCAAATGCCAGGGAGCTACATTCAAAGTTTAAGTGGCCAACCAGTATAACCTTGGAAGAGAGGAACTCATAACGCTAAGAAAGATACGAAGACCTGAGAATGTGTTCTATGTAGAAACCTTCAGGCACCCCGTGCTCCTTCCACCTTCCTGTTCTCCATAAAACTACAAACCCTCCTAATTAAAATAATTGGTGCCCATCATTCTGTACAACCCAAGACAATATACTGGGGACCTTACTGCCAAGTAGGTGGGCTTAGGACATTCATAACGTAGCTAAGGGTTTCTCAACCAGGGTTCCTCCTGAGGTTGATAGGGGTTCCTTGAGCAATGAGCAATTTCTGCCTCTCAGATAAGTTCCCACTGACACCATTGACCTTTTTAGCTATCTGTAAGGGGGGTAATTCTTCCCAATGACCACAAGTGTAAGAAACTTTCTTTCCACTGTCCATCACACTAATGTATCATCATGAGTTGTAGATATAGTCATTTTAGCAGGGGTTCCCTGAGACCAGAGCTGCTGTTAGAAATCGCGGGGCCACGTACAGACTACCTGGCAGCCCCCCCCCAAGAAAATATTAAACACATATTTAATCACTATTAGCAGACACAAATATAACATAACTCACATAATTCCTGCTAAATCTAAAAAAAAAAAAAAAACTGTTAAATAAAAATGAAGATGAGATGAGAAAAAATATACAGGCTGGGCAGTTGCAGCTCAGTGATCAGAGAGACAGAGAGAGAGAAACAAAGTTACAAATAAAGTCCTGAGTAGAGATAACATTAGAACCAGTGCTGGGAGGGGGGCCCACTCAGGGAGGGGGATTTGTGAGGGTCGACGGCTGTCTCTTTCTTAGCAGATAAAAGCTGAAAGCAGAGAGAGGGACAGATCAGATTCAGGTGCTGGAGGAAGATTTCTGTATTTGTTGTCCATCGCTAATCCCCCTCTCTGTGTGGGCCCCCCTGTGTGCTTGGGCCCCCTACAAGAGGGCTAGTGGTCCCCCCCTATCAGCGGCCCTGCCTGAGACAGTAAAGGTATTTCAAGGGTTCCTCTGTGTTGGAAAGGTTGAGAAAGACTATTGTAGCCATTGGTTAACTGAAAATCAATATTCCATCATAATTATTAAGTCTCATTACTATCGGCACTACAACCTTATACATGGGTACATGTTCACATGGGTAAGTTTTATCACCCAACCTTACATGGGTATGTTTTACCACCCAACCTTACATGGGTATCTTTTATCACCCAACCTTACATGGGTATGTTTTATCACCCAACCTTACATGGGTATGTTTTACCACCCAACCTTACATGGGTATGTTTTACCACCCAACCTTACATGGGTATGTTTTACCACCCAGCCTTACATGGGTATGTTTTACCACCCAAACTTACATGGGTATGTTTTATCACCCAAACTTACATGGGTATGTTTTACCACCCAACCTTACATGGGTATGTTTTACCACCCAACCTTACATGGGTATGTTTTACCACCCAACCTTACATGGGTATGTTTTATCACCCAAACTTACATGGGTATGTTTTACCACCCAACCTTACATGGGTATGTTTTACTTACTCGGAAGCCATAAACAAAGCCTGCAAGATGCTGTTCATGTAACATGTATTTCCTAGATTAATCAGGCCGATTTTACCCGTGTCAGATTTGGATACCAGTCTGGGGTAATACGGAGCCAGTTCATTCTTCTGAGATGTCCAGGCGTTCTGACCCAGCAACTGTTTTATTCGGTCTTCATTTGGTACCGGGAGTTTCTATTTCAAAGGGAAACACAGGAAGTGACAGGCTGAATACTCTTATAACAACTTGTGAATGGTCAGCATAGGCAGAGAACAAGGCATATATAAAAGCCCCAACAAATGCAGAAAATCATCTAATTGGCTTCTTGTCTTGCATTTTCCCAAAGTGCTCTATCAATAGCAAAGCACAGAATGAACAAGCTGCATGTTATCTAATCCTAAAGCAGCTCAGTGCTGCCCTCTGTGTGATTTACAAGTATTATCAGAATATGAGTCCAGAGATTAACAGTGAGGAGAGCTATGTGTGCAATATGATGAGTAAAGCCCCTTACACACGTAGCGATCGTCGGCCGAACGATCGGCCGTCTTTTGTCCAGGGCTGTCCTGTCGGCTGAAAAGTGCAAAAGACTGCACACGAATTTTGTCGGCCAATAACAGCCGACTGCAGAAGTGATGTCATGTGATGGTTAACTTTCCTTGTCTTTTTTCTTTTCTGAGCATGCCCAGTCTTGCTAATCGGCTGTTTGTCGGCCGAATTCTGTACTGACTGACGAACAATCGGCCGTTCTGGTGTTGGCCAACAAAAATTTTAATGCTTGCATGACAGATTCTGTTCGGCCGAAAATGCGCTGTTGGCTGTCGGAAGCATCATACTAACAAGCCTACAATCGGCCGATCGGTCGCCGGCCGAATATTTACGGCCGACAATCGGTACGTGTGTACAGGGCTTTACACACATATCTTTTGTTAAAGGCTTAGGCTACCTGTCCCACAAAAAACTGCTACATTTGCACATTTGTAATGATGCCTGCAGAGCATTGCACCCGCAATCAGTGCATCATAGGTGTAAAGCTCAGGCTTCACCGATGTCTTCCCCAATTTCCAGATCCCTAGAGAGGTATGGATCTGCTGTTATGGGGATGGAGGGGGCACCATAGATCTACGGGAGGTAGAGGGAGAAGGAAATAGCTACCCCTACTCTGCACAGTCCCTCTGCCAAAACGCATGTTCCATAATGATGGTGGCCAGCTTGCCCACACCATGCAACGCATGACTCTGATCCAGGACAGGTGGCATGCAGGGACACCCCTAGCATTCAAAAGACAGAAGTCCACCTCCTCGAGACCTCCTCCACCTCCCAATCTCTGCCAAACTGCTGGAGTCAAAAGATTGGGCTCAAATGTGAGGAGGGGCATGTGTGATTGGATGGCTCTGTGATGAAGGGACTCTTTGAAGATGGGGGGATGCTGTGGTAAATGGGGGACTCTAATGTGGTGGGGAGACTCTGAAGTGATGGGGGGACTCTGACACACATAGTGGGAATTTGATGTACTGTATAGGGGTGACTCTGATGTGATAGGGAGCGCACATGTAAACAGGACTGTGACCCAAACTGGAAATTCTGATGTGATGGGGGAATTCTGATGTGATGGGGGAATCTCTGATGTGAGGAGGTATCTCTGATGTGATGTGGGAATTCTGATGTGATGGGGGAATCT
Organism: Pelophylax lessonae; assembly: GCF_965119305.1. NCBI lineage: Eukaryota > Metazoa > Chordata > Amphibia > Anura > Ranidae > Pelophylax > Pelophylax lessonae. The sequence goes on along the minus strand of NC_138769.1, from coordinate 716,137,681 downwards.
CTGATGTGATGGGGGAATTCTGATGTGATGGGGGAATCTCTGATGTGATGAGGTATCTCTGATGTGATGGGGAGACCCCTAATGTGACGGGGGGGGGATCTCTAAAGTAATAAGAGGGCTCTGATGTGAAGGAGGCTCTGATGTGAAGGGGGAACCTCTGATGTGTTTGGAGGTCTCTGATGAGATAGGTCTCTACTGTGATGGGGGGATCACTAATGTGATGGGGATGACCACTGATGTAAAGTGGGAACCTCTGATGTAAAGGGGGAACCACTGATGGGATGGGAGGACCTCTGATGTGATAGCGGGACCTCTGATGTGATGGCGGGACCTCTGATGTGATAGCGGGACCTCTGATGTGATAAAGGGGACCTCTGATGTGATAGAGGGGACCTCTGATGTGATGGCGGGACCTCTGATGTGATGGCGGGACCTCTGATGTGATAGCGGGACCTCTGATGTGATAGCGGGACCTCTGATGTGATAAAGGGGACCTCTGATGTGATAGAGGGGACCTCTGATGTGATAGCGGGACCTCTGATGTGATAGCGGGACCTCTGATGTGATAGCGGGACCTCTGATGTGATAAAGGGGACCTCTGATGTGATAGAGGGGACCTCTGATGTGATAGCGGGACCTCTGATGTGATAGCGGGACCTCTGATGTGATAGAGGGGACCTCTGATGTGATAGAGGGGACCTCTGATGTGATAGAGGGGACCTCTGATGTGATGAGGAGACCTCTAAAGTGATGGCGGGACCTCTGATGTGATAGAGGGGACCTCTGATGTGATAGAGACATGGTAGAGGAGATGGTCAGAGACTGCAGACATGGTAGAGGAGATGGTCAGAGACTGCAGACACACTACAGGAGATGGTCAGAGACTGCAGACATGGTAGAGGAGATGGTCAGAGACTGCAGACATGGTAGAGGAGATGGTCAGAGACTGCAGACATACTACAGGAGATGGTCAGAGACTGCAGACACACTACAGGAGATGGTCAGAGACTGCAGACATGGTAGAGGAGATGGTCAGAGACTGCAGACATGGTAGAGGAGATGGTCAGAGACTGCAGACATGGTAGAGGAGATGGTCAGAGACTGCAGACATGGTAGAGGAGATGGTCAGAGACTGCAGACATGGTAGAGGAGATGGTCAGAGACTGCAGACATGGTAGAGGAGATGGTCAGAGACTGGAGACAGATTGTGATGGACACAGTAAGTACCTAATAGGTTAGTTTGGGCTTCAGGGGATAGAATTGGTGGAGGAATGAAGCCTCTGCCTCCCTGTACTAATCCAAGAACATACTTTCAGAAGGCAGCCGAATGGTGAGTAGAGAACCCGGTTCCCGATGCACAGCACATAGAGAAAACATCATTTATACTCATGATAGGACTATAAGAGACTTTGATACATGCAACCTTTTGTAGATAAAATGAACACCTTTATTGATTCCATGATCGGCTCATAAAGATCCGGATATCCAGAGAATCGGAAGACCATACAGTGGACGAGCTCCGCCAGCTGCTCCAGACAACTGCCCGCTGAATTTGTGTTCTCATTAGAGAGGCTGGAAACCACCTGGGGGACGTGAGGAATGATCTGCGGGCGCAAGAAGGATTGTAGAGGGATTGTAGTGAGAGAAAAGAATAGAAATCATCACAAGGAGCAATGCTGCTGTAACACACGAGGACAGAGGTTTCCTTCCATGACACTTCCATTTTCAATTATTCTCTGTTGGGGTCTGTTTATAAAAAATTTGTATAGCCATTCATCTAGCAAATTTTATTTTTTTTGTACATTTGCCTATGTTATTGTGCATACTTTCGATAAAACCAATTAAAAAAATAAATAAATAAATAAAAATTGTGGAAAAAGAAATGTTCTTTAGGCTATTTTCTCTTCTGAACGAATGTTCTCTTTTATTATAGACAGTAGTAAAATATTGCATTATGACCACTTAACCACTTCTGGACTGGAAGATTTTCCCCCCCTTAATGACCAGGCCATTTTTTGCGATTCGGCACTGCGTTACTTTAACGGACAATTGCGCGGTCATGCGAGACTGTACCCAAATAAAATTGATGTTCTTTTTTTACCCACAAATAGAGTTTTCTTTTGGTGGTATTTGATCACCTGTGCAATTTTTTTTTTTTTTTTTTTTTTTTGCGCTATAAACAAAAAAAGAGCGACAATTCTGAAAAAAATACAACAATATTTTTTACTTTCTGCTATATAACATTCCCAATATAATTTTTTTTTTATCATTTTAGGCCAATATGTATTTTGCTACATATGTTTAATAAAAAAAAAATCACAATAAGTGTATATTGATTGTTAGAAGGTTTTTTTTTTTATCTTAATGCAATCTATGCATTAAGATAAAACGCCTTCTGTGTGTAGCCCCCCTCAGCCCCCTTAATACTTACCTGAGCCCCATCTCTATCCAGCAATGTCCACGAGTGCCTCAGCCGTCCGGGACTCTCCCTCCTGATTGTCTGAGAAACAGCTGCCACGCCATTGGCTCCCACTGCTGTCCATCAAACTCCATTAGCCAATGAGGAAAGAGAGGGGCACGGGCCGAATGGCATCTCCGTGTCTGAATGAATACACAGGGCTGTAGCTCGGCTCTGGTGCCCCCATAGCAAGCTGCTTGCTGTGGGGGCACTCAACAGGAGACTTTACAATCACTTTACAATTAGTGATGTCGCGAACCTAAAATTCGCCGTTCGCGAACGGCGAACGCGAACATCGGCAAATGTTTGCGAACCGGGCGAACCGCCATAGAGTTCAATAGGCAGGCGAATTTTAAAACACACAGGGACTCTTTCTGGCCACAATAGTGATGGAAAAGTTGTTTCAAGGGGACTAACACCTGGACTGTGGCATGCCGGAGGGGGATCCATGGCAAAACTCCCATGGAAAATTACGTAGTTGACGCAGAGTCGGGTTTTGATCCATAAAGGGCATAAATCACCTAACATTCCTAAATTGTTTGGAATAACGTGCTTTAAAACATCCAGTGTGTGAATACGATCAGGTATGATGTTGTATCGATCAGGTAGTGTAAGGGTTACGCCCACTTCACAGTGACAGACCAAACTCTGACAGACCAAACTCCCCGTTTAACAACAGTCAGTCAGTCCATTTGCACAACCGCAAACTCCCCATTTGCACAAGGTTGGATACCAAGCTAGCCATGTCCCGTTCCTTGTCCTCACTGACATCATTGAAGGTCTCTTCCTCCACCCAGCCACGTACAACACCAAGGGTCCCCGAAAGGGGAGAACAAGCCCCCTGGGACGCCTGCTGTGGCTGGTATTCCACCTACTCAAAGCCACCTTCCTCCTCTGACTTCTCTTCTTCAGACTCCTCTCTCTGCGTTGCCACAGGTCCAGCAATTGACAACGACAAGGCTGCTTCTGGTGGTGATGGGGAGTGGACCACAACTCTTCCTCTTCATGCTCATCTACAGCCTGATCCAGTACTCTTCGCAGGGCACGCTCCAGAAAAAACGCATATGGGATGAGGTCGATGATGTTGCCTTGGGTTCGACTGACCACCAGGGTTGTCACCTCCGCAAAAGGACGCATGAGCCTACAGCCATTGTTCATGAGCATTCAGTAACGCGGCCAAAAAATACCCAGCTCCGCAGAAAGAATGAAAGAAAATGAATGTTTTTTCTATGAAAAATTATCCAGCGGATCGCTTTTGGTCTGTTCACAATGAAGCAACGACCTTATCATCTGGGGTGTGCCAACACACTCCTAGAGGTGATCGCTTCATTGTGATATGCAAGCCCCTTCACCACGACAAGGTAACGATCACGAAGGGGAATTGACACATGTATGTGCCTTTTTTTTTGTTTTTTGTTTTTTTGCAGCCACAGAGGCCAGAAAAATTAGGCATGTACACATGCATGAAAAAGCAGGTATTGTTGCAGCCGCTGCTGTAGCAGCGGCCTGAGAAATTGAGGTTTTCAAGGCAGAAAGTGCACTAAAACATTGTGGCTTGAACCGTAGTTGGTGGCGGAGACGTCACGTAAGTCATCCGGCATGCAGAGAATGATTAAAGACAGCAGCGTGTGGACCATTTTTAGGCCAAGGCATCTCAGTCATCACCAGGCCTTTTTAAGTCAAATGCATCCCCCACTGTCAGTCCCTTCGGGATCCAAGCCTCATTCATCTTAATAAACGTGAGGTAATCAAGACTTTTTTGACCTAGGCGACTTCTCTTCTCAGTGACAATACCTCCTGCTGCGCTGAAGGTCCTTTCTGACAGCACACTTGAAGCGGGGCAGGCCAGAAGTTCAATGGCAAATTGGGATAGCTCAGGCCACAGGTCAAGCCTGCACACCCAGTAGTCAAGGGGTTCATCGCTCCTCAGAGTGTCGATATCTGCAGTTAAGGCAAGGTAGTCTGCTACCTGTCGGTCGAGTCGTTCTCTGAGGGTGGACCCCGAAGGGCTGTGGCGATGCATAGGACTAAAAAAGCTCCGCATGTCCTCCATCAACAAGACGTCTGTAAAGCGTCCTGTCCTTGCCGGCATGGTTGTGGTGGTAGGAGGAGGATTACTTTCACCTCTTCCCCTGTTGGATTCCCGTTGTGCTGTGACATCACCCTTATATGCTGTGTAAAGCATACTTTTCAACTTATTTTGTAGCTGCTGCATCCTTTGCGACTGCCGGTAATTGGGTAACATATCAGAGACTTTCTGCTTATACCGGGGGTCTAGTAGCGTGGCCACCCAGTACAGGTCGTTCTCCTTCAGCCTTTTTATACGAGGGTCCCTCAACAGGCATGACAGCATGAAAGACCCCATTTGCACAAGGTTGGATGCCGAGCTACTCATGTCCAATTCCTCGTCCTCACTGATGTCATTGAAGGTGTGTTCTTCCCCCCAGCCACGTACAACACCACGGGTACCAGATAGGTGACAACGAGCACCCTGGGATGCCTGCTGTGGTTGGTGTTTCTCCTCCTCAAAGCCACATTCCTCCTCTGACTCCTCTTCCTCACACTCCTCTTCCAGTGTTGCCGCAGGTCCAGCAAGCGATGGTAAGGCTGTTTCTGGTGGTGGTGATGGTGACCACAACTCTTCCTCTTCCTCTTCACGCTCATCTACGGCCTGATCCAGCACTCTTCGCAGGGCACGCTCCAGGAAAAAAACATATGGGATGATGTCGCTGATGGTGCCTTTGGTGCGACTCACTAGGTTTGTCACCTCCTCAAAAGGACGCATGAGCCTACAGGCATTGCGCATGAGCGTCCAGTAACGTGGCAAAAAAATACCCAGCTCCGCAGAGGCTGTCCTAGCACCCCGGTCATACAAATACTTGTTGACTGCTTTTTCTTGTTGGAGCAGGCGGTCGAACATTAGCAGTGTTGAATTCCAACGTGTCGGGCTGTCGCAAATCAAGCGCCTCACTGGCATGTTGTTTCGCCGCTGAATATCTGCAAAGTGCGCCATGGCCGTGTAGGAACGCCTGAAATGGCCACACACCTTCCTGGCCTGCTTGAGGACGTCCTGTAATCCTGGGTACTTCTGCACAAAGCGTTGCACAATCAGATTCAACACATGTGCCATGCACGGCACATGTGTCAACTTGCCCAAATTCAATGCAGCCAACAAATTGCTGCCGTTGTCACACACCACTTTGCCGATCTCCAGTTGGTGCGGGGTCAGCCACTGATCCACCTGTGCGTTCAGGGCGGACAGTAGTGCTGGTCCGGTGTGACTCTCTGCTTTCAGGCAAGTCAACCCCAAGACAGCGTGACACTGTCGTATCCGGCATGTGGAATAGCCCCTGGGGAGCTGGGGGGGGTGCAGTTGGTGTGGAGCAGTATTAATTTAGTCGACTAAAACCGACTAAAACGTTTTCGTCGACTAACACAATTCAGATGACTAAAATACGACTAAAACTAAAATGGCATTTTAGTCTTAAGACTAAAATACGACTAAAACTAAAATGGCATTTTAGTCAAAAGACTATAACTAAAACTAAATCGAAATTTGCTGCCAAAAATTAACACTGGTGCATGTTCAAAGCATAAATAATAACATATTAGATTTTTCACTCCAGGACCAGCAGTAGTATATAATGAGTTTGGAAATTGTAGAGAAATGCTTAAATAATGCATTACAAATTACAATTGAACTACACCCATTTGATTATAGATGACTAAAATGAGTTTTAGTCGACTAAAAAGTAAGGCGTTTTAGTCGACTAAAATATACTGGAGTTTTAGTCGACTAAATACGACTAAAACTAAAACACTTGCAGAAGACTAAAATAGGACTAAAACTAAAATGCCATTTTAGTCCTAAGACTAAGACTAAAACTAAATTGAAATTTGCTGCCAAAATTAACACTGGTGTGGAGCAAGACGCAACAGCAGAAGAGGACTCAGCCGAGGAGGTTAGCAAAGAGGATGGAGTAGGAGGAGTAGAGGAGGTGGCAGCAGGCCTGCCTGCAAGTCGTGGCGGTGTCACCAACTCCTCTGCAGCAGAGCCACGCATTCCATGCTTGGCAGCCGCCAGCAGGTTTACCCAATGCGCAGTGTAAGTTATATACCTGCCCTGACCGTGCTTTGCAGACCAGCTATCAGTGGTCAGATGGACCCTTGCCCCAACACTGTGTGCCAGACGTGACATGATTTCATTTTCCACAATAGAGTACAGGTTGGGGATTGCCTTTTGTGAAAAATAATTTCGGCCGGGTACCTTCCACTGCGGTGTCCCAATAGCGACAAATTTTTTGAAGGCCTCAGACTCCACCAGCTTGTATGGTAAAAGCTGGCGGGCTAAGAGTTCCGACAAGCCAGCTGTCAGACGCCGGGCAAGGGGGTGACTCTGTGAGATTGGCTTCTTACGCTCTAACATTTCCTTGACAGACACCTGACTGTGGGCAGGTGAGCAGGAACTGCTGAAGGTGAGAGGCGGAGGGGCGGGTTGTTGATAGGGGGCATGGAGGACAGCAGTGGTTGACGTGGCTGAAGATGCTGGACCAGGAGGAGGATGGTGGCTTTCAGTTTGTGTGCTGCTTTTACTCATGTGTTGATCCCATAGGCGTTTGTGATGTGAGATCATGTGCCTTCGCAAAGCAGTTGTACCTAGGTGGGTGTTGGACTTCCCACGACTCAGTTTCTTTTGGCACAGGTTACAAATGGCATCGCTGATATCAGAGGCAGACACACAAAAAAAATGCCACACTGCTGAGCTTTGCAAGGACGGCATTCTGGTGGTGGCAACAGCTTGCGTTGATTGGCGTGCTGTCTGGCTGACCCCGGGTGCCGAATCTACATGCTGTCTGACTGCGCCACTAGCTTCTTGCGATGACCTCCTCCCCCTGCTTCCAACTCGTCTCCTCCTCCTCTCTGCCTCCCCATCTGAACTTTCCCCCTCTTCTTCTGCTCTTCGAGCAGGCACCCAGGTGACATCCACAGACACATCGTCATCATCAGCCGCTTCACTTGACAACTCAGCAAAGGCAGCAGCAGCAGGTACAACATCATCATCATCACAATGTACGTCCATGTGTATAATGCTGCCTGACTGAGACATATCCCCGTTATCTACATCCTCTGGCACTAATAGTTGCGCATCACTTATTTCTTCCAACTGATGTGAAAATAACTCCTCTGACGGATCAAGTGAAGCGGCTGTGGTGCTAGTGTTGGTGGTGGTGCCGGTGGGCTGGCGAGTGGTAAATTGAGAGGTGCCCGAAGCTGAGCTGGAGGAGGATGGTGCATTAAGGTTCCGAGCGGAAGCTGTAGATGATTGGGTGTCCTGTGTAAGCCAGTCAACTATGGCCTCAGAATTTTTTGAGTTCAGGGTCTGTGGTGGCCTCTGAACACTGGGCATTATTCTAGGGCCTAAGGAAATCACAGCACCACGACCACGACGGCCCTTGCGGGGTGGCCTGCCTCTGCCTGTCATTTTTTTTTTTAATGTGTTGTTACTGTTGTACTATGAGTGCAAGCTGCTGTGCCACCCTATAGGAGTGTTGGGCAGTGGGTACAGTACACTCTGTGGACCTGACAGTCACTGGCACCCAGGCAACTGCAATTAAAAAATATATATATATTTTTTTTTACTTTGCAAGCTGCTGTGCCACCTTATATATCAGTGGTGGGTGGGCAGTGGCACAGTACACTCTCTGTGGACCTGACAGCAGTCACTGGCACCCAGGCAACTGCAATTAAAAAATATATATATATTTTTTTACTTTGCAAGCTGCTGTGCCACCTTATATATCAGTGGTGGGTGGGCACACAGTGGCACTGCAGTGGGCACAGTACACTCTGTGGACCTGACAGTCACTGGCGGCCCAGGCAACTGCAATAATAAAAAATATTTTTTTTTTCAATTTGCAACAAGATGCTGTGCCACCGTATATATATCAGTGGTGGGCAGTGCACTGCAGTGGGTACAGTGCACTCTGTGGACCTGACACAGCACTCACTGCAATTATGACAGAGGAAAAAAAAAATATTTTTTAAAATGCAAGGTACTGTGCCTGTGCCACCCGAAATGAGTGTGGTGTGCACACAGTACAGTCTGTGGTAGGTCTGTGGCCTCTCACACACAGCGGGCAGGCAACTGCAGTGTACAATAGATATATATATATATATATATATATATATATAAAGAAAAAACTCTATTACCTTACCAGCCCTTAAAAGGGCTTTTGGGGACACTAGATATATATATATATATATGTATATATATAAATAAAAAAAATCCTCAATTACCAGCCCTTAAAAGGGCTTTTGGGGACACTAGATAGATATAGATATATATATATATATATATATATATATATATATATATATATAAGAAGAAAAAACTCAATTACCAGCCCTTAAAAGGGCTTTTGGGGACGCTAGATATATATATATATATATATATATATATATATAAAAAATTACACAAATACCAGCCCTTAGAAGGGCTTTTTGGGGTGCTGTCAGGATGCTGTCCTTACAGCAGTAGTGGACCAAGAACACTGCAAGACCAGGAACACTGACTAACTGTCCCTAGCTTAACAGCAGCAGCAGCTCTCCCTACTCTCACTACACACACTGCTTCAGAATGAGTCTAAGATGGATGCTGCCCTTGCTTATTTATAGGAGGTGGGAGGGTGTGGGAGGGAGGTATGCTGATTGGCTGGAAATGTGCCTGCTGACTGTAAAGTTCAGGGTCAAAGTTTGCCTCAATGATGTATTATGGGGGGCGGACCAAACATCGCATATGTTCGCCCGCATCGGCGAACGCGAACATGCTAAGTTCGCCGGGAACTGTCCGCCGGCGAACAGTTCTATACATCTCTATTTACAATCACTTTAATGCAGCTGAAGAGCATAGGAAATAAATATGTCTTTGTGACAAGAAATACAATGTAACAATTCCAGATAACCATTGCTTACATTTATTCCCTCTAGCATTCTCTTGAACGGTACATTTTTACGAAGACGTTTGTTCCTCAGCGCCATCTAATAAATGACCATTGTTTAGAAAATAGAACAACACAAAAAAACATTCATTTTACACAGAACAAATGTAAATTCAGATTTGCTGGATGAATGGCTATGCATTTTTTTTTTAAATAAAAAGACCCCTATGTGTCTGAGTTTTCCATCAATTTTTAGTCAAATTTGAACTTCAGCCAAGCAGCTAATTACGCAGCTAAAATACGTATATGGGAAGTTTTTTTGTTATTTTATTTTTTTCCAGCCAAAGGATTTATATTTCTGTCCATCCAGTGCTGAGATATACACAGCTCTGCTACCAAGTACCAGTTTTCTTGGTTACAGTTGAAGCCCAATTAAAATGTATTTTATATCAGCTAAACGCATTCCAGGTGCATCAAAACAAAAGGTGTTCAACATTTTAGAGTTCATTTTCTTTAGAAAGCAGTCACAGCCTGGGTAGTATAACCTGTCCCCTGCCAGCATGCTGCAGAAAAGGAACCCCTCTGTGTGGAAGCAGTGGTCTCTCTGCAGTGGTCTGACATGCCCCCTGCTGAGTCAGAATTAGAGCACCCTATTCAGTGGGTATAAGGAGCTTTGCTGATTCCTGAGCTATGGGTATGACTCAGCAAGGGGAGGGGGTGCATGTCAGACCTCTGCTTCCAGACAGAGAGCAAGGGTCCTTTTCTGTAGCATGCTGGCAGGAGACAGTCTTTACTGCTCACACTGTGGCTGATTTCTAAAGAAAAACTGTAAGACTTTGAACACATTTTGTCTTGTTGGATATATGTAGCTGATTCAGGCTGAAAGCTTCATTGAGCTTTATGGAGTGTAGATGTCATGTCCTCTTTGGATCTCTGGCCTGCTGATTGGTCAGTGAAGGAGCCGCAGGAGAATAATAAGGTCACCTGTCTGCTCTCACCTCTTATCAGCAGGTTCCTATCGGCACATTAGTTTGCAGCATCCCTGTCCCTCCCTCTCCCAGTCTGAGTGTGGTTGTGCTCTACGTTCTTACCAGATGGAATGCTTCAGGGGAGTGTTGATAGCTAAGTAACATATATCGAAGGACAGAGAGAGCTCCCTCTCGGACTACAGGGTACAGCAGCTTGGAGAACACCTGGAAACAGACCCGTACAACATACATGTTAGGTTTGGAAAACAGTGAGTTTTCTAGTGTTCCTTGGGGGAGGGCTTACAAGAATCGACTTCCATACTGTTAGGGTTCTCATTGGTTAATTAGTGTCCTGGACCTCTTGGCCCTATTAGGTAGGTTACCCTTTGTAAGTGAGCGTTGATAAAGAAAAATATGTATGTATTTTATTAATGTTTAGGGATGGGTTAAGCTAAGAAACTGTCAAGTGATAGCAGGTAAACGGCCCAATTAGCTTCATGCCCCGCAACTGCATGAAACAAAGGGGTGGGGATTAATCCTGGTAACATCGCTCACCACAAATGGACTCTGACAAACTCACTCAGGACAGGGGCTTTAGGAGGGGACTGCAGGCTAGCCTCTTGCCTACCGACTATGGGCCCTGGCTTATGAGGGAACACTGCTCTTTGTGGGGTGTATACTGGGGGGACCCTTGGAGTAATGTTACTTTGGATTCAAGTCCACATTTCCCCAAGACACACAGACTCTGGGACTCTAGGCCTAGGATCCATGTTAAAGGCCTAGCTGGCTATTGCGAATAGTGGACTGCTCCGCATAGTCAGACTCATGGCAGATGCTAATGTCATCAGCTCAACCACCTGTCTTCCACACATTGTTGATTGTGCTGATTAACTCACCTATTGTCTACTGTGGGGATGTGTTTACACTTAAAATAATGTGTATTGTACTTCATGAGCTCGATGACAGCAAGTCTGCTAGTTAATTAGCTCAAGTTAATTAAATCACTGTCATCTATTAGTTGGGAAAGTAGAATACTGTTTGTGTTGGTTGTTCCTTAGATATGTTAATTATATTTCTGTACATAATTTAATCTGCATATGATAATGTAATCAGGCACCTGACCTGGTGGGGTATATATTCAGTGACCTAGTGGGGTATATATTCGGTGTGAGTTTGTTCAATAAATGTTCCAGATCTTATAGAAGCTATTCTCGGCTAGTTTTGTATGGGGGCGGCTGTAATATCTGATATCTATGTTCAAGACTGAAGGAAGCCGTATTCTACTGGAAGCCCACAAGCACATTGTGGGTCGCGGTTCTGTTACATGGACACATGGCCATATCTCATCCATGACATTGCATACATTCTAACTTTCTGAGATGGGAACGAGGAACACCTATGAGCACAAGTATAATGGCATAGGACACACCCCTGCCACACCCCTTAAAGAAGAATTATACAAAAAAATGATCAGTTAAACCCACAAGTGCTTTTACTTTTACACTACTAATCTTTTATATTGGCTTTTTACATTTACAAATGCAGCAATTTAGAAATTGGATGAAGGGTTTAGCACTATGAAACACTTTTTCATGGATAAATAGTGCATTTTACATACAACCAGGGCTTTTTTTTCCTCAGAGAATAGGTGCAGGAACTCCCCCCTTCTGAGTCACTTCTTGCCTCTGCCCCCTACTCACCTTGGAGCAACATTCCTTGGTTCCACCCACTACCCACCTCCCAGTACGGCCCCTTTTAGAGAATACAGAATCAAGTATCATTTTGTGGTGATAAGTAAGTTGTGTGGAATTATATCCCCTGCAGCCAACAGCAATAGACACCGGCAGCAACAATAGATTTCCCAGCATCAGCCCAGCTTCAATAGACTCTCCAGCAGCCAGCAACAGTAGGCCACTCCCTCAACAGTAGATCCCTTCCAGCAACAATTGATCACCCAGCAACATAAGCCCAACCAACAAAAATAGTTCCCCCACCAGCAACAACAGACCTCTCCAGCAAAAACAGACTACCAAGCAAAAATAGATGTCCTCCAGCAATAATAGATCCCCCAACAGTAAGAAATAATAGACCCCTCCCTCAACAGTAGATCCCCCCAGGAACAGCTGACCCCACCAGCAACATAAGCCCCCCCCAGCAATAAAGGATCCCCCCACCAGCAACAATAATAGATCTCTACCATGCAAAAATAGATCCCCTCTAGGAACAATAGATCCCCCAGCAGCCAACATCAGTAGACCCTCTAGTACACCTCAGCACCCCTTGCCATTACATACATTCAGTGTTGGAGGTGCGTTCCCCCGCATTCCTGCTGAAAAAACCCTGCATGCAACTATATAGATTAGCTCAAAATGAGGGACAAATGAGGATGCTGAGAGTGCTGATACCACTGCTTGTGGAAGACAATTCCACATTCTTACCGCTCTGACGGTAAAGAACCCTTTACGCAGTTTAAGGTTAAACCGCTTCTCTTCTAATTTTAGCGAATGGCCGCGAGTCCATTTAAATTCCCTTTCGCTGAATAGTTTGTTCCCTATGCTAGGGTCACCAGTACAGTATTTGTACATTGATACCATATACCCTTCTCAATCGTCTCTTCTCCAGGGAGAATAAGTTCAGTGCTTGCAGTCTTTCCTCATAGCTGATGTCCTCCATTCCCTTTATTAGCTTTGTTGCCCTTCTCTGGACTCTCTCCAGTTCTAGCACATCCTTCCTGAGGACCGGCGCCGAGATCTGGATGGCATACTCCAGATGTGGCCGGACCAGAGTCTTGTAGAGTGTGAGAATTATTGTTTTATTTCTGGAGTGAATCCCCTTTTTTATACATGCCAGTATTCGGTTGGCTTTGCTTGCAGCAGCTTGGCATTGCATGCCATTGCTGAGCTTGTCATCTACTAGGACCCCCAGGTCCTTTTCCATCTTAGATTCCCCCAAGGGCTCTCCCCCTAGTGAGTAACTTGCGTTCGTATTTCTGGCACCCAGATACATTACTTTACATTTTCCAACATTAAACCTCATTTGCCATGTAGATGCCCACCCAGGGTCGGCCCTACCAGTAAGGCGACCTAGGCTGCCACCTATGGCACAACTTAGCAGGGTGCGTGGAGGAGCCTGACCCAAGGTAATTGACTTACCGTAAGTCACTGAAGGGGTTTTAACTAGTGGCGGCCGGCCCGTCCATTAGGGGTGCAGGGGCGCCGCCCCCCCCCCCCCCCATCCATGCGTCTGGCCCCCTAATCTACATGCAGGGCGCTGGATGCATGAATTCCAATGAGGGTTTTTTTTTTTTTTTTTTGAAGCACGTGATTGGAGCCAGAGGCTCTAATAGGCTTTTCAAAAAAGGGCGGGCTCGGGTCACAGAGCACTGCGCCCTGATCCCACCCAGTTGTCTGACAATAGCGAATGAATACTTGCTATTGCCACGCTGATTCTCCTCCCAGCCAATCAGGAAGCGGGGCCTGAGACCTGTTTCCCAATTGGCCAAAGGAGAAGGTATCCTATTGGCGAAGGAGGAGGGAGGAGACGGCCACCAAGAGGGGACATGGAGGAGACTGAGGGGGAAGCTGTCACTGTCCAGAGGAACAATGTAAGTGAACTGGCGCCTGGTGGGGGATATGGTGTGGACTGGACTCTGGAGTGACGGGGGGGGGGGGTCCATGGCCAGGTTCCCCCCCCCCCCCCACCGATGGAGCACCAGCCACCACTGGTTTTAACCCCTTCAGCAACTTGGGATAGTGGGTGGAAGAGCATTTTATTTTGCCTAGGGCGGAGAAAATCCTTTCACCAGCCCTGTGCCCACCCCATTATTTTGTTCAGGTCATCCAGGTTTTCTATGCTGGAATGCCTTTGCAAAAATATGTTATTAGAACAGAATGTTGTTCTCTGTATCCTTAAAATGCCCTGTGGCGGAACATGGAGGCAGTACATGGCTGAATTTCACCAGTTTCATTGCATGTGATTCGCACCGCACTGCTCTGCACATGCGATGTCTGTGCGATGCAAATTCAGCCATACAGATTGCATGGCTGAATTTGCATCGCATTCAGACAAAAGTCGTGCAGGACCCTTTTTTTGTCCGCACCAGAATCAGATCGCATGGGTACTCTCCTATGCGATCCGATTCCTGTCCGAATTGACAGTTCGCACTGCGATATTCGAACTGATCTGGGGGTGTCGTTAACTTTGTATTGACACTCCCAGCAGTTCGCATATGGCAGTGTGAACTGCCTGCGAGTCGGGTGCGACGCGGGAACCAGCAGTGGATTTGCAGGGTTCCCACATCGCACCAGTATGAACCGGCACTGAATCAGCAAAGATTTCGGCCCTGGGTGGCCCCGTTGGTTCAATAAAAGTACATTTTTTTTCAATTGACTTTTGTTAAAGGGGCCAGATGGATAACTGTCACCTAAACAGCACCTGCAATTGCAGGCACTGTTGATGCATTCTGACAGTGGGTGGTCCCCCATACCCCCTAGGTAGGTCTAAAGATTGCCATATACCAGTGATGGGGAACCTTGGCACCCCAGATGTTATGGAACTACATTTCCCATTATGCTCCACTACACTGCAGAGTGCATGAGTATCATGGGAAATGTAGTTCCAAAACATCTGGAGTGCCAAGGTTCCCCATCACTGCCCTATACTAATAGAACTGTATGTGTTTAATAGTTTTCATTTTAATACCATTTGTTACATTTTTGTAATGGTCAGTGGGGGGCCAAATCAGTGTTCATTTTTCAACTGCAGTGCAGAAAGAATTTAAAGGAGCAGGATAGGAATTTTTTCTCAAACAAGTCATTTTATTACAATGTACAGTATGTTTTGTTTTTGTTTGGGAAAGCCCATTCTCTTCAAAATTAAATGTTAAAAGCAAAATAAATTTTGAATTATTTTTTATGATATTGATCATAATGTACTGAGAATTTTCATATGGAAAAACACGGCAGAGCTATGCAAACTGTGGCCCTCCAGCTGTTGCAAAACTACAAGTCCCATCATGCCTCTGCCTCTGGGTGTCATGATTGGGGCTGTCCCATGTTATGCTTCCCTATAATCCCATGCTATGCCTCATGGGACTTGTAGTTCTGCAACAGGTGAAGGCCCGCAGCTTGCACATCCTTGTTCTATAGGGTCTCTACTGTCTAGGTTGCCTTACTGGTAGCGCCGGCACTGGGTGGGCATCTAAATGGCAAATAAGGTTTAATGTTGAAAAATGTAAGGTAATGTATTTGGGTGCCAGAAATACGAAAGCAAGTTACTCACTAGGGGGAGAGCCCTTGAGGGAATCTAAGATTGAAAAGGACCTGGGGGTCCTAGTAGAGGACAAGCTCAGCAATGGCATGCAATGCCAAGCTACTGCAAGCAAAGCCAACAGAATACTGGCATTCTTTTAAGTAAAAAATGTGGTTTTAAGTAAAAAAATGTACATTTTAGTATTTGTGTGCAACATGAAAGAAAATGGCTCTGACACTGAAAGGGGTAAAGTGTAGCGACAGCCAAACTGACCTTTTGTATTTTGGCGAGAGAGACCTCCGTAAGTATACTAAACTTCTTCACGGCTGCCAGTCCCTTTAAAAGGGCAATAATCCACTTGTCAATGTTTTTTCCTAATGGCCAGGACACCCAGTCAATCATCCTGTAAACAGAGAAGAGAGAGGTCAACTAAAGATGATCTTTGATTGGCTTATATAGCTCTAGGCGCTGTGGAACAATTATTCCTCAAGGTTCAATGCAGAAGTGCTCAAGTCATTTTCAAAACAGCTCGGAACCCCCTGCTCCCCTCCTCCAGCTGCGACTCAGCATCTCCTACTCATATTCATATCAGTAACTCCGCAGCTCATCTCTCCCTGCTCCCCTTCCCAGCAGTTACATTGTTATTCAGATTTTACCTGCTCCCCCCATCAGTAGGGACTCATCAGCTTAGCTCCCCCCAAGCAGTGACTCAACAACTCAACTTCTCTTGCTACACCCCAGCAGTGGTTTATCAGCTTAGCTCCCTCTTTCCCCAGCAGTGACTCAACAGCTCTGTTTCTCCAGCAGTGACTCAACAACTCAGCTCCCCCCCCCCGAAACAATTCAGCTCCCCCCCCCAGCAGTGACCCAACAGGTCAGCTCCAGCTGCACCCCACCCCAGCAGTGACTCACAAGCTTAGTGCTTCCTGCTCCCCTGCCAGCAGTGACTCCACAGCCCTGCTCTCCTTGCTTACCTTCCCAGCATTAACTCAACAGTTCTGCTCCCTCTGCCAGCAGTGACTCCACAGCCCTGCTCTCCTTGCTTACCTTCCCAGCATTAACTCAACAGTTCTGCTCCCTCTGCCAGCACTGACTCCGCAGCGCTAATCTCCCTGCTTACCCTCCCAGTAGTGACTTAGCCACTTAGCTCTTCCTACTTCCCCCCTTTCCAGCAGGAGCTTAGCACCTCCTTCCCCCACCTCAGAGCAGTAACTCAGCAGATCAGCTCCTCCTGCTTCCCCCTCTCAGCAGCAACTCAGCAGCTTAGCTCATCCTCCCAGCAGTAAATCAGCAGCTTGGCTCTCCTTGACTTCCCTATCAGTAGTGACTTAGCAGCTTATCTATACACCCCCCCCCCCCCCCCCGCCGCCTCCCTATTCAACAGTGATTCAGCAGTTTTTCAGCCCTCTTATCTCAGATCAGGATATCTGGGAAGAGGAACTGAGCTGCCACATACTTTCTGGGAGAGAGGAGCAAAGAAAGCTGAGCTGATGAGTCACTGCCGGTGAGGGGGGGGGGGCAGAGCTGCTCAGTTGCGACTAGGAGGGGGTAGCAAGGTTAGCTGACTTCCAGATAGAAGGACTTGAGGGACTTTAAGGAGGAATTGCTCCACAGTGCCTGCAGCTACTGTACAGAGATCAGTTAGGGCTTGTTAATTTACGAATAATAAATTTACTATTTGAAAATACTTGATTGTCCATATCCTGGTCATCTAGCGGGGGAAGTAACCTTCTAAAGGTAATGTATAGTTTTTTTTTTATATTTTATTTATTATGGTCAGCATTAAAAAAATAAGATAAAAAAACTTTTCACATCAATATTTTGGATTGAAGGAAAGGGCTTCAATTATAATTAGACTTCTACTTTCAGACAGTCCATGCTAAGGGGAAAAAAAAGCATGGGTGTGGTTTGCAGACGGCAGAAAAGGAATTTAAATTGAAAATTAAAATTGACTTAAAAAAACTTAACAGGAAAAAGATCAAATCAGAAAAACAAAACAAAAATAACAATAACAATGATACTACTAATAAAAGTGTATGTATACTGTACTTATCAGGGATAACTTACATCAACGGCCTGGTTGCTAAATCCCATGTAACAACTGCCATTTACTGTTCGGTACTCTTCCTCCACCACATCGCCCACACAGGAAAGGCGCATTCAAGGTCAGTAATAATAGGTCTCCAGTGGCTCCCCCCAACAATCAATATCTTAGGAGAATTGTGCAGCCCAAATCTCATACACAATGAAATAATACTACCTTTTCTCATACGGCATACAAGGACAATTTTGTGTTTTGTTGGAGATTCCACCCAAAATTATTATTTAAAGTGTCAGTAAATCCAATTTTTTTTTCTAATTAATCATTAGATCAGCCTTTCTCAACGTTTTCAACACAGAGGAACACTTGAAATAAATTTCTGGTCTCAGGGAACCCCTGCTAAAAAATAAAAATCTACAACTCATGACACATTAGTGTGACAGTGAGTGGGAAGAATGCTCCTTACTCTTGTCATCATTGGGAAGAATTACCCCCTTACAGATAGATAAAAGGAACAATGGTGTCATTGGGAACTTATCTGAGAGGCAGAAATTGCCCATTGCTCAAGGAACCCCTAGCAACCTCTGGAGGAACCCTAGTTGAGAAACCCTTAGCTACGTTATGAATGTCCTAAGCCCACCTACTTGGCTGTAAGGTCCCCAGTATATTGTCTTGGGTTGTACAGAATGATAGGCACCAATTATTTTAATTAGGAGGGTTTGTAGTTTTATGGAGAACAGGAAGGTGGAAGGAGCACGGGGTGCCTGAAGGTTTCTACATAGAACACATTCTAAGGTCTTCTTATCTTTCTTAACGTTATGAGTTCCTCTCTCTGAGATGCAGAAATTGCCAATTGTTCAAGGAACCCCTAGCAACCTCAGGAGGAAGCCTAGAGTTCCACGGAACCCTGGTTGAGAAACCCTGCATTAGATAGTAAATACCTGGTGACCCTACCAGTTCCCAGCTTTCCCGTATTGAGTGAGAGTGGCAATGCTATGCTAGTCAATCCTGGGTCTTCAGCGTTGTCACTACTTCTGAGCTTCCTCGAGTTTTCACAGTGAGGAAGATGTAGACTTCCTCTTTTCTCCTAATCCGGCTACCCAATGTGATAGTTCTGAATGCCTCGCAGAGTGGTTCCAAAATATAGACTGACAACCGGGAAAGGATGGGAATGGGAAGAGGCATCTAATAATTTTAGTATACCCATACTGGAGCATGAGAATGCTAGTGGTTTCTACCAGATCATCCACAAGGTGACCTAGGCAGGAGCCTATGGCCCAGTGATTGTTCCTGCAGTAAACCAAGGGAGACCACGATTGGCCAAAGCTGTACACCTGTAAAAAGACACCTGGGTCACAAAAACATGTAGGGCATTACCACCACCAAATTGTATTCAATATAGAAGCCAAAATACATGCTCACAAACATGAGAAGGTACAAGTGTAACAATAAACCATTCCAGCTTGGGGCTGCAGTTGGAAAGCTGATGCGTTTCGGGGGACAAGCCCCCTTCCTCAGAGCTGCCCCAACCTGATGCAGTTCCACAATTTATATCTTCACATATTCCAAAGAACCTCCTCTTCAGTGGCTGAGCCCCACATTAGCATATCACTGAAGGGGAGGTTCTTTGGAATATGTGAATATATAAATTGTGGAACTAAATCTCATTGGGTCAGCTCTGAGGAAGGGTGCTTGTGCCCCCGAAACACGTAAGATTTCCAACTGCCGCTATGTTGGTATCGCCCTAAGCTTGAGAGGTGTATTGTTACGCTTGTACCTTCTCATGTTTGTGAGTATGTTTTTTGGCTTCGATACTGAATAAAATTTGGTGGTGGTAATGCACTAGGCATTTGCACCCCTCCCACCCCCCCCCCTGTGTCTTTTTACGGTTATCTCCGGAGTTTCCCTGCTTGAAGAGGGCAGCATTGTTGGAGCACCACATGTAGACCATTGGATGTAGGACTGAGTGAGTGCCGAAGTGACATTACGTTTTTGTGAACATAAAGCTGTACATCTGCCGGTCATTTTACATGGGAGGATATACTCATTGACTGTTGGTGTCTGAGCCATGCACATACAGTTCAGACAAAGCAAATGGGGCAGTTCCTCTGTACCTATTGCAATCCTTATAAATGCTGATGAAAGGAATGGGGGGGACAAAGTTGCCACCTTCCCCAGGGACCCATTCTACCTTAATCTGTCTATGCCCTTAATGTTTTGCAATGGTACCTCATCACACATAGTTAGGTTCCTGGTGGCAACAGCAGTCCAATCTATGGGTTTCCAACTTTACCTTTGGCTGGTGGTAAACTGATATTATTTATTGGTCAAGGGAAACCTAATGATGGTAGCTGGAAAATCTTGTTCTTAATGTAACACCCTGATTTTTTTTTTACCATGGCATGTAGCAATGTAGGTGCTTTTCATCACTGTTCCAGATACACATACCTGTTGATGGCAGTCATCATCTGTGCATCTGTGATGCTGTCAGCATTGGCCAGATTCCGGACAACACCTTCCATGAGCTCCAGTGGAATGTACTGGACCACACTCGCCAAGGAATTCGAGGGAGTCTCCAACTCATCTGTGAAGCACATCAATAGATCCTTAAATTGTGCACCTCCTATTAACTTTGCAGGTCAGAGTCTGAACATCAAGTTCCAATGTTCATTGCAGAGTTTGGAACAACTCAGAGCCCAATGAGCCAAGAGATCTAAAAAATAAATCTGGTGCCGAAGATTTTTAGCTTAGTTTATGTTGCTAGTGGAATGTCAAGATTACCTAAATTTGCACTAGGTTTAACAGTCTGGCTACTGAATGATAATACCAGACACAGGAGAACAGGCATTGCTATCCCCTTCCCTGATGAAGTCATGAATGGCCACCATCTGATATTCTACAACAATTACTGCTTAAAGGGAATGATTCCCAAAAGAAATATGGAGGCTACCATTGCTGAGCAACTTGTGAATATGGTATGACCTTCTAGCTTCAATACCTTTTAGGTCACATACATGGAACAGAGGGAACATTAAAGATCAGGAAAGTAAGAGTAAAGGCTGAAGTACTTATCTTCATACTAGTTCTGGGTTAATGACCTAATGTTTCAAAGCTTGAGGTTCAGCAAAATCAAAACAATCTGTACCCATGGCTACAGTGCCTTGCGAAAGTATTCGGCCCCCTTGAACTTTGCGACCTTTTGCCAAATTTCAGGCTTCAAACATAAAGAAATAAAACTGTAATTTTTTGTGAAGAATCAACAACAAATGGGACACAATCATGAAGTGTAACAAAATTTATTGGATATTTCAAACTTTGTTAACAAATAAAAAACTGAAAAATTGGGCGTGCAAAATTATTCAGCCCCCTTAACTTAATACTTTGTAGCGCCACCTTTTGCTGCGATTACAGCTGTAAGTCGCTTGGTGTATGTCTCTATCAGTTTTGCACATCGAGAGACTGAAATTTTTGCCCATTCCTCCTTGCAAAACAGCTCGAGCTCAGTGAGGTTGGATGGAGAGCGTTTGTGAACAGCAGTTTTCAGTTCTTTCCACAGATTCTTGATTGGATTCAGGTCTGGACTTTGACTTGGCCATTCTAACACCTGGATATGTTTATTTGTGAACCATTCCATTGTAGATTTTGCTTTATGTTTTGGGTCATTGTCTTGTTGGAAGACAAATCTCCGTCCCAGTCTCAGGTCTTTTGCAGACTCCATCAGGTTTTCTTCCAGAATGGTCCTGTATTTGGCTCCATTCATCTTCCCATCAATTTTAACCATCTTCCCTGTCCCTGCTGAAGAAAAGCAGGCCCAAACCATGATGCTGCCACCACCATGTTTGACAGTGGGGATGGTGTGTTCAGGATGATGAGCTGTGTTGCTTTTTCGCCAAACATAACGTTTTGCATTGTTGCCAAAAAGTTTGATTTTGGTTTCATCTGACCAGAGCACCTTCTTCCACATGTTTGGTGTGTCTCCCAGGTGGCTTGTGGCAAACTTTAAACTACACTTTTTATGGATATCTTTAAGAAATGGCTTTCTTCTTGCCACTCTTCCATAAAGGCCAGATTTGTGCAGTATACGACTGATTGTTGTCCTATGGACAGAGTCTCCCACCTCATCTGTAGATCTCTGCAGTTCATCCAGAGTGATCATGGGACTCTTGGCTGCATCTCTGATCAGTCTTCTCCTTGTATGAGCTGAAAGTTTAGAGGGACGGCCAGGTCTTTGTAGATTTGCAGTGGTCTGATACTCCTTCCATTTCAATATTATCGCTTGCACAGTGCTCCTTGGGATGTTTAAAGCTTGGGAAATCTTTTTGTATCCAAATCCGGCTTTAAATTTCTCCACAACAGTATCTCGGACCTGCCTGGTGTGTTCCTTGTTCTTCATGATGCTCTCTGCGCTTTAAACGGACCTCTGAGACTATCACAGTGCAGGTGCATTTATACGGAGACTTGATTACACACAGGTGGATTCTATTTATCATCATTAGTCATTTAGGTCAACATTGGATCATTCAGAGATCCTCACTGAACTTCTGGAGAGAGTTTGCTGCACTGAAAGTAAAGGGGCTGAATAATTTTGCACGCCCAATTTTTCTGTTTTTTATTTGTTAACAAAGTTTGAAATATCCAATAAATTTCGTTCCACTTCATGATTGTGTCCCACTTGTTGTTGATTCTTCACAAAAAATTACAGTTTCATTTCTTTATGTTTGAAGCCTGAAATGTGGCAAAAGGTCGAAAAGTTCAAGGGGGCCGAATACTTTCGTAAGGCACTGTATATGTACAGTATTTATGGCTTATATAGTATTTCATACCTGTTGATGAGATGACAGAAAATAATTCCTTTAAGGATGGCAGGATCAAAGATGTCTCTAGCCTCCAGATGTTCTGCAGTAGCCCACTAACTCTGTTAACCTGGTCCAGGAACTGTATAACTCCCTCCTCGTCTTCAGAATGGCAATGAAACTGACCTAAGCATCGGATTAGCTGCTGGCAGAACAAGACCTGGTGATGTCCCATTGGCATGCACTGTGAGTAGGAAGTTAGGAGTTTGCTGATCCTCACACAAATTTTAAGGCTTGGCCTTTCGCAGACAATACGGAGCACTTCAACCCTCAGCAGTCTGAAAATATCCTCCGTGGAGGGTTTGTCTAAAACAAACTGAAGCCCGAGATGGATGTAGTCCAATATGAAGGCATGCCTCTTTCCAAGAGATCCATACCCTTCTTGCAGGAGGTTCAAGATGAACCTGACATTGAAAAATTCTTCAAATTCCTCTGGATGGTACCTTCCATAGACCTCCAGAACTTCTCTGGCAGTTTCCCTTGCAAAACGGGACTCACCCAAAAAGAAGAGCTTGGTAGAAAGTTCCAGCATTGACCAGCATTGCTCACTGTCAATGGGCTGCTTGGAGGCCTCAATCACTCTTCGAGCCAAGCTTTGCTTGACATACATGGGGTAAGTAGACTGCATGACGGCTTCCAAAATCTTGTCCATGGTTTCTTGTCCAGGCGCAACAATCTATGCTTGTTTGTAGATTATCAGCAGGGAAGCTGGAAGACAATTTGAGAAATTTAACTTTACAGTGAACATATATGATTTCAAGGAACATAAAAGACTGCACAGGGGATACTTGCCAATTGGGGGATTTCCACTGATTATTTCAGATCCTCTATCAGAAGAAATTTTTTATCAAAATAGTATATTACAAGGAGGTCTAAGGGCTTGTGTACAGGTGTTAGTGTCGATTATTGACTGTTACATTCAAATGCAACCCAGCTCAAAGGCATGCCTACAAACGTAATAGGTTGCATTTGAACAGCTTTGCCTACATTGCAAAATGATCCCCAATAGGATGTACTACTATAATAGGTTACTGCATTCAGGGAAATGCAAGGCAGTCAAACGGCAGCAGTCTATCATAAATTTTTGAAACACGCAAACAGTCTCTGTCAGTGGCTGTGAAGGTACTCATTTATCCAGGTGATGGTATATCTAGTAGCAGTTAGATGGGGCTCACCCAAGAAGAAGGCCTTGGAGTGACCAGCATTGTCTGCTATCTATGGGCTGCTTGGAGGCTTCAGCCAAGCTTTGCTTGACGTACATGGGATAAGAAGATTGGATTATGGCTTCCAAAATCATGGCCATTATTTCTTCTTGGATTCCAAGAACATCACTCTACAGCAGGTATGTCCAACCTGCGGCCCGGGGGCTGCATGCGGCCCGGAACCGCAGGAAATGCGGCCCACTGCCCACTGACAATTTTTTTTTTCTGCTGGGGAGGAAGGAAATCGAGTTGGGGGCATGGCCACAGAGGCAGCCTTGGGGGGGATCATCCACTAGTTGTGTTAAATTAGTGCTGGGGGGGTGGGGTGGGCGCGGCAGCACGGGAAGGGCGCGGCGGCGTTTTATTACTTATATACCTTAACTATAGTGTAGATTTTATATGCTGCCCGAGAAAATTTCTCTACACTTAATGTGGCCCAGAGTAGCCAAAAGGTTGGACACCCATGGTCTACAGCAGGGGTGTCAAACTCGATTTCATTGCGGGCCGCATCAGCATTATGGTTGCCCTCAAAGGGCCGGTTATATCTGTAAGATTAGATGTCCAGAGCACCCCACGCCCCCTTTCACCCTTACATGAGATGTCAACCCCCCCCACCATCAGAAGTCAAGAGTCACCCTCCCTTCCTTACATCACAATGCACCCCCTTACCTTATGCTGCTGCCAGGAAGAGGATACGGGTGGATCTGGGAAGAAGTACAGGGTCTAGAGGAGAACCAGTGGAGGGCTGGAGTCAGCTTCAAGAGTCTGCTGAATGTTGAGACTGGGGGAGGCAGAGGCAAGGTGGTGTTGTGGCTGCACAGAGAGGTGCAGGATCTGTAGGAGGAGTTCTGCCCTCCTCACTGCTGCGAAGGGGAGGGGCAAAGACAAGCCTTTCTGCAGCTGCACAGAGGAATGCAGGATCTGGCAAAGGAGTTCTGTCCTCTGCTGCTGACTACTGGGTCAAGGTGGGGGCAGAGACAAGGGGGGTGCTGCAGCTGCAGGAGAAGTGCGAGGGCCACATGGAATGGCCTGTGGGGCCGCATTCGGCCCGCGGGCCTTGTGTTTGACACCTGTGGTCTACAGTAATCTGTCAGTTAGCTACTTCAGGACCTGCTAACATACATTTACATTACCGGTTTGAAGCGTTATACCAGGATGATGCCTGCAGTTACTGTACAGGCAATACTACTGGCTATATATAAGTGATAGTAACACCACTTGCCCTCACAGTCATATAAAGATATACTAACAATAACAATCATATAAAAATTATTAAATAAAGTGTTCATGTGCAAAAAACTTCATTGACATCTATAAAGTGCTCAAGTGTTCCAAAAAATCTCATATAGTTTCTGATCAAAGCGCTAAAAGTGCTCCAAAGGATCCAACAAATGTGCTAAGGTGCTTCAAGTAAAAAAGTGCTGAGGTGCTTCAAGACAGATCATGCGGTGCAGGGTGCCTCACTCCCCTCCTGTATCTCCTGTACCAAAAGATGTCCTTTAACCACTTAAGCCCCGGAGGATTTGGCTGCTCAAAGACCAGGGCCTATTTTGCGATTCGGCACTGCGTGAGTTTAAAGGACAATTGCGCGGTCATGCGATGTTGTACCCAAATAAAATTGACGTCCTTTTTTCCCCACAAATAGAGCTTTCTTTTGGTGGTATTTGATCACTGGTGCGATTTTTACTTTTTGCGCTAGAAACAAAAAAAGAGCGACAATTTTGAAAAAAATAACAATATTTTTCACATTTTTTTTTTATATGAAATTCCCCCCCAAAAAAATGTAAAAATATTTTTTTTTTACATTTTAGGCCAATTTGTTTTCTGCTACATATTTCTGGTGAAAAAAATCACAATAAGTGTATTTTGATTGGTTTGCACAAAAGTTATTGCGTTTACTAACTACGGGAAAGATTTATGTCATTTTTATTGTTTTTTTTTTAACTAGTAATGGCGGCGATCTGCGATTTTTTTTGCGGGACTGTGACATTGCGGCGGACAGATCGGACCCCTAATTGACATTTTTGACACTTTTGGGAGTACCAGTGACATTACTACAGTAATCAGTGCTATACATATGCACTGTTACTGTAAAAATGACACTGGCAGGGAAGGGGTTAACTTTATTAGCGATCAAGGGGTTAAATGTATTCCTAGGGGCGTGATTCTAACTGTGGGGGGGGCGTGGCTTGTGATGTAACCACAGAGACATACGATCCTCTCTGCAGTTACACCAGGGAGAATGACAGGCGGCTTTGTTTACATCAGCCGCCTGCCTTTCTCCCTCTTCAGTGGGAGATCGCGAGTGATCGGCGGACATCCGAGCGGGGGGATGTCTGTGAACAAGTGGGGGCGGGAGCGCGCCTCTCTGTTTTTCATTGCATAGTTTGCTGGAAAGTGTGTATAGTAGTGTACAGAGGGTTCACCCAGAATTTGCAATTTTAAAGCGGGACATGTAGGGTATCTTTTTTTTTACTCAGTGTAACCTCATCTTGTATATGTTACCAAACAGCGGGTATTATATTGAGTTTTTAGGGTTTAAAATTCATTAACCACTTAAGGACCGCCCACCGCAGTTATACTGCGGCAGGCTGGCCCTCCTGTGCAAACTGCCGTAGGTATACGTCGGTCGCGCGCCTGCAGCTAGGGGGCGAGCATGCGCCGCTACCGCCCCCATTCGGCAGCGGGGACTCTGATGCACTGATCTTGCGGCTCCGATTGCTGCCTGACACCCGCGATCGTTCCCCGCTGAGAGAGAAGTACGGTCGGCTGTTGTAAACACAGCTGACCATCCTTCTCCCTGAAATGATCACAGAGCTCATGTGATCCTTCTATATAGGATCACAGGTCTCTGATCATTTCCCAAGCCCCTCCCTCCATACAGTTAGAAACACGCCCCTAGGTACACATTTAACCCTTTGATCGCCCCTGGGTTAACCCCTTCCCTGCCAATGGCATTATTACAGTAACAGTGCATATTTTTAGCACTGATTACTGTAGTAATGTCACTGGTCCCCCCAAAAGTGAAAAAATTTCAGTTAGGGGTCCGATCTGTCTGCCGCAATGTCGAAGTCCCGCTAAAAATCGCCGATCACCGCCATTACTAGTAAAAAAAATAATAAAAATGACATAAATCTTTCCAGTAGTTAGTAGATAACTTTTGTGCAAACCAATCAAAATACGCTTATTGTGATTTTTTTTTTTTTACCAAAAATATGTAGCAGAAAACAAATTAGCCTAAAATGTTAAAAAATTTTGATTTTTAACATTTCTTTTTGGGAATGTTATATAGCAGAATGTGAAAATTATTGTTTTTTTTTTTCAGAATTGTCGCTCTATTTTTGTTTATAGTGCAAAAAAAAAAAAAAAAAATTGCACAGTTGATCAAATACCACCAAAAGAAATTAGGTTTGCCACCCCTCCGGTTTGGAATTGGACAATCCATTTTGCATTACCTCTGTCCAGTTCTTTCAATGATGTGCAAAGTGCCTGGTTTGGGTACCCCCACCCCCTAAAAAAATACTTTTATTTTTTTATCTTTTGCTTTTAAAGGTAAAGGAGAGATTTGGGGTCTTTTTGACCCCAGATCTCTCCATAAAGAGGACCTGTCATCCTTAGGGATGTTTACATTCCTTGTAATATAAATAAAAGTGATAAAAAAATAAATAAAAAAAGGGATAGTAAAAAAAAAAATAAATAAAAAAAAAATTTAAAGCACCCCCATTCCTCCATGTTCGTGCACAGAAACGAAGGCGTGCATAAGTCTTGCATGCATATTTAAACGGTATTTGCACCACATGTGAGGTATTGCCGCAAATGTTAGAGCGAGAGCCATAATTCTGGTGCTAGACCTCCTATGTAACTTTAAACAGATAACCTGTAAAGGTGTTTAACCCCCCTCCCTCCCGGCCTATTGTAATACGACGGCTGAGTGGAAGCCCTATTATCCTGGGAGGTAATCATATGACGTCTTCCCAAGATCGCGCCTCGCACGTGCCCCACGGGCCGTGCTGTGGCGCAACCTGCCACCGGACAAAGCTGATGACTAATCGTGGTACCGGCCTGCTGCCAGTACCTTGTAATTGCTGTGGCCAATCATAGCAGATTACATGACAATTGTAAACAATGAAAGGCTTCGATTCATGCCTTTCATTGTGTACTATTGAAACAAAATAGGAGAAATTGGTCCCATAGGAGTTTAAATGTTGTTTTTGGGGGGATGGCATGATACATATTTTAGCCTACTGCCACCATCACGTATTGCCCCTGTACTTCATTGTATTCTATTGTGATGAGCTCTGTGATTGGTCACAGTGATCACATGGTACAGAGAGGGCCAATCACAGCCCATCTGTAATATGTGATTGGCTGTGGTCAATCACAGCTAATCACACTAGTAAACACTGAATGAATAGTTTTCATTACGAAAAAAATGGTTGCTTATAACTGTAAAATTCACAGTTATAAGCAATCGTGTTTAAAAAAAATAAATAATAATTCTAATCACCTCTCCAGAATAGTACAGTGTTAAGCCCCGTTCACACTAAGGCGACCTGTGAGGCGACCTGGTCGCCTCACAGGTCGCCGCAGGTCGCCTTCCATAGGGAAGCTGCGGACCCGTTCTAATACACAAGTCGCTCCAACTTAGAAAAAGGGTCCGGGGCTTCTTTGGGGCGACCAGGAGACGACCGCCATAGACTTGTTATGAAGTCCGTGGCGGCCGCTCCGAGGTCGCGGCGCGCTGCTCGCACCGCGACCTCGGAGGTCGCCCCTGGAAGTAGCGTTGCCTGCATGTGAACGGGGACTTACTATTGCTCTGGTAACTGTAAAAAATGTAAAAAAACAAAAAAAGGAAAAAAAAATAGTAAAAAAGAAAATAATATATAAAAAATTGAAAAAGAAAATGAATATTTTTTTTTTGTACATAGTGTCACCAGTTAGTGTCCCTCATCACCGCCACACTAGTTATATGATGATGCACTTCTGCAGTATAAAAAAATATATATAAAATATATATTAAAAGATTATGCAAAAAACATTTTTTTTTTAATTTCTTTATTTTCCAAACATTTGTGACAAAAAAAACTTCAAAAAACTTGCCATGCCTCTAAATACTAAATAACTTGGACTGTCTACTTTCCAGCAAGGGGTAATTTGGGGGCTATTTGTACTGTCCTGGCATTTTTGGCTGTCAGGACATCAGGATCGATCAATTTTCAGATATACAGTACAGTATATACCATATCACTTGCCGACCGCCGCAAGTAGATATACTGCGGCGGTCAGCCCCGGCCAGGCAAAGTGACGTATATATACGTCACTAGCCTGTCACTGGCTTGTGAGCCAATAGCGGGTGAGCGCCCGCCCCGGCTCGTTCCCTAAGAAGTCAGTGCGTGTGACCGGTGGACCCGATGTCTGCCGGTCACTCGCGATCGTTCGCCGGGAAGGGAGAAAGGCAGGCGGCTAATGTAAACAAGCCGCCTGTCATTCTCCCCTGTGTAAAAATGGAGATCAGATGGTTCTACTATGTAGGACTGCTGATCTCTGTTTTTACACCAGTAGCCATGTCCAATCACAGTTAGAATCACGCCCCTAGGACACACTTAACCCCTCCCTCTCCAATACAGTTAACCCCTTCCCTGCCAGTGTCATTTTTACAGTAACAGTGCATATGTATAGCACTGATTACTGCAGTAATGTCACTGGTACCCCAAAAGTGTCAAAAATGTCAGTCAAGGGTCCGATCTGTCCGCCGCAATGTCGCAGTCCCGCAAAAAACATCGCAGATCGGCGCCATTACGCGTTTAAAAAAAAACAACAAAAATGACAAAAATCTTTCCCTTTGTTAGTAAACGCAATAACTTTTGCGCAAACCAATCAAAATACGCTTTTTGCAATTTTTTTTAACAAACATGTAGCATAAAACAAATTGGCCGAAAATGTTAAAAAATTTTGATTTTTACATTTTTTTGGGGGAATTTCATATAAAAAAATGTGAAAAATATTGCAAAATTTACTCTCTTTTTTTGTTTATAGCGCATGATAAAAAAATCGCACAGGTGATCAAATACCACCAAAAGAAAGCTCTGTTTGTGGGAAAAAAAGGACGTGAAATTCGTTTAGGTACAGCGTCGCATGACCGCGCAATTGTCCGTTAAAGTCACGCAGTAAAAAATCGCAAAAAACCCCCTGGTCAGGAAGGGGGTAAAATCTTCCGGGGCTTAAGTGGTTAAATAATATACACTGATTTGGGTTATTTTCACCAAAGGAATGTATCAGAATACTTTTTAGTTTAAATTTTTGAAGAAAGATTATTTATTTGCAAAATGTTATAACAGAAACAAAGAAAAACCCGTTTTTTTTTTTTTTTTTTTTTTTCAAAATTTACGGTCTCTTTTTGTTTATTTAGCAAAAAATTAAAAACCCCAGCGGTGATTAAATACCACCAAAAGAAAACTCTATATGTGTGCAAAAAATTTCTAAAAACGTTATAGAGGTACAGTGTTGCATGACCGTGCAATTGTCATTCAAAGTGCGACAGCACTGAAATCTGAAAATTGGCCTGGGCTGGAAAGGGGTAAAATTGTCCAGTATTGAAGTAGTTAAAGCGTTGCCTGTGGAGATTTTTAAATACCGTAGTTTGTCGCCATTCCACGAGTGTGCGCAATTTTAAAGCGTGACATGTTAGGTATCTATTTGCTCGGCGTAACATCATCTTTCACATTTTACCAAAAAAATGTGCTATATATATTGTGCTTTGTTTTTTTTTAAAAATCATTCAAGTGTATTTTTTTCCCCAAAAATTGCGTTTGCAAACTTGCTGCGCAAACACCGTGTGACATAAAAGATTGCAACGATTGCCATTTTATTCCCTGGGGTCTCTGCTAAAAATATTTTTATAATCTTTGGGGGGTTATATGTAATTTTCAAGCAAAAAATACTGAATTGAACAAAAAGGGCCAGAAAAATGTATTTTTGTGTACATACTGAGACTTGTGTATATTGCCATACAGGAGATCGGAGTTGTGCCTTCACCACTTCCCGTCCGCGCTATAGCTGAAAAACGGCTACAGAGCGCACCTTAATTGCCGGGAGGGATCCCTGTGAGTCCATGAGACTCCGCTGATCACAGATCTGAGTAAGGGGCCAGTCCAAGCCCCTTACCACGTGATCAGCTGTCAGCCAATGACAGCTGATCATATGATGTAAACAGCAGCCGGCGATCAGCTTTTTTTTTTCTCCTAGTCGATCGCCAGCTGCTGTCAGAGGGAAATCGGTCCCGAAGAGGAGAGAATCATCTGTGCCCTAGTGCCACCTACCAGTGCCCACCAAGCCACCTACCAGTGCAGGTCAGTGCCACCTATCAGTGCCAACCAGTGCCACCTACCAGTGAAGGTCAGTGCCACCTATCAGTGCCAACCAGTGCCATCTACCAGTGCCCGTCAGTGCCACCTGCCAGTGCCCACCAAGCCACCTACCAGTGCAGGTCAGTGCCACCTACCAGTGCAGGTCAGTGCCACCTATCAGTGCAAACCAGTGCCATCTACCAGTGCCCGTCAGTGCCACCTGCCAGTGCCCACCAGTGTCACCTATCAGTGCCCACCAGTGCCACCTATCAGTGCCAATCAGTGCCCCATCATCAGTGCCGCCCATCAGTGTCACTCTTCAGTGACACCTAACAGTACCCATTAATGTGCTTATCATTTCCTATCAGTGCCACCTTTCAGTGCCCATTAATGAGTGCAACCTATTTATTCCCATCAGTGCCACCTATTAGTGCCACCTATTAGTGCCCTCCAGTGCCCCTACCAGTGCCCTTCAGTCCCCATCAATGCCACCCATCAGTGCCACCTATCATTGCCCACCAATGCCACCTATCAGTGCCAATCAGTGCCCCATCATCAGTGCCGCCCATCAGTGTCACCCTTCAGTGACACCTAACAGTACCCATTAATGTGCTTATCATGGCCTATCAGTGCCACCTTTCAGTGCCCATTAATGAGTGCCACCTATTTGTTCCCATCAGTGCCACCTATTAGTGCCACCTATTAGTGCCCTCCAGTGCCCCTACCAGTGCCCTTCATTCCCCATCAATGCCACCCATCAGTGCCACCTATCATTGCCCACCGGTGCCGCCTTATCAGTGCTGCCTTGTCAGTGCCCATCAGTGCAACCTATCAGTGCCCATCAGTGTCGCCTATCAGTGCTCATCAGTGCAGCCTATCAGTGCCGCCTCATCAGCGCACATCAATGAAGGAGAAAAATTACCTGTTTGCAAAATTTTATAACAAACTATAAAAACTGTTTATTTTTTCAAAATTTGTGGTCTTTTTTTGTTGTTTAGCAAAAACTAAAAACCCCAAGTAGGGATTAAATACCACCAAAAGAAAGCTTTATTTGTTTGAAAAAAAAAGGTAAAAATTGAATTTGGGTACATTGTAGCATGACCGCACAATTGTCATTCAAATTGCGACAGCGCTGAAAGCTGAGAATTGGCCTGGGCAGGAACGGGGGTTTAAGTGCCCGGTAGACAAGTGGTTAACTTCTGCTCCCTCCCTCCTCCAGCTGGCAATAATCTTCCTAGGACATATTAATACATCCATAGATCAGGATTTAAATAGAATCTTGCTATGTCACCCTATATCTCTGATCCTTTTTTTGCTGAGATCATGCTTTGCTGTGCCAATAAATTCTTGCAAAATAATTCTTATGAATAATAAACAAGGCAAAGAATTTGGATTGGCAATTGCCATCATTTAAAGGGGACGTGTTCAGGGCTATATAAACAGAATTGAATGCTAAACTTGAATATCCCATGTTTACTACTTGCAGCCAGCAGGTGTCATAAAAAAAAGGCTGCTGCTGCTGGGTTTCTCATTAATTTATTGCTATGCTGTGAATAGCCTTAATAGTTTGACATCTTGCCTTTTTCTCAATATGCACACACAGCTGTATAATATAAGTCAGAAAGGGGGCGTGGGATGCCTTGATGTCTGTTTTTTTATGCGCCAATGGGCATTGTAGGCAGTATTGGTGGCGATAGCAGTGAATGAATATGTACACTATATTGTCAAAAGTATTGGGACGCCTGCCTTTACACACACATTAACTTTAATGACATCCCAGTCTTAGTCCGTAGGGTTCAATATTGAGTACGCCCACCCTTTGCAGATATAACAGCTTCAACTCTTCTGGGAAGGCTGTCCACAAGGTTTAGGAGTGTGTCTATGGGAATGTTTCACCATTCTTCCAGAAGCGCATTTGTGAGGTCAGGCACTGATGTTAGAGAGAAGAGTTGAGGTCAGGACTCTGTGCAGGCCAGTCAAGTTCCTTCACTCCAAATTCGCTCATCCATGTCTTTATAGACCTTGCTTTGTGTGCTGGTCCAAATCATTTAGTGGAGGCAGGAATATGGTATGGGGTTGTTTCTCAGGGGTTGGGCTTGGCCCCTTAGTTTCAGTGAAGGGAACTCTTAAGGTGTCAGCATACCAAGACATTTTGGACAATTTCATCCTCCCAAATTTGGGGGAACAGTTTGGGGACGGCCCCTTCCTGTTCCAACATGACTGCGAACCAGTGCACAAAGCAAGCATGAAAATATCCGCAAACCTGCATGAAAATGCACCCCAATGCACCCTTAATATGTGTGTAATGATGCATAACAACAATGTAAATGTTGACTTTGCAAACAGAATGTTTACTTAGTTTAGTAGTCATTGTGAGCATACATGCCAACCGTCCTGGACTTGCTGGGGCAGTCCCACATCTTGGCCCTCTATCCTACCAATGATCTGACCCAGGTCATGTCCCAGGATCGCAGCATCAACCTTATTTGCACATGCACAGTTACTCAAAATGGCATAAACTGTGGGGGTAGTTCCCAAATATGTAGAGGTTTGGTCTTGGCAGGACCAGCCAGTAAAGTGGTCATGGTGGGAGATTGTTGCAAATTTAGAGGTGTGGTCTTGGCAGGACCAGTCAGTAAAGTGGTCATGGTGAGAGATCATTGAATATGTAGAGGTGTGGTCTTGGCAGAACTAGCCAGTAAAGTGGTCACGGTGGGAGATTGTTGCATATTTAGAGGTGTGGTCTTGGTGGAACCAGCCAGTAAAGTGGTCATGGTGAGAGATCATTGCATATTTAGAGGTGTGGTCTTGGCTGGACCAACCAATAAAGTGGACACGGTGGGCAATCCCTGAATATGTAGAGGTGTGGTCTTGGCAGGAACCAGCCAGTAAAGTGGTCACGGTGGGAGATTGTTGCATATTTAGAGGTGTGGTCTTGGCGGAACCAGCCAGTAAAGTGGTCATGGTGGGAGATCATTGCATATTTAGAGGTGTGGTCTTGGCTGGACCAACCAATAAAGTGGACACGGTGGGCAATCCCTGAATATGTAGAGGTGTGGTCTTGGCAGGAACCAGCCAGTAAAGTGGTCACGGTGGGAGATTGTTGCATATTTAGAGGTGTGGTCTTGGCGGAACCAGCCAGTAAAGTGGTCATGGTGGGAGATCATTGCATATTTAGAGGTGTGGTCTTGGCTGGACCAACCAATAAAGTGGACACGGTGGGCAATCCCTGAATATGTAGAGGTGTGGTCTTGGCAGAACCAGCCAGTAACATGGTCATGGTGGGAGATTGTTGCATATTTAGAGGTGTGGTCTTGGCGGAACCAGCCAGTAAAGTGGTCATGGTGAGAGATCATTGCATATTTAGAGGTGTGGTCTTGGCTTGACTAACCAATAAAGTGGATGCGGTGGGCAATCCCTGAATATGTAGAGGTGTGGTCTTGGCAGAACCAGCCAGTAAAGTGGCCACAGTGGGAGATTCCTGAATATTTAGAGGTGTGGTCACGGCTGGACCCACCAATAAAGTGGACACAGTGGGCAATTTCCGCATATTTAGAGGCAGGGTCTAGGTGGAACTGACCCACGAAGTGGGCATGATTCGGCTGTACCCACCTGCGGGGCTAACAGTGTCACGGAATCCAGGGCCATAATGCTGGTAATTATACTGTACAGTACCAGCCATGTGCGAAAACAAAAAAAGTATGTTTTCTTGCACATGATTGGATTGCTGAAAGAGAAAAGCTAAATGGATCTAAGTGATGATTCCCTACCCCAATATACTTTGAAGTGTAGATATGCGTTGCTGTGAAATGCACAGCAAATCACTAACATGGGTTACGCTGCACTACTGAAAATGCTGCATGCATTATGTCCTATAACACCATGGTGACACATGAGGTCATAACTGTCCTATAACACCATGGTGACACATTAGGTCATACCCGTCCTATAACACCATGGTGACACATGAGGTCATACCCGTCCTATAACACCATGGTGACACATGAGGTCATAACTGTCCTATAACACCATGGTGACACATGAGGTCATACCCGTCCTATAACACCATGGTGACACATGAGGTCATACCCGTCCTATAACACCATGGTGACACATGAGGTCATACCTGTCCTATAATAACATGGTGACACATGAGGTCATACCTGTTCTATAATACCATGGTGACACATGAGGCCATACCCGTCCTATAACACTATGGTGACACATGAGGTCATACCTGTCCTATAATAACTTGGTGACACATTAAGTCATACCCGTTCTATAATACCATGGTGACAAATGAGGTCATAACTGTCCTATAATACCATGGTGACACATGAGGTCATATCTGTCCTATAACACCGTGGTGACACATGAAGCCATACCCATCCTATACCACCGTGGTGACATATGAGGTCATAACTGTCCTATAATACCATGGTGACACATGAGGTCATACCTGTTCTATCCCACCATGGTGACACATGAGGTCATACCTGTCCTATAATACCATGGTGACATATGAGGTCATACCTGTCCTATAATACCATGGTGACACATGAAGCCATACCCATCCTATACCACCGTGGTGACATATGAGGTCATAACTGTCCTATAATACCATGGTGACACATGAGGTCATACCTGTTCTATATCACCATGGTGACAGATGAGGTCATACCTGTCCTATAACACCATGGTGACAGATGAGGTCATACCTGTTCTATATCACCATGGTGACACATGAGGTCATACCTGTCCTATAACACCATGGTGACAGATGAGGTCATACCTGTTCTATATCACCATGGTGACAGATGAGGTCATACCTGTTCTATAACACCATGGTGACACATGAGGTCATACCTGTCCTATAATATCATGGTAACATATGAGGTCATAACTGTCCTATAATACCATGGTGACACGTGAGGTCATACCTGTTCTATAATACCATGGTGACACATGAGGTCATAACCAGGGCCGGGACAAGGGGTGGGCAGGGGGAGCGGCTGCCCTGGCTGCAATGGTTTATTGCAGGGATGGGGGCACCTTGATCCTAAAACTAAGGGAAGGGGGGGCATCTTAGCCCTTGGCACTGGATGACCTTGTCCCAGCACTGGTCATAACTGTTCTATAACACCATGGTGACACATGAGGTCATACCTGTCTTATAATACCATGGTGACACATGAGGTCATACCTGTCCTATAATACCATGGTGACACATGAGGTCATACCCGTCCTATAACACCATGGTGACACATGAGGTCATACCTGTCCTATAACACCATGGTGACACATGAGGTCATACCTGTCCTATAACACCATGGTGACACATGAGGTCAGACCTGTCCTATAACACCATGGTGACACATCAGGTCATACCTGTCCTATAACACCATGGTGACACATGAGGTCATACCTGTCCTATAATACCATGGTGACACATGAGGTCATACCTGTCCTATAACACCATGGTGACACATGAGGTCATACCTGTCCTATAATACCATGGTGACCAGAGATGTATAGTAACGAAGTAGAACTACTTAAGTACTGTACTTAAGTACCGAAATGCGGTATCTGTACTTTCCTAGA
Source organism: Pelophylax lessonae (assembly GCF_965119305.1). Classification (NCBI taxonomy): domain Eukaryota; kingdom Metazoa; phylum Chordata; class Amphibia; order Anura; family Ranidae; genus Pelophylax; species Pelophylax lessonae. The sequence goes on along the minus strand of NC_138769.1, from coordinate 716,101,024 downwards.
GTATAATTTTTTTCTCCTACTTCTACTTTTACTTCACTACATTTTTTTGATGATTTCGATACTTCTACTCAAGTATTTTTTTTTTGTGCTGCATAGTTACTCGTTACTTTTAAAAAAATTACCACTGCCAGAACAGTAGATGGCAGGTTACATAAAGCTGAAAAAAATGTGTATAATATCATTTGTAAATCAGCGCATACGAAAATAAAGGCTATAAATAAAAGCTGCTATACCAAATCTTTCCAATAAAAAGAAAATATGAAACAAACAAATAAATTGTGCTACAGCGCTTAAAGTGCATCAAGAAACTACTAACAAACACAACTTGGCTGTGCGAATAAAGTGCCTGTGCAATCGATATATCATCGTTGCCCCCAGTGCCCTGCCCACACTCCACACAGTATCAAAAATAAAGTGACATGAATGTGCTAAAGCCTAAATGCAGTGAAAATAATTATTCCCACAATTTAACAGTAAATTCAATTCATATAAAATATGACAATAAATCACAATAAAATAAGTTATGAAATAAGTTAGGTCAGGTGCGTGCAACAAGTTGAAGTGTGTAAACCTATCTATAACGAAAAGTCCATAAATGAATTCCAGTGTGCAAATCTAAAGTGTCACTTCACTTGTCAGATGCTTCCACCTCCTTCAGTGCTCGAGTGACCGACCAACACACTTAATGGTGGTGGCACTGGTGGATAGCGTCTGGGGGGCACTGGCGCTGACTGCACTGGTTAAAAAAGCCATATATATTTAATTATTTCAATTCTCAATCTCATAGGTCCTCTCCTCATTAGATATTAATAACTTAAGATTAGGTGATGAACTTCTTGGCGGCCCTGGCAGGATGACGGGGACACCCGCCACTTCTGGAGCCGAGCCGATGTGATTCCCCAACATGTGACAAAGTGACAGCTAGGAGATCTAGTGGCTAGTAGTGCTCAACAATACCGCTTTTATATATAAAAATGAAATAAAATATACTGACTCACAATTTAGTAGTAGGTAGCATGTAGCAGTAGGCAGCACAACTCAATTCAATCAATCCCACAGCCTCGCTCGCGCCGCGGCCCGCGGAATCACTGTCATGATCATCAAGTTAAGAGACCGCACTGGAGGAGCCATGCTGCCGTCTTCCCGCTCGAGGTCTCCGCCTCTAAACGTGTTGTGTGTCACTCAGACTCCACCCCTTAGCACCCTTACTGAGAGGAGTTGTGACACGGGCGGCGGGACTCGGAGCATTTTCTTTGTTATCTCATCTTCTTCTCTATGAGGTGAGTGAGGTGGACCGTGGAGAGGGCCTAATCCTTGCCATGGCAAATGTGCCATTTGAGAATCAAATAATCAATATAAAATATTAATATATTATATACACACGGGTCATGGGTGGCTTTTTTGAACCAAGAAGAGTGAGACTGACGACTATGATGATTATCCATGGACCATAAGTGTTGTGTTGTGGTGCCTGTGCTTCCTGCGGCCTGCCTCTGCCTGTGCGGCTGTGCCTGCACTGTAGTGGCCACTGGCAGTGGCACTTGACTTGAGCAAAGCAAATGAGCACTACTAGTGTGAAGGACAGGTGGTGGAAGCATGTTCTGACAAGTTCTTATAATGAAAATAATATAGACAGCTTTTTGAAGCAGTGCAGTGCCAGTGCTACTAAGGTGAGAGGCAGAGAGAGAGGCTATCCAGTCCACCACTTTACTTGAGCAGATCACAGAAGAAAGGTGGAAGCATCTGACAGCAAGTGACAAGTACTTCTTAGATTGCACACTGGAATTCAGTTATGGACTTTTCCTTATAAAGTTTAGTTTACACACTTAAACTTGCACCTAACTTATTCACAATCACAACTTATTTTATTGTGGTATTGTCATATATATTTTATATGAATTAAATTTACATTGTGGGAATAATTTGCACTGCATTTAGCACAGACATGTCACTTTATTTTTGATACTGTTGGCGATGATTTTGAATACAAGAAGAATATATATAATTGCAGGCACTTTATTAGCATTTTTAGCACAGCCACTTTGTTAGTAGTTTTTGATGCATTTTTCACTTTAAGGGTTGTAGGTTTGATGAAGCTGGCCTGGCACATCATCATCAATTGAGCAAATCAAATCAAACCGCGATTGAGAAGACTGCGCATGCTCCTGTTCTGCCTTTTGATCAGCTGAAAAGATGGACAAACCAAAAACACCACCTTCCACCCCTGGCCCTTCAACTTCAAGTGATCTGCCTGGCTGTGAGAGTGAGGAAGCTCAGGAAGGAGACCACCCCTGGCTTTAAAAGGTGGATGCTTTAAAAGGGGAAGGGAGGGACATACTTTATCTATTTTTTGTTTACAAAAAGTTACAGCCTAAGGAATTGTGATTGTCCTTTAGGTTAATCATTTGAATAAATCATTTGAAATAATAAAAAACTTTTGACTTCTTTCTTTAATAACTACATAACACAGTACTTGTACTTCTACTTTCAGTACTTGAGTAGAATTTTTTTTTCAAAACTACTGGTACTTTTTACTTTTAGTACTTTAGCAAATTTTTTGAAAAAACTACTTGCAATACTTAAGTAAATAAAATGTTGAATACTTTAGTACTTCCACTTAAGTAACTTTTTCTGCGAGCACTTCCACTTCTACTCAAGTCACTTTTTGATCGAGCACTTGTACTTTTACTCAAGTAGAAATTTTGAATACTTTATACAAGTCTGATGGTGACACATGAGGTCATACCTGTCCTATAATACCATGGTGACACATGAGAGCATACCTGTCCTATAACACCATGGTGACACATGAGAGCATACCTGTCCTATAACACCATGGTGACACATGAGGTCATACCCGTCCTATAACACCATGGTGACACATGAGGTCATACCTGTCCTATAATACCATGGTGACACATGAGAGCATACCTGTCCTATAACACTATGGTGACACATGAGGTCATACCTGTCCTATAACACCATGGTAAAACATGAGGTCATACCTGTCCTATAACACCATGGTGACACATGAGGTCATACCTGTTCTATAACACCATGGTGACACATGAGGTCATACCTGTCCTATAATATCATGGTAATCCTTATCCTGGAATCTAAGCTTTGTAATCTGAGCCTATGAAATGTTGTCTACATTTAAAGTATATCTAAACCCAGAAATAAAAACGTAATATATTGCAGTTCACCAGTCCTTAGATCTGGTGACTGCATTAGTGTTCAATTTTCAGACTTGTATCCTTTATTTTTACCTGGTGATCCTGCCAGTAACATACGTCCTGTCCTAAAATGACAACGCTCACCATCTCTACTGTATCTATGGGTGAGCAACGTTGTCATCCTAGGACAGGACTAGAAAACGTCTCCCCCTCTACACAAACTAGGTGGTGGGGGACCCCTTTTCTTTGTTCATAGCTTACCTGGGTGGACTACTAGAGGTATTCTACTAGAACCAGGTAGGAGAGAGGTATGCGAGGAAGCTTTGGGGAGGGTTGGGTTGCACTTTGTACATTCTTCACTCCTGAACCCTGCCCGTAGCACACTCCTGAACCCTCCCATAGCACGCTCCTGAACCCTCCCATAGCACACTCCTGAACCCTGCCTGTAGCACACTCCTGAACCCTACCCGTAGCACACTCCTGAACCCTCCCATAGCACACTCCTGAACCCTCCCATAGCACACTCCTGAACCCTGCCTGTAGCACACTCCTGAACCCTACCCGTAGCACACTCCTGAACTCTATACGTAGCACACTCCTGAACCCTGCCTGTAGCACACTCCTGAACCCTACCCGTAGCACACTCCTGAACTCTATACATAGCACACTCCTGAACCCTGCCTGTAGCACACTCCTGAACCCTGCCCGTAGCACACTTCTGAACCCTGCCCGTAGCACACTTCTGAACTCTGCCCGTAGCACACTCCTGAACCCTACCCGTAGCACACTCCTGAACTCTATACGTAGCACACTCCTGAACCCTGCCTGTAGCACACTCCTGAACCCTGCCCGTAGCACACTTCTGAACCCTGCCCGTACTCTGCCCGTAGCACACTCCTGAACCCTACCCGTAGCACACTCCTGAACTCTATACGTAGCACACTTCTAAACTCTGCCCGTAGCACACTCTTGAACCCTCCCATAGCACACTCCTGAACCCTGCCTGTAGCACACTCCTGAACCCTACCCGTAGCACACTCCTGAACTCTATACATAGCACACTCCTGAACCCTACCCGTAGTACACTCCTGAACTCTATACGTAGCAGACTTCTGAACCCTACCCGTAGCACACTCCTGAACTCTATACGTAGCACACTTCTGAACTCTGCCCGTAGCACACTTTTGAACCCTCCCATAGCACACTCCTGAACCCTGCCTGTAGCACACTCCTGAACGCTACCCGTAGCACACTCCTGAACTCTATACATAGCACACTCCTGAACCCTACCCGTAGCACACTCCTGAACTCTATATGTAGCAGACTTCTGAACCCTGCCCGTAGCACACTCCTGAATTCTGCCTGTAGCACACTCTTGAACCCTCCCATAGCACACTCCTGAACCCTGCCTGTAGCACACTCCTGAACCCACCTGTAGCACACTCCTGAACCCTGCCTGTAGCACACTCCTGAACCCTACCTGTAGCACACTCCTGAACTCTGCCCGTAGCACACTCCTGAACCCTCCCATAGCACACTCCTGAACCCTGCCTGTAACATACTCTTGAACCCTCCCATAGCACACTCCTGAACCCTGCTTGTAGCACACTCCTGACCCTACCCGTAGCACACTCCTGAACCCTGCCCATAGCACACTCCTGAACCCTGCACGTAGCACACTCCTGAACCCTGCCCGTAGCACACACAGTGTTATATTTGCTTAAGTGTTTTGAGCAGATATAACAAAACACTTTTAATGGTATACTTAGAAGACCGATAGGGAACAAATAAGAGGAGTACATTTTTGGGGTGTACATAACCTTTAAGCATTCTGCATACAGCAACAAAAAAAACTGTAGGGTGTCATAGACACGCCCCTTCTTCCCACCAGTAGAAGTGAAAGATTTCTCACTTCATCTATACTAGAAAAGCTTGCCTAGCTTTAACAGAACGGGACCAGTCATAGAAAACTGACGACAAAGTTGATGCTGAAACCACTCTACCTAACAGAACCCGATTCTTTAGGAAAGTGGACATGCCCTTTAATCGATGCATACAGTTGTATTGGATTTTATGACATCCTATATTTTACTCACCTGGCTGTGATTGCACCCAGACAGACACACAGGTCACCATCCAAGGGGATTTTCCGAGAGGATAATGCAGCCTTTTCTAGAAATAGACAGAACTGGCTGCGTGCGTTGATGGTAGCGAGCAGATGAGAAAAAAAAAAGACGGGAGCGTCGCTCATGAATTATCCACTCTGTGTAATCCGGTCCCAGGCAAAGGATGAGACACTGCGTCTGCTCCCTCTGCAGGATCTACACCAGGATCCTTCTCTGCCCAAAGTTCAATATCGCCTCTGCTGTCTGGCACGCTCCCCGGTGTGCTCACCACGCCCACTGCTATAGCGTTTCACCACACACGCCAAGGCAAGGGCATCATCCACTCACCATCTCTCCAGTCAGGAAAAGCAAAGGGTAACTCCAATTTCGTGGGAAAAAAAATTGCAATAATGAAAAAAAATAATAATATAGCATATATAATTGCGACACAAGTCATATTGTAATTGAATGTTATTACAAATGGCCTTTCCTTTTCAGTGTGCAGTGCTGTCATTTTCTGTAAAATGCAATATGGCCACCTGGAGGTATTCTGTACACATACGCCGCCCCCCCCCCCCCAATCAGTGATTGGCTCACTGATTTTCCCAAAATTATGCACTAAGACACAAATCAGATTTTTGGCATCCTCTGCAACAGAAATTTTATTTTCAGTGAGATACTCCCAAAGGGAAATCACCAGTGGCGGCTGGTGCTCCATCAGTCGGGGGGGTGCAGATGGACCTGCCCCCCATATCACTCCAGCCTGCATCACCATATCTGCACCAAAGGGAAATCACCAGTGGTGGCTGGTGCTCCATCAGTCGGGGGGGGGGGGGGGGGGGCGCAGATGGACCTGTTCCCCCCCATATCACTCCAGCCTGCACCACCACATCTGCACCAAAGGGAAATCACCAGTGGTGGCTGGTGCTCCATCAGTCGGGGGGGGGCGCAGATGGACCTGCCCTCCCCCCATATCACTCCAGCCTGCACCACGACATCTGCACCAAAGGGAAATCACCAGTGGCGGCTGGTGCTCCATCAGTCGGGGGGGGGGCGCAGATGGACCTGCCCCCCCATATCACTCCAGCCTGCACCACCACATCTGCACCAAAGAGAAATCACCAGTGGCGGCTGGTGCTCCATCAGTCGGGGGGGGGGCGCAGATGGACCTGCCCCCCCCCCCATATCACTCCAGCCTGCACCACCACATCTGCACCAAAGGGAAATCACCAGTGGCGGCTGGTGCTCCATCAGATGGGGGGGGGGGGGCGCAGATGGACCTGCCCCCTCATATCACTCCAGCCTGCACCGCCACATCTGCACCAAAGGGAAATCACCAGTGGCAGCTGGTGCTCCATCAGTCGGGGGGGCCACAGATGGACCTGCCCCCTCCCCATATCACTCCAGCCTGCACCACCACATCTGCACCAAAAGGAAATCCCCAGTGGCGGCTGGTGCTCCATCAGATGGGGGGGCGCAGATGGACCTGCCCCCCCCCCCCATATCACTCCAGCCTGCACCACCACATCTGCACCAAAAGGAAATCACCAGTGGCGGCTGGTGCTCCATCAGTCGGGGGGGCACAGATGGACCTGCCCCCCCCCCCTATATCACTCCAGCCTGCACCACCACATCTCTCATCCGTCAGTCAGTTTACCTTGTTCCTCTGGAATGACAGGCGGCGGCGGCTTCCCCCTTAGGCTCCTTCGTGTCCCTTCTTGGCGGTCGTCTCCTCCCCCCCTTCTTATAGCATGCCTTCTCCTTTCGGCCAATCAGGAAACAGGTCTCAGGACCGCTTCCTGGTTGGCCGGGAAGAGAATCAGTGTGGCAATAGCGAATATTCATTCGCTATTGTCACACAACTGGGTGGGCTCGGGGTGCAGTGCTCTGCACCCCAAGCCCACCCTTTTTGAAGCCTATTAGAGCTTCTGACTCTAATCACATGCTTAAAACAAAAAAAAAACCTCATTGGAATCCATGCGTCCGGCGCCCTGCATGTAGATTGGGGGCCGGATGCATGGATGGGTGGGGCGGCGCCCCTGCACCCCTGATGGACGGGCCGCCACTTGAAATCACATCTAAAGGGATGCAGACTTTCCTTATTAGAGCCCTGCAAGTGCAGCAGCTGATTGATAATAACAAAACCACTCCCATTAGATTTAGTCACTAGGACACCGACAAACACACAATGATTTCTTCAGAATAACAAAAGATAGGAATCTGCAACAATGTTTGTTACAATCCCTGCAATGTACAGAGATCACCCAGAGGGGAATGTTTTTTTCTCAACAAAGGTGGAGTTACTCTTTAAGTGCCGGTTCACACATATGCGATGTCAGACATTGCATGCAATTTGCAGCGCACTGCTCTGCAAATCACATGCGATGTCTGTGCGATGTGAATTCAGCCATACAAATTGTATGGCTGAATTGGCATCGCATTGGGGCCAAAGTCGCACAGGACCTTTTTTTGGTCCTCACTAGAATCGGATCGCATTGGGTATTCACACCTATGCGATCCGATTCATGTCCGAACTGACAGTTCGCACTGCGATATGCGAACTGATCTGGGGGTGTCGTTAACTTTGTATTGACACCCTCAGTGATTCGCATATGGCGGTGTGAACTGCCTGCAAGTCGGGTGCAATGAACCCGCAGTGGATTTGCAGTGTTCCCGCATTGCGCCAATGTGAACCGACATTTAACCGCTTGCCGACCGCCACAAGTACATATACTGCGGCGGTCAGCCCCTCACAGGCAGAGTGACGTATCGGTACGTCACTAGCCTGTGAGGCTCTGGGGAGCGCACGCACCACCGGCGGCGCGCTTCCGCGCGGTCACGGACCCCCGCGCGTGTGACCGGCAGACCCGATGTCCGCCGGTCACTCTGCGATCGTCGGGGGAGAGGGAGAAAGGCAGGCGGCTGATGTAAACAAGACGCCTGTCATTCTCCCCTGTGTAGAAACACTGATCATACGGTTCTACTATGTAGGACCGTTGATCAGTGTTCCTACAGCTCAAGCCACAGCCAATCACAGTTAGAATCACGCCCCTAGGGACACACACAGCCCATCCCTCTCAAATAAAGTTAACCCCTTCACTGCCAGTGTAATTTTACAGTAACAGTGCATACAGTGGGTACGGAAAGTATTCAGACCCCCTTAAATTTGTCACTCTTTTTATATTGCAGCCATTTGCTAAAATCATTTAAGTTCATTCTTCTTCCTCATGAATGTACACATAGCACCCCATACTGACAGAAAAACACAGAATTGTTGACATTGTTGCAGATTTATTAAAAAAGAAAAACTGAAATATCACATGGTCCTAAGTATTCAGACCCTTTGCTCAGTATTTAGTAGAAGCCCCCTTTTGATCTAATACAGCCAGGAGTCTTTTTGGGAAAGATGCAACAAGTCTTTCACACCTGGATTTGGGGATCCTCTGCCATTCCTCCTTGCAGATCCTCTCCAGTTCTGTCAGGTTGGATGGTAAACGTTGGTGGACAGCCATTTTTAGGTCTCTCCAGAGATGCTCAATTGGGTTTAAGTCAGGGCTCTGGCTGGGCCATTCAAGAACAGTCACGGAGTTGTTGTGAAGCCACTCCTTCGTTATTTTAGCTGTGTGCTTAGGGTCATTGTCTTGTTGGAAGGTAAACCTTCGGCCCAGTCTGAGGTCCAGAGCACTCTGGAGAAGGTTTTTGTCCAGGATATCCCTGTACTTGGCCGCATTCATCTTTCCCTCGATTGCAACCAGTCGTCCTGTCCCTGCAGCTGAAAAACACCCCCACAGCATGATGCTGCCACCACCATGCTTCACTGTTGGGACTGTATTGGACAGGTGATGAGCAGTGCCTGGTTTTCTCCACACATACCGCTTAGAATTAAGGCCAAAAAGTTCTATTTTGGTCTCATCAGACCAGAGAATCTTATTTCTCACCATCTTGGAGTCCTTCAGGTGTTTTTTTAGCAAACTCCATGCGGGCTTTCATGTGTCTTACACTGAGGAGAGGCTTCCGTCGGGCCACTCTGCCATAAAGCCCCGACTGGTGGAGGGCTGCAGTGATGGTTGACTTTCTACAACTTTCTCCCATCTCCTGACTGCATCTCTGGAGCTCAGCCACAGTGATCTTTGGGTTCTTCTTTACCTCTCTCACCAAGGCTCTTCTCCCCCGATAGCTCAGTTTGGCCGGACGGCCAGCTCTAGGAAGGGTTCTGGTCATCCCAAACGTCTTCCATTTGAGGATTATGGAGGCCATTGTGCTCTTAGGAACCTTAAGTGCAGCAGAAATCTTTTTGTAACCTTGGCCAGATCTGTGCCTTGCCACAATTCTGTCTCTGAGCTCTTCAGGCAGTTCCTTTGACCTCATGATTCTCATTTGCTCTGACATGCATTGTGATCAGGAAGGTCTTATATAGACAGGTGTGTGGCTTTCCTAATCAAGTCCAATCAGAATAATCAAACACAGCTGGACTCAAATGAAGGTGTAGAACCATCTCAAGGATGATCAGAAGAAATGGAAAGCAACTGAGTTAAATATATGAGTGTCACAGCAAAGGGTCTGAATACTTAGGACCATGTGATATTTCAGTTTTTCTTTTTTAATAAATCTGCAACAATGTCAACAATTCTGTGTTTTTCTGTCAGTATGGGGTGCTATGTGTACATTCATGAGGAAGAAGAATGAACTTAAATGATTTTATCAAATGGCTGCAATATAACAAAGAGTGAAAAATTTAAGGGGGTCTGAATACTTTCCGTACCCACTGTATGTATAGCACTGATTACTGTAGAAATGTCACTGGTAACCCCAAAAGTGTCAGAAATGTCAGTCAAGGGTCCAATCTGTCCGCCGCAATGTCGCAGTCCCGCAAAAAAAAAAACACAGATAGCCGCCATTACGCGTTAAAAAAAAAACAACAAAAATGACAAAAATCTTTCCCTTTGTTAGTGAACGCGATAACTTTTGCGCAAACCAAATACGCTTTTTGCAATTTTTTTTACCAACACATATATAGCATAAAACAAATTGGCCGAAAATGTTAAAAAATTTAGATTTTTACTTTTTTTTTTGTGGGGAATTTCATATAAAAAAATGTGAAAAATATTGTTATTTTTGCAAAATTAACGCTCTTTTTTTGTTTATAGCGCATGATCAAAAAATCGCACAGGTGATCAAATACCACCAAAAGAAAGCTCTGTTTGTGGGAAAAAAAGGACGTCAAATTTGTTTAGGTACAGCGTCGCACGTCCGCGCAATTGTCCGTTAAAGTCACGCAGTGCCGAATCGCAAAATACCCCCTGGTCTTTTAGCAGCCAAATCCTCAGGGGCTTAAGTGGTTAAAGCGTAACTCCACTTTCGTTGTGAAATCATTCCCCTCTGGGTGATCTCTGTACATTAGAAGGATTGTAACAAACTTTGTTGCAGATTCCTCCCTTTTGGTATTCTGAAGAAATCGTTGTTTGTTCCTCTGTGCTGAGTGGGTCTAATGGGAGTGGTTTCATAATTATCTATCAGCTGTGGCAGCTGCAGGGCTCTAATGAGGAAAGATGCTGGGCCGGCATCCCTTTAGATGTGTTCCTATTGGGAGTATCTCATCAACAATAACATTTTTGTTGCAGGGGATGCCAGAAATCTGACTTGTATCTTAAGCAAACTTCTGGGAAAATTGGTGAGCCAATCACACAAGCAGGAAATGATGTTTCTGGGGGTGTGGTCAGTATACATTCTGTCTACAGAACACCACTAGGTAGCCATATTGTATTTTCAGAAAATGACAACAGCTGCAGATTGAAAAGGAAAGGTAATTTTTACTAACATTCAATTACAATATGATTTGTGTCACAATTGTATACGCTATATTGTTTTTTCTTTATTCGCTATTTTTTTACCCCTGCGAAGTTGGAGTTACCCTTTAACCACTTTCTGACCGGAGGATTTGGCTGCTCAATGACCAGGCCATATTTTGCGATTCGGCACTGCGTGACTTTAATGGACAATTGCACGGTCGTGTGACGCTGTACTCAAATAAAATTGACGTCCTTTTTTTCCCCCACAAATAGAGCTTTCTTTTGGTGGTATTTGATCACCTCTGCGTTTTTTTTTATTTTCTATAAACAAAAAAAGAGCGACAATTTTGAAAAAAAAAAAAAAAAACAATATTTTTCACATTCTTTTATATGAAATTCTCAAAAAAAAAAAGTAAAAATCTAAATTTTTTAACATTTTAGGTGAATTTGTTGAAGTGTCATCTGCTTATATATTTTTTTGTTAACAAACTTTTTTTATATCTGCTTATATTTTTGCCTTTTCAACGTGCTAATGAGATTTCCAAATAAAACCTTTTCCTTTTTCTTCCCTAACATTGTAAAGCACTGCGCAAACTGTTGGCGCTATATAAATCCTGTATAATAATAATTTAGACCCCCGCTTGGTCTCTGTGCTTCTCTATGCAGTGCGGGCAGATCGTGGCTGGTAGGAGGGGCTGGTAAATATATCGCCGCCCCCCTTTCCAGTGCTCCTCTCAAGAGCCCTCAGCCCTGATCTAATAAGCAGTGGGTTGGCTATTGGGAGGAGTTATGCAAATATCAAATCTCATTGATGAAAACAATACCCCATAATGACAATGTGAACAAAGTTTGTTTGAAATCTTTGCAAATTTAATAAAAATAAAAAAACTAATAAATCCCATGTACATATGTACATATTTATTCACAGCGTTTGCCATGACACTCAAAATTAAGCGCAGGTTCATCCTGATTCCACTGATCATCTTTGATCATCATGTTTCTACAACTTGATTGGAGTCCCCCTGTGCTAATCTCAGTTGACTGGACATGATTTGGAAAGGCACACACCTGTCTATATAAGGTCCCACAGTCAAGCCGTGAAGTCCAAGGAATTGTCTGTAGACCTTCGAGACAGGATTGTATGGAGGCACAGATCTGGGGAAGGGTACAGAACAATTTTGCAGCATTTAAGGTCCCAATGAGCACAGTGGCCTCCATCAGAGCTCCAGCATTTCTCTATGGAGAGATGAGAACCTTCCAGAAGAACAACCATCTCTGCAGTACTCCACCAATCAGGCCTGTATGGCAGAGTGGCCAGATGGAAGCCGCTCCTCAGTAAAAGACACATGGCAGCCTGCCTGGAGTTTGCCAAAAGGCACCTGAAGGACTCTTATGGCTCGTTTCCACTGAGCTTTCTGGTACGGTTCGGTACGCTATTTATGCCGTTTCCATTGTGAATGGTACTTTAATTCCGAACCGTACCGTACCACTTTTTTGGGACCCTTTCATTGGGGTACCAAGCACATTAGTACCGTACCAACAGGGTGGAGCTACACTCTGCAGAACTTTGATTGGTTGACAAAGAATCGTCTATCACAGCTTTCCTGCTACACCACGCCTATCATGAAAGGGTACTATTGGCAGTGGAAACGCAAGGTGTACCTTTCCGAACCGTACCGTACTGAACCGAACCGTACCGTACAACTCAGTGGAAACTAGGCATTAGACCATGAGAAACAAAATTCTCTGGTCTGATGAAACAAAGATTGAACTTTTTGGCGGGAATGGCAAGCGTCATATTTGGAGGAAACCAGGCACTGCTCATCGCCTGGCCAATACCATCCCTACAGTGAAGCATGGCATTGGCAGTTGTGGGGATGTTTTTCAGTGGCGGGAACTGGGAGACTAGTCAGGATTGAGGGAAAGATGAAAGCAGCAATGTACAGAGACATCCTTGATGAAAACCTTCTCCAGAGTGCTCTGGACCTCAGAATGGGGCGAAAGTTAATCTTACAACAGGACAACGACCCTAAGCACACAGCCAAGATAACAAAGGAGTAGATACGAGACAACTCTGTGACTTTCCTTGAGTGTCCCAGTCAGAGCCCAGAATTGGCTGTGCACCGACGCTCCCCATCCAACCTGATGGAGCTTGAGAGGTCCTGCAAAGAGGAATGGGAGAAACTGCCCAAAAATAGGTGTGCCAAGCTACTAGCATCATACTCAACAAGACTTGAGGCTGTAATTGGTGCCAAAGGAGCTTCAACAAAGTATTGAGCAAAGGGTGTGATACTTATGTACATGGGATTTATTTGTTTTTTATTTTTAATAAATTTGCAAAGATTTCAAACAAACTTCTTTCCCGTTGTCATTATGGGGGATTGTTTGTAGAATTTTGAGGAAAATAATGAATTTAATCCATTTTGGAATAAGGCTGTAAAGTGCTGTGAATACTCTCCGGATTGACTGTATGTTCTCAAGGACCGGGGTGGCCTGGGGGTCCCAGATTTCCCAAAATTTTACATTGCAGCCCAACTTACACAACTATGTCAATTACACTACAATCATTCTAGACCATATTGGGTGTCTATAGAGGCCCAAGCCTGTTCCTCACTACTGACAGATTTGGTGCTCTGGATCCCTTCAAAATATAGAAAGACTATTTTATGCCCTACGCTTTCCCATTCTGTTAGCCTACGGGAATCGATTTGCAGACGATTGCCCCCCTATGCTCTCCTCACTCCACTGTGGCGCCTCTTTTTAACAATCCCCAATTTCCACCAGGTATGACGCTAGGGTGACCACATTTCCAAACTGCCATTCAGGGACAATAGGGATGGGCCGAACACCCCCCATATTCTGTTTGCTGCAGAACTCCTGAACAGGAGAAATGTTCAATCCAAATGGCGATCCCCATTAAAATCTATGGGAGCCGAACATGAAAAACCAAAAGTGCCCATTCTGAAGGCTTATAGGCAAGAAATTGGCCATAAAAGGGGTATGGGGGTCTGGGTACTGTCCTGGGGGACATGTATTAATAATACAAAAAAAAGAAAGCCATTGCAGTGATTTTAATTATAACAACAAATATAATTGAAAAATTATTTTAGTGCCGGTTCACGCTGGTGCGATGTGGGAACCCTGCGAATCCACTGCACATCGCATCCAACTCACAGGCAGTTCACACTGCGATATGCGAACCGCTGGGAGTGTCAATACAAAGTTAATGACACCCCAGATAAGTTTTCACATCGCAGTGCGAACTGTCAAATTGGACAGGAATCTGATCGCATAGGTGTTATTTTTTTTTTTTTTTGGTAAAAAAAAAATAGCCTATTTTGATTGGTTTTGCGCAAAATTGATCGCGCCTACAAACTAGGGGAAAGATTGATGTCATTTTTATTTATTTATTTATTTATTTTTACTAGTAATTGTTTTTACTAGTAATGGCGGCGATCTGCGATTTTTAGCGAGACTGCGACATTGCGGCAGACCGATCAGACCCTTAACTGACATTTTTGACACTTTTGGGGGGACCAGTGACATTACTACAGTAATCAGTGCTAAAAATATGCACTGTTACTGTAATAATGACAATGACAGGGAAGGGGTTAACCTAGGAGTGATCAAAGGGTTAATTGTGAGCCTAGGGAGTGTTTTCTAACTGTATGGGGGAGGGACTTGTGAAATGACCATAGAGACATGTGTAGACTCAAATATGACCAGCGCTATGGAGTATCTATGTATAACTGTCAGGTGTAAGCTGCCACGAACCTACCTCTGGAAATCCAGGGGTCAAGATAAATAGATAAAAGTTGTTGTTGGTATGCAGGGTAACAGTTCAACAAAAAAGCAGTAAACTCACAATTGGATACACGCTATTCAGCAGGGAAATGCCGGGACACTTCTGTGCTCCACGGTCGGAACTCCCCTAACCGGAAGTGATGTTGACGCTATAAGCTCCGCCCTACGCGTTTCATCATCAAGACTTCATCTGGAGACGTCATCTCTACCGAATAAAGCTTGCAAAACACACTGAGCACCATTACAGTGATCCTTTTTTGCACTGACACCTAGCACTCATAAAAGCATTATTTGCACTTTGTATCAATTAATTTATGCACTGTTGGAATACACTAGGAATATGTGTATTGGTTTTATGTATATTTTTATTGAGTTTATGAATTATTGCGTATGGTAAACTACCAAGCGTAGCCAAAACTCTCCCACACATTGCAAAGGACGTGAGTGCATCCTTGTTTCCAGAGCAGGTAGCGCCATATACCAACAACACCTTTTATCCATAGAGACCTGTGATCCTATATAGAAGGATCACAGGAGCTCTGTGATCATTCCAGAGAGAAGAACGGTCAGATGTGTTTACAACAGCCGACCGTTCTTCTCTCTCAGAAGAGAGCGATCGCGGGTGTCAGGCAGTATCCCCGCTGCCTAGTGCGCTCGCCCCCCAGCACCACTCCCACGAACCAACGTTCCCCTACGTCGATTTGTGCAGCCGAGCCAGCCTGCCGCAGTAAAACTGCGGCGGGCGGTCGGCAAGTGGTTAATCTCTGCTTTCTAGGAGAAAAAATGGCAGTGCTTACATCTGCCAGAGCCAGAAGTGACGTCATGATGGTCACTTCTAGCCAGGATCATAGAGATGGCCAGGGACCATTCAGTCCTCAGCCAGCTCTGTGGTAACCTGGCGTCATCGCGGGATTGGATCTCCGGCTCCCCGATCACAGGATGGGAAGAGCCTGGAGAGGCACTAATGGGCGGCGGGGGGGGGGGGTAACATTCCCTTCCGCTGCCTGTAAAAGCAATCCAGCAGCTAATAAGCCGCTAGGATGGCTTTTACATTGTAGGAAATCGCGGGCTGAAAAAAAAATGTATGTGAATGTTGCCTTTAGCTGCATCATGTTATCTCCACTCAAAGTCCACAACGTCATATAATGTCATGCAGATGGGAAGTAGTTAAAGTGCCACTGACCACCAATGATTATGGGATAGTTTTTTTTAATGGTAGAAAAATGAAAGGTACAGTAAATGTAAGCTATATCACATTTTCACTCTTTTTTTCCCCTTTACGTAGTAAAAAATAATAAAACCCCAGTGGTTATGAAATATCACCAAAAAAATATATAGTACATCTCAAGGATCAGAACATTCAGGGGTATGAGAAATGATTACGTCCACACACACACCTACACAGGTGGAACTGGATGGACTATTGTCTTTATTCAACTTCACCAACTATGTAACTATGTAATTACAGTGCCTTGCGAAAGTATTCGGCCCCCTTGAACTTTGCGGCCGTTTGACACATTTCAGGCTTCAAACATAAAGATATAAAACTGTAATTTTTTTTGAAGAATCAACAAGTGGGACACAATCATGATGTGGAATGAAATTGATTGGATATTTCAAACTTTGTTAACAAATAAAAAACTGAAAAATTGGGCGTGCAAAATTATTCAGCCCCTTTACTTTCAGTGCAGCAAACTCTCTCCAGAAGTTCAGTGAGGATCTCTGAATGATCCAATGTTGACCTAAATGACTAATGATGATAAATAGAATCCACCTGTGTGTAATCAAGTCTCCGTATAAATGCACCTGCACTGTGATAGTCTCAGAGGTTCGTTTAAAGTGCAGAGAGCATCATGAAGAACAAGGAACACACCAGGCAGGTCCGAGATACTGTTGTGGAGAAGTTTAAAGCCGGATTTGGATACAAAAAGATTTCCCAAGCTTTTAAACATCCCAAGGAGCACTGTGCAAGCGATAATATTGAAATGGAAGGAGTATCAGACCACTGCAAATCTACGAAGACCTGGCCGTCCCTGTAGTGTATTAACACAGACAGGCTGTACAGGTTGCTTCCGTTGCTTACCATACTACAGTCCCTCTAAACTTTCAGCTCATACAAGGAGAAGACTGATCAGAGATGGTTTGGGCCTTCAGCAGGGACAGGGAAGATGGTTAAAATTGATGGGAAGATGGATGGAGCCAAATACAGGACCATTCTGGAAGAAAACCTGATGGAGTCTGCAAAAGACCTGAGACTGGGACGGAGATTTGTCTTCCAACAAGACAATGATCCAAAACATAAAGCAAAATCTACAATGGAATGGTTCACAAATAAACATATCCAGGTGTTAGAATGGCCAAGTCAAAGTCCAGACCTGAATCCAATCGAGAATCTGTGGAAAGAACTGAAAACTGCTGTTCACAAACGCTCTCCATCCAACCTCACTGAGCTTGAGCTGTTTTGCAAGGAGGAATGGGCAAAAATTTCAGTCTCTCGATGTGATAGAGACATACCCCAAGTGACTTACAGCTGTAATCGCAACAAAAGGTGGCGCTACAAAGTATTAACTTAAGGGGGCTGAATAATTTTGCACGCCCAATTTTTCAGTTTTTTATTTGTTAAAAAAGTTTGAAATATCCAATAAATTTCGTTCCACTTGTTGTTGATTCTTCACAAAAAATTACAGTTTTTTATCTTTATGTTTGAAGCCTGAAATGTGGCAAAAGGTCGAAAAGTTCAAGGGGGCCGAATACTTTCACAAGGCACTGTATATATTGGGTACAGTGTTGCATTAAGGAATAAATGTCAGTCAAAGTATCACAGAGCTGAAAACTGAAAATTGTCTGGCAATGAATGGATATTGCAGGCTGGTAATTTTGTAAGTACCCACATGGGTCAAAAAATTCACAGACAGAATCCAAAGTGACAATGAGCCTTTTGTGCAGACAGAAAATGGCAGAGTGGGGTAAACAAGTTGATGTTGAAGATTATCATTGGGCATTTAGTTCTGAGGATTAACTGAATTAAAGAAAAACATTTAGGTTCTTACATATCATTTCGGACCTCTACGTTGCTCTCTATGTCGATAAAAAAAAAAAAAAAAAATTTTTTTTTTTTTTTTTTTTATAGGAAGCCACTGAGAGTCACACCTGCCAAAGTCGATTTCATAGGAAGAGGAAAAAAGAAATTGCCGTCTGTGCTGCAGATACAAGAAAAAAAACATCTAAACTTTTACGTGTTAAAGTCATTATTCATCTTTTCATATCTCCAGTTTTCATTAAAGTAATCCCTGGTGATCCTGCCATGAAGGAGCTTGTTCAGGCACTTCCTGTTATAGGGTGACAATGTTCTGCTCCTGTCTTTCAACTGAGTTTCTGTGTTGTCACCCAGTCACAAGCAGATGTTTCAACATACTTTACTCTGGTCCAGTGTTGTTACCATCTGGAACCCCCACCCTGAGAAATGCAGTCATTGTAGGAGTGCATGGGGACAGTAAGTGGCTTCAGAAAGGCTGCAGGAGTCAGCAGCACTGAGATGCAACAAAGGATGACATACAGTATCTCACAAAAGTAAGTACACCCCTCACATTTTTGTAGATATTTTATTCTATCTTTTCATGTGACAACACTGAAGAAATGACACTTTGCTACAATGTAAAGTAGTGAGTGTACAGCTTGTATAACAGTGTAAATTTGCTATCCCCTCAAAATAACTCAACACACAGCCATTAATGTCTAAACCGCTGGAAACAAAAGTGAGTATACCCCTAAGTGAAAATGTCCAAATTGGGACAGATCAGCTATTTTCCTTCACCGGTGTCATGTGACTCGTTAGTGTTACAAGGTCTCAGGTGTGAATGGGGAGCTGGTGTGTTAAATTTGGTGTTATCGCTCTCACTCTCTCATACTGGTCACTGGAAGTTCAACATGGCACCTCATGGCAAAGAACTCTCTGAGGATCTGAAAAAAAGAATTTTTGCTCTACATAAAGATGGCCTAGGCTATTAGAAGAGTGCCAAGACCCTGAAACGGAGCTGCAGCATGGTGGCCAAGACCATACAGCGTTTTACACTGTTATACAAGCTGTACACTCACTACTTTACAAAACTGTTACCACATGGTGCGTGGAGTTGTCTGTGGATGTCTAAACTGAGGGAGCAATGCCTATGCACATCAGATTGGTATGCAAGGACTGCAGAGAGAGTGCAGATCTCCATTGAGGTATCACTAATGCCTCAGCTAGCCACTCACATGGGATTCTTGTGGTGCCTATTGTCTCTATACTGAAGGATAGGGTATCAACCGTGCCCAAAGAAAATACTTGCCACATTGCAGAGTCTGTTGGGATGTGTTTCAGAGGACTCTTCCCTTCATCAGACACTTCTTCAATATATATATTGTGTGGCTGGCATCGGTGACTTGGATCAAAACCACAATAAGATGACGCAGCACACATTGAAACTCTTGATGCGGTATCTTTGTAGCATTCTTCACATGCTCTTAATAGCAACATATGTTAATAAAAATAAATAAATCTGTCTTCAACCAGTGTTATATTAAATGTAGTTGAACTCTAACCAATACAAAAACTTAGATGTATAAATATTTTTATTTATAGGATGGAGAAGTATAAAATAAACTATAATAAGATCAATTCAGATGAACCCCAGTCTATTAATCATTAAAAAGGTCTAGTTATAAAAAATAATTTTATTAATGTCAGAGGCATTTGTGCAAGCTGAACAAAATGTCAGTTATTTTTGTAGGAGATCAATGCCTGTGTCACCAGCGACATCTAGTGGCCAAAATGTGGTATAGTTTTTTTCATTGTGGTGTTTTCTGAAAACTATACTGCCTATTGGCCACTAGATGGAGCTGATGATATATAGACAATACTCTCTTAGAAAATGTATGATGACATTTCATTCAGCTTGCTTTTGACATAGCTGCAAGGAATGGATTATAAATAGACCCCTATGAATATGTACTGCACAAATGTATGTATTGTATAAGAGAGTCACATGAAAGATATATAATATTAGAGGTGAAAATATATTTTTATTAATATGGGAAAATTGTAACAATAAGATATATAATATTAAATAAGAAATTATTTCATAGGTTTAGGGTTTGTATCCTTAAAACTAAGGTAATATTGTCATCTGTGGGACAAAAAAAAAGCTAAAATCAGCACACAAAAAGATTTATTATATACTCCAATATTAATATCCAAGAGAGATTACATCAGTAGTGAAAAATCAAAAGGAACACATAACAAAAAACTAGAATATGCACAAAAATATTTACATTTATAAAAACTACAAAAACAATAAAAAAAGAAAATAAAGACCAAAATATTATTTTTTAAAACAACCTGAAAAATCATAAACTTACATTTAAAAAAAAGTTTTTGACTTTTTTTTTTTTTTAAACAAATTGTACTTTTAATAAATGTAAAGATTGTTCTATTTTAATTTTTGCTGTGTATTTCTCTGAGATACCTTTATTGGGGTGTATAATAATCTAAATTGTCTATAGTAATTAAAAAATGTATACTTAATATACTATACTATATGGAAATAGTAGATAGTATTGTGTTAAAACACCAATCTATACTAAAAATATAGAGATAAAATAGCAAATCCAATGGTCACCTAAATATGTGACTGGAAAAGTGTTAAAAAGGAGTTTTTGCCATGGGGTTAGGTATTTTTCAGCTAAAGTTAATATCTCGGAAAAAAGGGTAATGGATGGGATTGTGGTATATCCATAGGGTGGGGACCAAGGAAGACCCAGTGGAATTCCCATATTGAAAAGCGGACTTTAAAGGGCTGGTATAGTAATTGGTGAGCAAACAAATAAATAAAAAAGTATAAATTTATTGAAAATTGTTATTAAAAACAGAAAGCAACATGATTATATCACATATAGTAGCTAGCAAAAAGTTTGAACATGAAGACATAAGATTAGTCCATAGACAACTCAACCATGTTGAAACATTGAAGGTTGTTTCTTTGTGGTGGTTCGACGCGTTTCGCCGGAACAAAGTAATCGGCTTCTTCAGGAACCAGTTATTAGCGGCTAAAGAAGCCTCTAACATTAAACATGTACAAAAAGGAGAAGAAAAAACAAACAGTCATAAGTAACCTTCATATTGTACCATTAGGCATGGATAGTACATAGCATATAAATATCCTATTGAATAGGGTTCAAAACAATTATACATTAATAGTCAACTTTCTCACCTAGTTCACAGTTGGAGTTAACATGGATAGGATTCGAGATATCCCTAATTATCCAGTGAGGCCAGGATGTAGGTAACCCTCTCCAATAGATCCTCAAATAGGGGTCCAAAGTACCCTTTCATGAGAAATTATTTTATCAAACCCCTGCCTTCACCATTTTATCGTTGTTGAGTACCCCATGGTGACAACATAGAGGTTACTCGTTGGCATACGTTATCAGATGTATCCATCCCTTTGGGAAAAATGGAAGAGGTTCGGTCCACCTCCCCTCATGAAAGGGTACTTTGGACCCCTATTTGAGGATTTATTGGAGAGGGTTACCTACATCCTGGCCTCACTGGATAATTAGGGATATCTCGAATCCTATCCATGTTAACTCCAACTGTGAACTAGGTGAGCAAGTTGACTATTAATGTATAATTGTTTTGAACCCTATTCAATAGGATATTTATATGCTATGTACTATCCATGCCTAATGGTACAATATGAAGGTTACTTATGACTGTTTTGTTTTTTCTTCTCCTTTTTGTACATGTTTAACGTTAGAGGCTTCTTTAGCCGCTAATAACTGGTTCCTGAAGAAGCCGATTACTTTGTTCCGGCGAAGCGCATCGAACCACCACAAAGAAACAACCTTCAATGTTTCAACATGGTTGAGTTGTCTATGGACTAATCTTATGTTTTCATGTTCAAACTATTTGCTAGCTACTATATGTGATATAATCATGTTGCTTTCTGTTTTTAATAACAATTTTCAATAAATTTATACTTTTTTATTTATTTTTTTGCTCACCAATTACTATACCAGCCCTTTAAAGTCCGCTTTTCAATATGGGAATTCCACTGGGTCTTCCTTGGTCCCCACCCTATGGATATACCACAATCCCATCCATTACCCTTTTTTCCGATTTCTAATAACCAGGATGTGGGCTTGGCTTAGTAGTTCCTTGATCTGACTGTATAACAATTTTCTCCTAATAAAGTTAATATCTGTCATTATCATCTGTGGCAAAAAAAAAACTCTCAATTGAACCCCAAAAAAAATATTATTTATATTTTTAATAAAATATAAATATTTTTGTATAAAATCTATTCTTTCTTTCTTTGTTTTTTTTTTTTTTTTATCTTTGAGTGCTAAGGTCTCTCCGGGATATCTTTATTGTGGCATATAATATAATATAATATAATATAATATATAATATAATATAATAATATATAATATATTATAATAATATAATAATATTATTAATTTATTAATAATAATTATATTAATAATAATATAGCATATAATATACTTTTTCTTCTTGTGTATAATAATAAATATATTTATGTCAATTCTGCGCTATATGAAATGATCTTTTGTTTTTTGTTTTTTTTTTATCTTTGAGTGCTAAGGTCTCTCCGGGATATCTTTATTGTGGCATATAATATAATATAATATATAATATATTATATAATAATATTATATAATATTTAATAATATATAATATAATATAATAGTATAATATAATATAATATAATAGTATAATATATAATAATATAATATTATTATTATATTAATAATAATTATATTAATAATAGTATAGCATATAATATATTTTTTCTTGTGTATAATAATAAATATATTTATGTTGATTCTGCGCTATATGAAATGAGCAGATAGTATTATAATAAAACACTATTATAGACCAAAAATAAGGAGACCACACATTATATCTGATTTAATTTAAATAGGTGAAAAAAAAAGTTAAAAAATAATTTCTGCCATGAGGACAGGGTTTGCAATGCTAAAACTAAGATAATATTGTTCTAAAAATGATGACTGATTGATAGCAGACAGAATAAAGTACAATAAATAAATCTATAGACAGGATGGATTGACCAATCATCTTCTATGGGGATTATGAGGTCATTGGTGACAGGTTCTCCTTGATGCCCAACCACTGACAGCCGAGTCACACTCAGTCCAATTAGCAGAGGCAGAACTATAACCCCGCCCACTGAAGAAAGCAGCTGTAGGCCACGCCCGCACGTAGCGTCACTGACTGTCACCGCTGGGTAGTTCCGGGTGCAGCAAGATGGCGGCCTCCGGAGGGGGAAACATGGATGGGGTATCCCGGCAATCCGGGGATGGAGGCTGGTTTGTCACCCTGGCTGTAGGGGTGTCACTGATGAAATGTCTGCTCATACCCACATAGTAAGAACCGAGGATAAAAGTTTCAATGGAATGAGTGAGCACCTTATGGGGAAGAGGGGGTTAGTGTGGGGCTTCAATTTCCCGAATGTATTGCTAAGTATTGGACTATTGTGGGACTACAAGTCCCAGCATGCATTGCTAAGCATTGGACTATTGTGGGACTACAAGTCCCAGCATGCATTGCCAAGCATT
Organism: Pelophylax lessonae; assembly: GCF_965119305.1. Lineage (NCBI taxonomy): Eukaryota > Metazoa > Chordata > Amphibia > Anura > Ranidae > Pelophylax > Pelophylax lessonae. The sequence goes on along the minus strand of NC_138769.1, from coordinate 716,077,516 downwards.
GGACTATTGTGGGACTACAAGTCCCAGCATGCATTGCCAAGTATTGGACTATTGTGGGACTACAAGTCCCAGCATGCATTGCCAAGTATTGGACTATTGTGGGACTACAAGTCCCAGCATGTATGGCTAAGTATTGGACTATTGTGGGACTACAAGTCCCAGCATGCATTGCTAAGTATTTGGACTATTGTGGGACTACAAGTCCCAGCATGCATTGCCAAGTACAGTATTGGACTATTGTGGGACTACAAGTCCCAGCATGTATTGCTAAGTATTGGACTATTGTGGGGCTACAAGTCCCAGCATGCATTGCTAAGTATTGGACTATTGTGGGACTACAAGTCCCAGCATGAATTGCTAATGGGGCACTATGAGTGCCAGCATGCATGGCTAAGTGGGATTACAAGTCCCAGCATGCATTGCAAAATAGGAGCTAATGTGGGACTACAAGAGCAAGCATGCACAGTCCTATCATGCACAGGGTTAGTGTGGGGCTACATGTCCCAGCATGCACAGGGTTGGCGTGGGACTACAAGTCTAAGCATGCATTGCTAAGTAGGAGGTTATTGTATCACTACAAGTCTCAGCATGCATTCCTAAGTGGGGACTAGTGTGGGACTACAATTCCCAGCATGCTCGGCCAGGTAGGGGGTTTGTGGGGCTACAAGGCGCAAAATGCATAGTGCTAGCATTCAAGGAGTCAGTGTGGGAGTACAAATTCCAGCATGCGTTGCCAGGTAGGGGGTTTGTGGGACTACAAGTCCAAGCATGTGTTGCCAAGTATGGGGTCAGTGTGGGACTACAAGTTCCAGCATGCATAGTCCTAGCATGCAAGGGGTCAGTGTGGGACTACAAGTTCCAGCATACATAGTCCTAGCATGCAAGGGGTCAGTGTGGGACTACAAGTTCCAGCATGCATAGTCCTAGCATGCAAGGGGTCAATGTGGGACTACAAGTTCCAGCGTGCATACTCCTAGCATGCAAGGGGTCAGTGTGGGACTACAAGTTCCAGTGTGCATAGTCCTAGCATGCAAGGGGTCAGTGTGGGACTACAAGTTCCAGTGTGCATACTCCTAGCATGCAAGGGGTCAGTGTGGGACTACAAGTTCCAGCATACATAGTCCTAGCATGCAAGGGGTCAGTGTGGGACTACAAGTTCCAGCGTGCATAGTCCTAATATGCAAGGGGTCAGTGTGGGACTACAAGTTCCAGCATACATAGTCCTAGCATGCAAGGGGTCAGTGTGGGACTACAAGTTCCAGCGTGCATAGTCCTAATATGCAAGGGGTCAGTGTGGGACTACAAGTTCCAGCATACATAGTCCTAGCATGCAAGGGGTCAGTGTGGGACTACAAGTTCCAGCGTGCATAGTCCTAATATGCAAGGGGTCAGTGTGGGACTACAAGTTCCAGCGTGCATAGTCCTAATATGCAAGGGGTCAGTGTGGGACTACAAGTTCCAGTGTGCATAGTCCTAGCATGCAAGGGGTCAGTGTGAGACTACAAGTTCCAGCGTGCATAGTCCTAGCATGCAAGGGGTCAGTGTGGGACTACAAGTTCCAGCATACATAGTCCTAGCATGCAAGGGGTCAGTGTGGGACTACAAGTTCCAGCATACATAGTCATAGCATGCAAGGGGTCAGTGTGGGACTACAAGTTCCAGCATACATAGTCCTAGCATGCAAGGGGTCAGTGTGGGACTACAAGTTCCAGCGTGCATAGTCCTAGCATGCAAGGGGTCAGTGTGGGACTACAAGTTCCAGCGTGCATAGTCCTAGCATGCAAGGGGTCAGTGTGGGACTACAAGTTCCAGTGTGCATCGTCCTAGCATGCAAGGGGTCAGTGTGGGACTACAAGTTCCAGTGTGCATAGTCCTAGCATACATTGCGTTAGTGTGGGGCAACATGACTACAAGTCCCAGCATGCATTTCTAAAGGGGGTTTCGTGTGGGACTACAAATCCCAGCATGCATTCCTAAGTGGGGACCAGTGTGGCACTACAAGTTCCAGCATGCATAGTCCTAGCATGCAAGGGGTCAGTGTGGGGCAACATGACTACAAGTCCCAGCATGCATTTCTAAAGGGGGTTTAGTGTGGGACTACTAATCGCAGCATGCATGGCCAGGTAGGGGGGGACCAGTGTGGCACTACAAGTCCCAGCATGCATTCCTAATCAGGAGTTTATTATGGGAGTGCAAGTCCCAGCATGCATTGCAGGGATGAGGGATTATTGCTTGCACTGTGCATCCTGGCAGTGTGTGTGAGTCCGTGTATTGGGTGGGGTGATGAGCGCAGATCTTCGGCTGACGTTCTCTCTCTCTTATTGTTCTCCTGCAGTCATTCCACAGACTTTGAGGTTCATCGGAACTGGCTGGCCATCACTCACAGTCTGCCCGTCTCCCGCTGGTACTATGAGGTAGGTGGCTATGGATGTAGGGGGGAAATCTTCTACCACTGGGTAACCATTCTATGAACCGGCTTTGTAATCCGGGTGCTTCAGTCAAAGCAAGAAATAGATTTGCTGGCATCCCAAAGTGGCCGCTCCATCCCCCAGGAGGAGAGGAAAAGGGAACTTACCTGTGTGGAGTGTACATGTACACCGCACCCCAACCCCTCATACACACGCTGTGCTGACATACAGTATCTCACAAAAGTGAGTACACCCCTCACATATCTGTAAATATTTTATTATATCTTCATGTGACAACACTGAAGAAATGACACTTTGCTACAATGTAAAGTAGTGAGTGTACAGCTTGTATAACAGTGTAAATTTGCTGTCCCCTCAAAATAACTCAACACACAGCCATTAATGTCTAAACTGCTGGCAACAAAAGTGAGTACACCCCTAAGTGAAAATGTCCAAATTGGGCCCAAGTAGCCATTTTCCCTCCCTGGTGTCATGTGACTCAGTGTTACAAGGTCTCAGGTGTGAATGGGGGGCAGGTGTGGTAAATTTGGTGTTATCGCTCTCACTCACTCATACTGGTCACTGGAAGTTCAACATGGCACCTCATGGCAAAGGACTCTCTGGGGATCTGGAAAAAAGAAATGTTGCTCTACATAAAGATGGCCTAGGCTATTAGAAGATTGCCAAGACCCTGAAACTGAGCTGCAGCACAATGGCCAAGACCATACAGCGGTTTACCAGGGCAGGTTCCACTCATAACAGGCCTCGCCATGGTCGACCAAAGAAGTTGAGTGCACGTGCTCAGCGTCATATCCAGAGGTTGTCTTTGGGAAATAGATGTATGAGTGCTGCCAGCATTGCTGCAGTGGGTGAAGGGGTGGGGGTCAGCCTGTCAGTGTTCAGACCATACGCTGCACACTGCATCAAAGTGGTCTGCATGGCTGTCGTCCCAGAAGGAAGCCTCTTCCAAAGATGATGCACAAGAAAGCCTGCAAACAGTTTGCTGAAGACAAGCAGACTAAGGCCATGGATTACTGGAACCATGTCCTGTGGTCTGATGAGACCAAGATAAACCTATTTGGTTCAGATGGTGTCAGGCGTGTGTGGTGGCAACCAGGTGAGGAGTACAAAGACAAGTGTGTCTTGCCTACAAGCCTTCAAGCATGGTGGTGGGAGTGTCATGGTCTGGGGCTGCATGAGTGCTGCCGGCACTGGGGAGCTACAGTTTATTGAGGGAACTACGAATGCTAACATGTACTGTGACATACTGAAGCAGAGCATGATCCCCTCCCTTCAGAGACTGGGCCGCAGGGCAGTATTCCAACAGAACGACCCCAAACACAAATCCAAGATGACCACTGCTATGCTAAATAAGCTAAGGGTAAAGGTGATGGACTGGCCAAGCATGTCTCCAGACCTAAACCCTATTGAGCATCTGTGGGGCATCCTCAAATGGAAGGTGGAGGAATGCAAGGCCTCTAACATCCACCAGCTCTGTGATGTCATCATGGAGGAGTGGAAGAGGACTCCAGTGACAACCTGTGAAGCTCTGGTGAACTCCATGCCCAAGAGGGTTAAGGCAGTGCTGGAAAACATTGGTGGCCACACAAAATATTGACACTTTGGGCCCAATTTGGACATTTCCCCTTAGGGGTGTACTCACTTTTGTTGCCAGCGGTTTAGATATTAATGGCTGTGTGTTGAGTTATTTTGAGGGGACAGCAAATATACACTGTTATACAAGCTGTACACTCACTACTTTACATTGTAACAAAGTGTCATTTCTTCAGCGTTGTCACATGAAAAGAGAAAATAAAATATTTACAAAAATGTGAGGGGTGTACTTACTTTTGCGAGATGCTGTATATGAAACATACGTGTACAGATCCTCCCCCCAACAACACACACCAGACTATATGGAGCCTTCATACAGCCTTATAATCCTCCCTGAAAGAAGCTGCCAGCATTTAAAGGGGCGCACATCATGTCTTAGTGCATGCGGGGAATTCAGGGGATCCGTGTAATGAAATCTTCTATCGAATTGAATACAATGGAGTCTCAATGGTAACACCGAGTAAAGAAGAGGCAGTAATGAAATGTGTGACTCTGTACCCAAATAAAATTGATGTTTTGTTTTTTTTGTTTTTTTTTTCACACAAATAGAGCTTTCTTTTGGTGGTATTTGATCACCTCTGTTTTTTTTTTTTTTTTTTTTTTTTTTTTTTTTTTTTTTTCCTTTCTGCGTTATGAACAAAAAAATAGCAACAATTTAAAAAAAAAAACAATATTTTTTTTTACTTTGTTATAAAACATTCCCAATAAAAAAATTTAAAAAATCAAATGTTTTCATCAGTTTAGGTCAATATGTATTCTGCTACATATTTTTGGTAAAAAAAAATCCTAATAAGCGTATATTGGTTGGCATGCGCAAAAGTTATCGCATCTACAAACTATGGGACACATTTATGGACTTTTTTTTTATTTTATTTTTTTGTTTTTCCTAGTAATGGCGGCGATCAGCGTTTCTTTTTTTTTTTTTTTTTTTTTTTTTTTATTCCGGGACTGCAACATTGCAGGGGACAAGTCTGACACCGAGTGACACTTTTTGGGGACTAGTGACACCAATACAGTGATCAGTGCTAAAAATATGCACTGTCACTGTATAAATGTCACTGGCAGGGAAGGGGTTAACACTAGAGGTGATCAAGGGGTTAAGTAAGTGCCTAGGGCAGTGATGGCGAACCTTGGCACCCCAGATGTTTTGGGACTATATTTCCCATGATCCTCAGACCGCAGAGTGCATGAGCATCATGGGAAATGTAGTACCAAAACATCTGGGGTGGCAAGGTTTGCCATCACTGGCCTAGGGAGTGCCTTCTAACTGTGGGGGGAATAGATTTAGTAGAGGAGAAGAGAGATCTGTGTTTCAGCTTACCTCTCTCTCTTCCTCTGTGACAGAACCGCAGTCTGCTTTGTTGTTTATAGGCAGACCTCCGTTCTGTCATTCCGCCGAAAGATCACTGCCCACTCCGCCACCTCATCCAATCAGAGAATGCTTTGCATTCACTGGAAAATGGAAAAGCATTCTATGAATGGCACCCATGCCAAGCAGCCCATGCACCATTCAGAGAACACTGCCTTTTTTCTATGAATGCAAAGCATTCTCTGATTGGATGAGGTGGAGATCATGACAATCTATGCCCACCCCCTCCTCCTCATCCCATCAGAGAATGCTTTGCAGTCATTGAGAAAAAAAATAGGCGTTTTCTGAATGTCACCCATGCCGAGCAGCACAAGCACAATTCAGAGATCACTCTGCACTTTCCCAATGAATGCAAAGCAGGAGGATATCATGACATCACTGCCCACCCCTCCTCCTCATCCAATCAGAGAATGCTTTGGTTTTACAGGAAGTGGGCGTGTCCATGACAGCCTGGGTTTTACAGGTAGTGGGCGTGTCCATGACAGCCTGGGTTTTACAGGAAGTGGGCGTGTCCATGACAGCCTGGGTTTTACAGGTAGTGGGCGTGTCCATGACAGCCTGGGTTTTACAGGAGGTGGGCGTGTCCATGACAGCCTGGGTTTTACAGGAGGTGGGCGTGTCCATGACAGCCTGGGTTTTACAGGAGGTGGGAGTGTCCATGACAGCCTGGGTTTTACAGGAAGTGGGCGTGTCCATGACAGCCTGGGTTTTACAGGAGGTGGGCGTGTCCATGACAGCCTGGGTTTTACAGGAGGTGGGCGTGTCCATGACAGCCTGGGTTTTACAGGAGGTGGGCGTGTCCATGACAGCCTGGGTTTTACAGGAGGTGGGCGTGTCCATGACAGCCTGGGTTTTACAGGAGGTGGGCGTGTCCATGACAGCCTGGGTTTTACAGGAGGTGGGCGTGTCCATGACAGCCTGGGTTTTACAGGAGGTGGTCGTGTTCTATGCCAGCCTGGGTTTTACAGGAGGTGGGCGTGTCCATGACAACCTGGGTTTTACAGGAGGTGGGCGTTTTCTATGCCAGCCTGGGTTTTACAGGAGGTGGGTGTGTCCATGACAGCCTGGGTTTTAAAGGAAGTGGGTGTGTCCATGACAGCCTGGGTTTTACAGGAAGTGGGTGTGTCCATGACAGCCTGGGTTTTACAGGAGGTGTGTGTGTTCTATGCCAGCCTGGGTTTTACAGGAAGTGGGTGTGTTCAATGCCAGCCTGGGTTTTACAGGAAGTGGGCGTGTTCTACGCCAGCCTGGGTTTTACAGGAAGTGGGCGTGTTCTAGGCCAGCCTGGGTTTTACAGGAAGTGGGTGTGTCCCTGACTGGCTTGGTTTTACAGGAAGTGGGTGGAATGACAGTAGCTGTCATTTAACCTGGAAGAGGACTGGCAGTGCAGTGCCTGCAGGGGAGTATTGTAGCAAAAGCTGCATTTTTAGGGACAGCTGGGCAATTAAAAAAAATAAGAAACACAAACTGAAAATCTGGAGATGACTAATATATTGTTATAACCATTTCACAGGCAACCTCTGAATGGACGTTGGACTACCCTCCGTTTTTCGGCTGGTTTGAGTACGCCCTGTCACATCTCGCACGGCTCTTTGATCCAGAAATGCTGAAAGTTGAAAACCTCAACTATGCCAGCCAGGAAACCATCCTGTTCCAGAGACTCTCCGTAATCCTTACTGATCTCCTCTTCATATATGCCGCCAAACAGTAAGTGCGTCCTACACCTCCTCCATCTGCACTGACATAATAATTAGAAAACTGTTTTTAAGGAAGAATTCCAGATATACGTAGTTCCGTTGGTCCAGTGCAAGGCGTTCTCTGAATGGCGCCCGTGCTGTGCGGCCAACCTCGGAATGCAGCAGGGCAGCATCTCAAAATAAGACCTGGAAGCAAGTGTAGATCACAGGAGTAACCGTGTCTACTTCAATAATTTCCAGCTTCCAGGGGCATTGTCCAGGAATGGAATATATGTATACTCTACTGCAAATTACCTGGAAGACTGGCAACTGGTCCTCTGGTCCAAGTGCCTTTTGGAATGTAGCAATAATCCTCTACTATAATGAAGTAAATGACTCAGTAACAGCAGTTGCATCAGTACTTTAATGGCTGCAGGGCAAGGTAAAGCAGTAACGGCTAACGCGTTTCGGCCGAAACCTTACGCATAGCTATGAGTAGGATTTTAGCTGAAACGCGTTGATGTTACTGAGTAGCCAGCTTCATTTTCTTAACCAGTTCTTGTCCGGAAGGATTTGCTCCCTTAACCGCTTGTCGACCGCCGCAAGTAAATATACTGTGGCGGTCAGCCCCTCACAGGCAAAGTGACGTAAATAAACGTCACTAGCCTGTGAGGCTCTGGGGAGCGAGCGCGCGCTCCCGTGGGGTCACGGACCCCCCCCCCCCCCGCGCGCGGGACTGGCGGACCCGATGTCCACCGGTCACTCTGCGATCGTCGGGGGAGAGGGAGAAAGGCAGGCAGCTTGTGTAAACAAGCCGTCTGTCATTCTCCCTGTGTAGAAACACTGATCATACGGTTCTACTATGTAGGACCGTTGATCATTGTTCCTACAGCTCAAGCCACAGCCAATCACAGTTAGAATCACGCCCCTAGGGACACACATAACCCCTCCCTCTCAAATAAAGTTAACGCCTTCACTGCCAGTGTAATTTTACAGTAACAGTGCATATATATAGCACTGATTACTGTAGAAATGTCACTGGTAACCCCAAAAGTGTCAAAAATGTCAGTCAAGGGTCCGATCTGTCCGCCCAAATGTCGCAGTACCACAAAAAAAAATCGCAGATCGCCGCCATTACGCGTTAAAAAAAAAAAAACAACACAAATGACAAAAATCTTTCCCTTTGTTAGTAAACACAATAACTTTTGCGCAAACCAATCAAAATACGCTTTTTGCGTTTTTTTTTTTTTTTTACCAAACATATGTAGCATAAAACAAATTGGCCGAAAATGTTAAAAAATTTTGATTTTTACTTTTTTTTTTGGGGAATTTCATATAAAAAATGTGAAAAATATTGTTATTTTTGCAAAATTGACGCTCTTTTTTTGTTTATAGCGCGTGATCAAAAAATCGCACAGGGGATCAAATACCACCAAGAGAAAGCTCTGTTTGTGGGAAAAAAAGGACGTCAAATTCCTTTAGGTACAGCGTTGCACGACCGCGCAATTGTCCGTTAAAGTCACGCAGTGCCTTTAACGTGTTGAGATGTTATATTGGTTTCACTGGTAAAAATAAATAATTGAAATGGGTATACTGTATATTTGATTTTTGTTAAGTTGCCTAATAATTATGCACAGTAATAGTCACCTGCACACACAGATATCCCCCTAAAATAGCTAAAACTAAAAACAAACTAAAAACTACTTCCAAAAATAGTCAGCTTTGATATTAATGAGTTTTTTGGGTTCATTGAGAACATGGTTGTTGTTCAATAATAAAATTAATCCTCAAAAATACTCATTTGCCTAATAATTCTGCACTCCCTGTATATATACATACACAGAATAAAATGGCGATGGTTGCAATATTTTATGTCACACCGTATTTGCGCAGGAGAGAAATTTGCAAGTCTATGGCCGGCCTTGGGCAGCCACTATATTTATGGATTTGTAAGCTACAATGTATTACATTTTGTTTTTGGGTTTTATGGCAGTTTAGGGTAATCCTTGCAAACCTTTTGATATTATTACCAGAGCTGCATTGTTTCATGGAATTTGGATTAGTAAATGACTTCAATTGGTACCTTGAGATGTACTAATGTCCACCCAAGTTTGAAATAGTAATTTTGGGTGGAAACCGCCTTTTTAACTGCTGTGTGTACAGTGGATGTTCCATCCTGTCATTTGTTGTTTGGATCCAGGTGCTGCCGGAGCCTAGATGGGAAGACGGATCGCAGGGATGTCCTGGAGAGACCGACTTTTATCCTCTCCGTCCTCTTGCTGTGGAATTTTGGATTACTCGTTGTGGATCGTATCCTTTTCATTCAACTGTTATATTTGTTTTAGCCGTGGATCTCATCACCCCACTATAGGAGGGGACAGACACAAAAAAATAAACCCAGTTTCTTTCCAAATAACTTTTTTTTTTTTTTTTTTTTTTCAGTGCATTTGAGGTTTTTTTTATTTATATATATATATATATATATATATATATATATATATATATATATATATATAACCATGCTTATGTAAAGCTGGCTATAGACTCATCGAAATTCAGACCGTTCAGCAGGAACCAGATGCATTTTGATATAAACATAGAAAAGTTTCATTTATATGATTTTTGTGTTTAAATTTTTTTTTTTTTTTTTTTTTTTTTACTTTTATGTGAAAAAAATTACATCTCGGTTAAATGTGTGTCAAACAATGTGTATAATGTGCTGATTTTTTGCTAAAGATCTTGCTTTGCAGGGATAGGCAATAGAGAGATTGTTCCCTCTGTTCAAAACCCGTGTAATTCAGTTCAGTTTCCTGAGTGTAATATCAGACATCCACTTCCAGTACAATGGTTTCCTCTCGGGTATCATGCTTCTGTCAGTTGCACGCTTATTTCAGGTAAATGCCACTGAGGTATGTGTACACTGACAGGTAGAATGCGGCTCTTCCTGTGCCAGCCGGCAGCTGCATTCAGTGTACATCTCATAACCTGTGGGAGTAGCAATATAGGAGGGGGCCACTTCCATCGCTAACTGGCTTTCAAAGGCACTTTAAAAAAAAAATGTTTTTTTTTTTTATATTATTTAAAAAAATAATTTTTACACTGTCCCTTTTTTTTTTTTTTTTGATCATATTTCTTGCTGTCTCAAGAAATATAAACATCCCTTGTGATAGCAGTAAAGCATTACAGGTCCTCTTTATGGAGAGATCTGAGGTCTATAAGACCCCAGATCTCTCCTCTACCCTTGAAAGCATGAGATAGGGGAAAAAAAAAGACGTTGATCTCACACTTTCCACAAAAAAAAAAAAAGGTCTTGTTTACATTCTCCCTAACCAGAAGTGATGAAATGCTTGTCGCTTCCGGTCTCCTAGACCATAGAAGTGATCGAAGACATTCCGGCAATGGGCCGCAACCACCGGATCAGATTTCAGGCTCACTGGTGATTGTGTGTATGTATGTATGTATGTATGTATGTGTGTGTGTGTGTTTATGTATGTGTTTATATATATATATATATATATATATATATTTATTATTACTATACAGGCTTTATATAGCGCCAACAATTTGCGCAGCGCTTTACAATGTGAGGGAAGACAATACAGTTACAATACAATTCAAAACAGGAGGAACTAGAGGGCCCTGCTCGTTAGAGCTTATATATACAGTGCCTTGCAAAAGTATTCGGCCCCCTTGAACTTTACGACATTTCAGGCTTCCAATATAAAGATATAAAACTGTAATTTTTTTGTGAAGAATCAACAAGTGGGACACAATCATGAAGTGGAACGACATTTATTGGATAAATGTAAGTCGCTTGGGGTATGTCTCTATCAGTTTTGCACATCGAGAGACTGAAATTTTTGCCCATTCCTCCTTGCAAAACAGCTCGAGCTCAGTGAGGTTGGATGGAGAGCCTTTGTGAACAGCAGTTTTCAGTTCTTTCCACAGATTCTCGATTGGATTCAGGTCTGGACTTTGACTTGGCCATTCTAACACCTGGATATGTTTATTTGTGAACCATTCCATTGTAGATTTTGCTTTATGTTTTGGATCATTGTCTTGTTGGAAGACAAATCTCCGTCCCAGTCTCAGGTCTATTGCAGACTTCATCAGGTTTTCTTCCAGAATGGTCCTGTATTTGGCTCCATCCATCTTCCCATCAATTTTAACGATCTTCCCTGTCCCTGCTGAAGAAAAGCAGGCCCAAACCATGATGCTGCCACCACCATGTTTGACAGTGGGGATGGTGTGTTCAGGGTGATGAGCTGTGTTGCTTTTACGCCAAACATAACTTTTTGCATTGTTGCCAAAAAGTTATATTTTGGTTTCATCTGACCAGAGCACCTTCTTCCACATGTTTGGTGTGTCTCCCAGATGGCTTGTGGCAAACTTTAAACAACACTTTTCATGGATATCTTTAAGAAATGGCTTTCTTCTTGCCACTCTTCCATAAAGGCCAGATTTTTGCAGTATACGACTGATTGTTGTCCTATGGACAGAGTCTCCCACCTCAGCTGTAGATCTCTGCAGTTCATCCAGAGTGATCATGGGCCTCTTGGCTGCATCTCTGATCAGTCTTCTCCTTGTATGAGCTGAAAGTTTAGAGTGACGGCCAGGTCTTCGTAGATTTGCAGTGGTCTAATACTCCTTCCATTTCAATATTATCGTTGCACAGTGCTCCTTGGGATGTTTAAAGTCTGGGAAATATTTTTGTATCCAAATCCGTCTTTAAACTTCTCCACAACAGTATCTCGGACCTGCCTGGTGTGTTCCTTGTTCTTCATGATGCTCTCTGCGCTTTAAATGGACCTCTGAGACTATCACAGTGCAGGTGCATTTATACGGAGACTTGATTACACACAGGTGGATTCTATTTATCATCATTAGTCATTTATGTCAACATTGGATCATTCAGAGATCCTCACTGAACTTCTGGAGAGAGTTTGCTGCACTGAAAGTAAAGGGGCTGAATAATTTTGCACGCCCAATTTTTCAGTTTTTTATTTGTTAAAAAAGTTTGAAATATCCAAAAAATTTCGTTCCACTTCATGATTGTGTCCCACTTGTTGTTGATTCTTCACAAAAAATTACAGTTTTATATCTTTATGTTTTGAAGCCTGAAATGTGGCAAAAGTTCTCAAAGTTCAAGGGGGCCGAATACTTTCGCAAGGCAGTGTGTGTGTGTGTGTGTGTGTGTGTGTGTGTGTGTGTGTGTGTGTGTGTGTGTGTGTGTGTATGTATATATATATATATATCTCAAAAAAATTAAAGGAACACTTTTTATTCAGAGTATAGCATCAAGTCAAGTTAAACTCCTGGGATATTGATCTGGTCAGTTAAGTAGCATAGGGGGTTGTTAATCAGTGTCAGCTGCTTTGGTGTTAATAAGATTAACTAGATGGGCAACAATGAGATGACTTCCAAAACAGAAATGGTTTTAAAGGTGGAGGCTACTGTCTTTTTTTTTTTTCCCTACTCAACCTTTCTGGCATTTTTTTTTACTGGTTTTGCATTTGGCTAGGGTCAGTGTCACTACTGGTAGCATGAGGTGATACCTGGACCCTATAGAGGTTGCACAGGCAGTCCAACTCTTCCAGGACAGCACATCAATACGTGCCATTGCCAGAAGGTTTGCTTTGTCTCCCAGCACAGTCTCCAGAGCATGGAGGAGATTCCAGGAGACAGACAGTTACTCTAGGAGAGCTGGACAGGGCCGTAGAAGGTCCTTAAAGCAGCGTTCCGCCCCCCTAAAATGAATATACAGTCCAGGCCCAAAAAAAACCTCCTATGGAAAATAAGTGAATAAACCAGTGGTCACTAAATTGCAAAAACCTCTCACAGTGCCACCAGTCCTCAGCATGGGATGTAGATGTAAAGAGTTTTAAACAGAATATGGACAGCGCACAGTAAGGGTATGTGTAAGAGATAACCCATGAGCAGCCGACCAAAGGTAAGGAGAACTAGTTTATTAACAGTTAAAAGGTAAAATAACGAAGCGCAAGTGGTTGCCACATGGTCCTGGGTAACAGTGAGGACGTTGAGAAAGGTTCCATAATGACACTCAAGACGGGCCAATTGCCACTCTCTCAATCAGGATGTTGGGACCCTTGGATGGATTAGAGATCCTCTATGGAGCAAGGAGTGGATTCAGGCAGGACGCTGCCGGCGCGTGTACCGGCCGTTGTATACAAGTGCCATAAGCAGCGCAACTTCCGGGATTGACGTCACACAGTAATTGGGTAACCAAGCCCAGTGCAGGAAGAAGCGTGCTTGTTCCCGTGACTACATGTTTCGTTTGCATGCGCTTTGTCAAGTCATAATTTGTTAATTGTTGCCATTTTCAGAGCAGAGAGAGCAGAGAGGAGCACTGCATTGTTCAGGAGCGATTAGGTGTGGAGAAAGAGAGTCCTACAACATTTTAGTGCAAATGTGATGCAATTTGACCCATGCAAAATATATGGCTCAAATTAGATTAGAGGAGAAGCGTTTTAACCTCAGGCAACGTGGGGGGTTCTTTACTGTTAGGGCTACAAGATTGTGGAATTCTCTACCACAAGAGGTGGTTTCTGCGGGTAGTATGGTGGCTTTCAAAAGACTCTTAGACGTACATCTCAAGGATCAGAACATTAAGGGCTATGTGAGATGATTACAGCCACACACAGCTACACAGGTTGAACTGGATGGACTATTGTCTTTATTCAACCTCACCTACTATATACTATACACTATATACTAAATCGCATCGCACAGACATCACATGTGAGGTGCACAGGAATGCGGTGCGTTTTTGGTGCAAATCACATGCGGTGTTCAGCATGCACCAGTGCGATCCCAGGCTGTGTTCCATCAACGACACCTCCAAACAGAGCCCAAGCTAATAAGAAAGCCATGGAATCAAAAACGTCAAAACCGCCAGGTAGCAGCGCTTTTTGGCGTTTGACGTTAGAGCGTTTTTACAGTTAAAAAAACGCCACTCAAACCCCCTTAGTTTTTTTTTTTTTTTTACAGCCAGAAAATGCCCCTGCTGAAAACAGGAAAACAGTCTGTGTGCATGGAGACATAGGAGAACATGCTGGGGCGTTTACTGGCTGCAGAAAAAAAAACCTCTGATGCCAAAACAGCTGTAAAAACGTCCCGTGTGCATGAGGGCTAAAGCTGGAGTTGGGACTGTAAAATAAATCTTCTCCATGAGACCTGTCGAGTGAACTGACCCTTTAATCTTCCCACAGAAGAGGCATCTGGAGAGCGCCTTCCTCTTTGCTGTGCTGCTGAACTTCAAGCACATCTATCTGTACATCGCCCCAGCCTATGGCATCTATCTGTTAAGATCATACTGCTTCACTTCCGATAATGCAGGTCAGTGTCTGAAATTCAACACTTTTCTAATAAAAAACAGGTGTTGCATTTTTTTTTTAAGCATTTTCTGTTGTGGAAATACTTTTAACTGCAGGTCAGCCAATTCAAGGTGAAGGGTCACTTAAAGAGGAAGTAAACCCTCCTCTGACACTTTTACCTATAGGTAAGCCTATGATAAGTCTTACCTATAGGTACTGTAAATATCTCCTAAACATGTACCGTTTAGGAGATATTTACCTTAAATGCATCCAGTGACGTCACTGGCGCATGCGCTCTGAAGGAACGGCCGCTGGTGCCGTTTCTTCAGAGCCCCGTGCCGTGACCGTCGGCTCCCGCGCGCGTGCGCGGGAGTGACGTCACCGCGGCTCCGGCCAATCAGATGGCCAGATGCTGCGATCCCGTAAGACGGGCGACTAGACATGTCGGCCGTCATACAGGTGAGTGAGCGGCACGGCGGGGGCTCGTTCTAAGGTAAGTATTTCATAATGAGCTAATATGCGATGCATACTAGCTCATTATGTCTTTCTCTTGCAGGTTTCAAAAAAAAATAAAAATGTTTTGGGGGTTTACAACCTCTTTAACCACTTAAGCCCCGGAAGATTTTACCCCCTTCCTGACCAGGGGTTTTTTTGCGATTTTTTACTGCGTGACTTTAACGGACAATTGCGCGGTCGTGCGACGCTGTACCTAAACGAATTTCACGTCCTTTTTTTCCCACAAACAGAGCTTTCTTTTGGTGGTATTTGATCACCTGTGCGATTTTTTGATCATGCGCTATAAACAAAAAAAAGAGTGTAAATTTTGCAAAAATAACAATATTTTTCACTTTTTTTTTTATATGAAATTCCCCAAAAAAAATGTAAAAATCAAAATTTTTTAACATTTTTGGCCAAATTGTTTTATGCTACATATGTTTGGTAAAAAAAAAAATCGCAAAAAGCGTATTTTGATTGGTTTGCGCAAAAGTTATCGCGTTTACTAACAAAGGGAAAGATTTTTGTCATTTTTGGTGTTTTTTTTTAACGAGTAATGGCGGCGATCTGGGATTTTTTTTTTTTTTTTTGCGGTACTGCGACATTGCGGCGGACAGATCGGACCCTTGACTGACATTTTTGACATTTTTGGGGGTACCAGTGACATTACTGCAGTAATCAGTGCTATACATATGCACTGTTACTGTAATAATGACACTGGCAGGGAAGGGGTTAACTGTATTGGAGAGGGAGGGGTTAAGTGTGTCCTAGGGGTGTGTTTATAACTGTAGTGGGACATGGCTACTAGTGTAAAAACAGAGATCAACGGTTCTACATAGAACCGTCTGATCTCCATTTTTACACAGGGGAGAATGACAGGCGGCTTGTTTACATAAGCCGCTCTGCCTTTCTCCCGCTCTACCGACGATCGTAGTGTGACCGGCGGACATCGGGTCTGCCGGTCACACGCCCGCACTCCTCCCTGAACGAGCCTCAGCGGGTGCGCGCCTCAGCGGGCGCGCGCTCGCCCGCTATTGGCTCAAAACCCAGTGACAGGCGAGCGACGTAGATCTACGTCACTCTGCCTGGCCGGGGCTGACTGCCGCAGTAAATATACTGTGCGCAGTCAGCAACCGGTTAACTTAACTCGGCCACTGGAAGCAAAGTGTAATAGCTGGCTTTTCTTTGCACCCATGTATAAATGTGGGTGCAGCTCAGACTTCTAGATGATGCAAATCGATTGCCAACTGCTGGGAGTGCCGGCCAGGAGCGGAGTTCGTCTCGGCTCCAGACCTCAGTATGTAGTGAAGGAGAGGTCCCTCAAGCTGCACATTGCTATTTTTCAATTTTTATTTTTAATTTCTTCATTTTTAATTTTTTTTTTTCTTTTCTAATGGTTTTTATTAGAATTTTTTTAACAACATAAAAGTGTATGTATAGAGGAGAGAGATAGAGGCATAATGGACTTTGATGGTACCATAAACACTGGACGTAAATGGAGAATACCAATTTTGTATATAAAAATATGAATTTATTAAAGCGGAGTTCCACCCTAATTTTATACTTACCTCCATCTTCTCGTTCCGGGTCACCTGAAAAACAAATGGATAATCGCAATTTTTTTTTTTTTTTTACTTACCTCGTATAGAAGAAAATATACTCACCTTACTTCCTTCTTCCTCCCCTCGGCGGCCATGGCGATTCGTCACTTCCTGGCTTTGCAATGATTCCTGGGAGCTGAACGTCATCGCTCCCAGGAATCAATGCGCCTGCACTGGCCCGACGTCAGTTCCGGTGCAGGCGCCGTCATACCTTGCTAAACAGCTTCTGAGCATGCCCAGAAGCTGTGGAGGGATGACGCGCACGCCCCGGAAGTGACGGTGGGGCCGGTGCAGTGCATCGTGTGACCGAAGAGGACGGAAGAGGACGCAGAAGAGGATTGTGCTGGCTTCAAGCTGCCCACACCTGAGATGGTAAGTGCGACACGGGACAGATCAGAGGCTATCCATTGTGGAATGTACTAGCCCTGACTGTCCCGGGGGTATGTTTTATTAAAAAACGTATTCCCAGGGTGGAACTCCGCTTTAAATCACCATAAAATCATTTGTGAAAAATGCAAAAACGTACACAAATCATATAAATAAATGTACATCACGTCTGAAGAAGCTCTATAGTACGAATACCATGGATGAGATCGCAAAAAACAGTATAGTAACTGCAATGCGCATCATCCTAGTAGATTCTGCCCCGCGTGTTTCGTGGAATATAACCGCTTCCTCAGGGGCTTTTAAAAATCTTTTTTTGAGAGCTTGATTCAGCATCTAATATTAAGAGAAAAACAAAAATTTATATTCAAATAAAACGACATACAGAACAGCAAAGGTATAATTCACACGCATACATGATCCCTCACCAACGCCTTACTCAGGGCGGAGCAAGATACAAAGTGGGCACAGGCAGGCGAATATCAGAAAAACGCCTCCCCCGGGCGGATGTGGGAGCCCTAACCCATGAAAAAATTGAGAGAAAAGCAGGACTGAGATATATATATATATATATATATATATATATATATAATGAATGTGCAATTATATAGATGGTAATCCCTTCAGTTTCTGTACACAGATGTTGTTAAAACATACCGTATGAGACTAGCAATAGGGGATTCCAAACCTCAAGGGTTGAAACTGAGGGTTTCCCCGAATTTAGAGTAAAACTACTCCACACCTGAGGAGATATCTTCGTAAGAATATAAGAGGGCTATACTCCAAAGTCAGGTCTGAAGAAATGGACATAATAAGGTAGAGAAAATCCTAAGGACTGATGCACACTGGATGTTATAAAAACGCCAGTAGCTTTGTAGTGAGTTTTTTGGCAGTAGCGTTTTTTTTACCTTTTTTTTTTTTGCTAAAAATCACCTCCCTGCTATTTTAGTAACTCTGAGTTTCCCACAATGCTTGCCAGAATTGCATTGCATGGGTGTGAACACCCATGTGATGTGATTCTGTCAAGCTCACTGCATTTTGCAATCTGTTTCGGGGTGTTGTTCATGGAACATTAGGCCCCCCGTTGACATCGGGCAGATTTGACACGTCAAATCGCATGCCGAATCAGAGCCTATGGCTGGCAACGTGATTCCCAAAAGTACCATATTTTTCGCCGTATAAGACGCACCGGCATATAAGATGCACCCAATTTTAAAGGAGGAAAATCTAGAAAAAAAAGATTCTGAACCAAATACTGCAGTAAAATATTTTATATCAACAGGTGAGGGTATAGGCATGGCACAGGTGAGGGTATAGGCATGGCACAGGTGATGGTATAGGCATGGCACAGGTGATGGTATAGGCATGGCACAGGTGATGGTATAGGCATGGCACAGGTGATGGTATAGGCATGGCACAGGTGATGGTATAGGCATGGCACAGGTGATGGTATAGGCATGGCACAGGTGATGGTACAGGCATGGCACAGGTGAGGGTATAGGCATGGCACAGGTGAGGGTATAGGCATGGCACAGGTGAGGGTATAGGCATGGCACAGGTGATGTTTTAGGCATGGCACAGGTGGTGGTTCAGGCATGGCACAGGTGATGTTTAGGCATGGCACAGGTGGTTTAGGCATGGCACAGGTGGTACAGGCATGGCACAGGTGGTGGTACAGGCATGGCACGGGTTGGCTTCAATCACTTACCTGCTCTCCTTTGCTGCCTGCGAGACGTCCATGGCGCTGCTCCTCTCGTCCTCTTCTTCTGACGGCGGCGGGATTCTGGGAACCGTCCACGGCACTGCTCCTCTCGTCCTCTTCTGTCTTCTTTGGCGGCAGCTCTCTCGGCCCGGCGGGAAGGAGATTGGGCGGTGACGGTGCATGACTGACGCACGCACCGGCACCGCCCCCATTGCAACGTCAGGACTCAGCAGGCAAAATGTGTATTTGCCGTATAAGACGCACCAACTTTTCCCCCCCAGTTTTGGGGAAGAAAAAGTGCGTCTTATACGGCGAAAAATACGGTAGTTTCTGCACTATTTTTGGCGACTCCAGGGCAGTTTCAATAGACATCTGTGCATAAACCTGTACAGATGTCTGTCAAATCGCCCCCGAAGTCGCACTGATAGTTTGAAATTGTGTGCAGTCAGCTTTATGATTTCAAACCCGCCCTCAGTGTGAACCGGTGCCGTTGCTGGCAATAGGCTCCGATTTGACATGCGATTCAACATGACAAATTGCATGCCAAATCAGCACAATGTCAACAGGGCTTCATGTTCCATGAATGATACCTCGAAACAGATTGCAAAATGCAGTGCACTAGCCAGAAAACAGCCGCTGTAAAAACGTCCCGTCTGCATGAGGCCTAACAGTAACATTTAGCATGTTCTCTACATAGCTTGTGCAGTGATGAAAGCAGTGGGAGGGGCCCAGGCTGTCTGCAGAAATCTACAGAAGGGGCGGGTACAAGACCAGTCACCCTGCAAAAGGAGAGGGAGCAGCAGTGAGCGGTCTTTATTACAGAAAGCTCCAAAGTCTCACACTGGATTACTGCACAGATCTGGAATAAATACACAAAGCACACCAAGATTCAAGGAAGAAAACAGGACTCCTGTATTTGGACAATATTTGCTTATCTGAGTTCAGCTGTCAGGAAAATAGAAGGTGGTGTACAGGGATAAGAACTATTTTTACAGTCTT
Source organism: Pelophylax lessonae (assembly GCF_965119305.1). Taxonomy (NCBI): domain Eukaryota; kingdom Metazoa; phylum Chordata; class Amphibia; order Anura; family Ranidae; genus Pelophylax; species Pelophylax lessonae. Next base: position 716,057,934 of record NC_138769.1, on the reverse strand, counting down.
TTAGGTGTTTCATACACAGTCGTTTTTACATTGTTTGTTCGAGGTAAAAGAGGAAGGTGGTGGAAGACGCCTTTCCCTTTTACCCCAAACATGGTTGACTGATGTGACTGCTAAAATGTAACTGATACAAATTTAAAAAAAAAAATCATTATTGTCCTAAAAAAAAGAAAACCCCAAAATGTCCAACTTTAGGACAAAACTACCTAGCTTAGAGGGAAACTGAAAGAACATGGTCTATGCATAAAAAAAATAAGGATTGGCAGACAGAGGTAGATTGCTGATGAAAATTGGATTCTGCTTTCCTTTCTGACACCGATTGTGTTTTGTTCTGTAGATGGATCTTTAAAATGGAGAAGTTTCAGCATTCTGCGACTCCTCTCTTTGGCTGTTATTGTGCTGTTCGTGTTCACAGTTTCATTTGGACCTTTTGTCTACATGGTATGAATTGTTTTATTAGCATGTAAAATTGTGGCCAGGCTATGGACATTCCAGTGTTTACAGTACTGAATGAATGCGCTTTGAAACAAGCCTGCATTGACCTCTGTAGCTGCAGGCACTGCGGAGTAATTCATCCTCAAATGTCACAGCAGGAGCACTGAAGTCCTCTAATCAGGATGAGTTTCCCCAGAGAACCTGAAGCTACAGAGGTCAGTGAGGGCTTGTTTTGAAGAACCAACAGATTGTAACCATTCCTTACTCAACTCAAAACGAAAAGAGAAAGATTTGTCAGATTTGGGAGTGCACACGTAGAGCAGACCCCTACGGGACTCCATAGGTTCCTGGTGACATGGGGAAACCTCTGTAGCTGCAGGCACTGTGGAGTAATTCATCCTCAAATGTCACAGCAGGAGCACTGATGTCCTTTAATCAGGATGAGTTGCCCCAGAGAACCTGAAGCTACAGAGGTCAGTGAGGGCTTGTTTTGAAGAACCGACAGATTGTAACCATTCCTCACTCAACCCAAAACGAAAAGAGAAAGATTTGTCAGATTTGGGAGTGGGAGCGCACACGTAGAGCAGACCCCTACGGGACTCCATAGGTTCCGGTGACACAGGGAAACATATGGAATGGGCCACTGCGGCTGGAGGGCACTTACGAAAGTAAATGCAGGGAAGGTAATTTTTTTCCTAGAAAAAAGCAAATACATTTCAGTTTTATTATCTGTTTAATGAAACAAGAATATACTTTTATATGTAAATATTTGTATTAAATTTCTTCACATACATAACAAATATACAATAAAAATAAAAAGACATTACAGTATAACAATGCGGAAAGATATTGGTTTACACAAAACTTTAGAAAGTTTATATTTGGTGTTTTCAGCTTATTTTTGACCCCTCTTTTCCTTTCCCCTTTTTCTCTCTCCTCCCTCAAAAAAAAAAAAAAAAAAAGGGGGGGGGGGGGGTAGTTTTCTATCTACTAAATAATTTTGTTTAAGGGTATATATACACATATACCAAATACCTGTGTCACCTAACAATTCCTCTGTGAGAAGGAAAAAGGGAAAAAAAAAAAACCCAAACCCGCTTGTTCCTATTTAAGGGTATATGCATTGTACACACATATACCCACTAATTGTGTACCGAAAAATATCCTTTAGTTTAGAATATACTTTTAATGTTATTTATTAACCACTTAAGCCCTGGAAGATTTTACCCCCATTCCGACCAGGGGGTTTTTTGTGATTTTTTTTTTTTTTTTTTTTTTTTTTACTGCGTGACTTTAACGGACAATTGCGCGGTCGTGCGACGCTGTACCTAAACGAATTTTTTCCCACAAACAGAGCTTTCTTTTGGTGGTATTTGATCACCTGTGCGATTTTTTGATCATGCGCTATAAACAAAAAAAGAGCGTAAATTTTGCAAAAATAACAATATTTTTCACATTTTTTTTATATGAAATCCCCCCCAAAAAAAATTAAAAAATCTTTTTAACATTTTTGGCCAATTTGTTTTATGCTACGTATGTTTGGTAAAAAAAATCGCAAAAAGCGTATTTTGATTGGTTGTGCAAAAGTTATTGCGTTTACTAACAAAGGGGAAGATTTTTGTCATTTTTGGTGTTTTTTTTTTTGTTTTTTTTTTAACGAGTAATGGCGGCGATCTGCGATTTTTTTTTTTTTTTTTTTTTTTTTTTTTTTTTTTTTTTTTTTTTTTTTGCGGGACTTCGACATTGCGGTGGACAGATCGGACCCTTGACTGACATTTTTGACACTTTTTTGGGGTTACCAGTGACATTACTGCAGTAATCAGTGCTATACATATGCACTGTTACTGTAAAAATGACACTGGCAGGGAAGGGGTTAACTGTATTGGAGAGGGAGGGGTTAAGTGTGTCCTAGGGGTGTGTTTCTAACTGTGATGGGACAGGTCTACTATTGTAAAAACAGAGATCAACGGTCCTACAGGGGAGAATGACAGGCGGCTTGTTTACATAAGCCGCCCGCCTTTCTCCCGCTCTACCGACGATCGTAGTGTGAACGAGCTGCGGCGGGCGCACGCTCGCCCGCTATTGGCTCACAAACCGGTCACAGGCTAGTGACGTATATATACGTCACTTTGCCTGGCCGGGGCTGACCGCCGCAGTATATCTACTTGCGGCGGTCGGCAAGCGGTTAAATATATAATAAAAATACATATATGAGAATAATTGTGCCAATAAATGCGTCCAATCTTGTGATTTACACAGCCATCCTACGCTGTGCAGCCAGCCTGCTAATTGGATAGATGTGTTCATTCTCCTTCACTGCTAATTAATGTAACAAAGGGTTAATTTTCATGTTACATTCATTTATTGGCAGGTTCATATATTTACCCTTTCAGATTTGTGGATGAAGTACAATAATTAAGACCACACACAAGTAGTAAAGTAATAAAAAAATTTACTTCGCTTCGATTAACCACTTGCCGACTGCTCACAGTATATTTACTGCGGCAGTCAGCCCCTCACAGGCAGAGCGACGTAGGTCTACGTCGCTAGCCTGTGAGGGTCTAGGGAGCGAGCGCGGGCCCCCGCCTGGTCAAAGACCCCCCCGCGCATGTGACCGGCGGACCCGATGTCCGCCGGTCACTCTGCGATCGTCGCTGCAGAGGAAGAAAGTCAGGCGGCTAATGTAAACAAGCCGCCTGTCATTCTCCCCTGTGTAGAAACGGTGATCACACGGTTCTACTATGAAGGACCGTTGATCACTGTTTCTACAGCTCAAGCCACAGCCAATCACAGTTAGAAGCGCGCCCCTAGGGACACACAAAACCCCTCCCTCTCAAATAAAGTTAACCCCTTCACTACCAGTGTCATTTTACAGTAACAGTGCATATGTATAGCGCTGATTACTGCAGTAGTGTTACTGGTAACCCCAAAAGTGTAAAAAATGTCAGTCAAGGGTCCGATCTGTCCGACGCAATGTCGCAGTACCGCAAAAAAAATCGCAGATCGCCGCCATTACGCGTTAAAAAAAAAAACAACAAAAATGACAAAAATCTTTCCCTTTGTTAGTAAACGCGATAACTTTTGCGCAAACCAATCAAAATACGCTTTTTGTGATTTTTTTTTTTTTACCAAACATATGTAGCATAAAACAAATTGACCGAAAATGTTAAAAAATTTTGATTTTTAAATTTTTTTTTGGGGAATTTCATATTAAAAAATGTGAAAAATGTTGCTATTTTTGCAAAATTTACGCTCTTTTTTTGTTTATAGCGCGTGATCAAAAAATCGCACAGGTGATCAAATACCACCAAAAGAAATCTCTGTTTGTGGGAAAAAAAGGACGTCAAATCTGTTTAGGTACAGCGTCGCACGACCACGCAATTGTCCGTTAAAGTCACGCAGTGCCGAATCGCAAAATAGGCCCTTGTCAGGAAGGGGGTAAAATCTTCCGGGGCTTAAGTGGTTAAAGATGGACTACAGATGATAATACAAATAAATTCAAATTCAGTTTCAATCCAAGGAACCCTTCAACTTCTGAAGTCATCAGAAAGTTCTGGAATCGACAATCTCTATATCTCCAGGCACATATTCACTGGTATGTCCTGGATGAGGTTCTGACTCATCTCAAGCTTGGATTGTATTTTAAATGTGAAAAAAAGGAGCCAATAAGCTGGTTTTATCCAGTTCTAACAAAAGAATGGCTATAACGGTCCTGAGATAGTGTGACCATCGGTGAGGTCAGAAAGATCAATGTATGCAGGAATGGCAGAGCCATTCAGTATACTGAAATGTTTATAAGAAATTATCACTTAAAACTATCATAGTTAATAACAATACCAAGTTCTTTGTCAGTCATCATTATCAATATAGACCCGTACTACAATTGAGCAGGCTAGAGGTGGGCAGGTGACACAGGAAGCTACAAATCCTAACCAGGAAATAGTGGTGTCCCTGGACTGGACTGTGCAGTGTGGTGTGGGTGTGGGAATCACATGACTGGCTAAACGGAATCCTTTAAAAGGTAAAATAATTCACAAGCACAAAACTTAAAATGTTTTTATTCTGGAACACAGTCGCATGCCAACAAGATTTTGTTTTTTACACAATAAGATAATGAATATTAGTATACTGAATGATGAAAGTAACATTCCTGTACACATTTTTTAAGGGTCAACTTCCTCAAGTCATTTCTCGCCTTTTTCCCTTCAAGAGAGGTCTCTGTCATGCTTACTGGGCTCCAAACTTCTGGGCATTATACAATGCAGCAGATAAAGTGCTTTCTAATATTGGTAAGGTTTTACACGTTTCTAAAATTTCAACACTAAACCCATACAGATTATACATTGATAAGTGCACACTCATCTGTAGTCACTAAATACCGGAATAAGCAGGAAGTGATGTCACCAAATACTGGCCCGTTCTTGCTCACAAAAAAATGAAGTGCGTTAGAAGAATCTAGTGCTGCCCTCTTTTACACACAGCTTGCTCCCCAATATCCATTTCATCAAAAGGATGTGAACTTCATTACATGCATAGCTCACTCCCCAATATCTGTTCCAGATCTGCACTCCAGTACACTCCACTCACCCCCCAGTATCCATGTCACCAGTGAGATCTGCACTCCAGTACACTCCACTCACCCCCCAGTATCCATGTCACCAGTGAGATCTGCACTCCAGTACACTCCACTCACCCCCCAGTATCCATGTCACCAGTGAGATCTGCACTCCAGTACACTCCACTCACCCCCCAGTATCCATGTCACCAGTGAGATCTGCACTCCAGTACACTCCACTCACTCCCCAGTATCCATGTCACCAGTGAGATCTGCACTCCAGTACCCTCCACTCACTCCCCAGTATCTATGTCACCAGTAAGATCTGCACTCCAGTACACTCCACTCACTCCCCAGTATCCATGTCACCAGTGAGATCTGCACTGCACTCACCCCCCCCCCCCCCAGTATCCATGTCACCAGTGAGATCTGCACTGCACTCACCCCCCAGTATCCATGTCACCAGTGAGATCTGCACTGCACTCACCCCCCAGTATCCATGTCACCAGTGAGATCTGCACTCCAGTACCCTCCACTCACTCCCCAGTATCCATGTCACCAGAGAGATCTGCACTGCACTCACCCCCCAGTATCCATGTCACCAGTGAGATCTGCACTCCAGTACACTCCACTTACTCCCCAGTATCCATGTCACCAGTGAGATCTGCACTCCAGTACACTCCACTTACTCCCCAGTATCCATGTCACCAGTAAGATCTGCACTCCAGTACACTCCACTCACCCCCCAGTATCCATGTCACCAGTGAGATCTGCACTCCAGTACACTCCACTCACTCCCCAGTATCCATGTCACCAGTGAGATCTGCACTCCAATACACTCCACTCACCCCCCAGTATCCAGTCACCAGTGAGATCTGCACCCCAGTACACGCCACTCACTCCCCAGTATCCATGTCACCAGTGAGATCTGCACTCCAGTACACTCCACTCACTCCCCAGTATCCATGTCACCAGTGAGATCTACACTCCACTCACCCCCCAGTATCCATGTCACCAGTAAGATCTGCACTCCAGTACACTCCACTCACCCCCCAGTATCATTGTCACCAGTGAGATCTGCACTCCAGAACACTCCACTCACTCCCCAGTATCCAGTCACCAGTGAGATCTGCACTCCAGTACACTCCACTCACTCCCCAGTATCCAGTCACCAGTGAGATCTGCACTCCAGTACACTCCACTCACTCCCCAGTATCCATGTCACCAGTGAGATCTGCACTCCAGTACCCTCCACTCACTCTCCAGTATTCATGTCACCAGTGAGATCTGCACTCCAGTACCCTCCACTCACTCCCCAGTATCCATGTCACCAGTAAGATCTTCACTCCAGTACACTCCACTCACTCCCCAGTATCCATGTCACCAGTGAGATCTGCACTGCACTCACCCCCCAGTATCCATGTCACCAGTGAGATCTGCACTGCACTCACCCCCCCAGTATCCATGTCACCAGTGAGATTTGCACTCCAGTACCCTCCACTCACTCCCCAGTATCCATGTCACCAGAGAGATCTGCACTGCACTCACCCCCCAGTATCCATGTCACCAGTGAGATCTGCACTCCAGTACACTCCACTTACTCCCCAGTATCCATGTCACCAGTGAGATCTGCACTCCAGTACACTCCACTCACTCCCCAGTATCCATGTCACCAGTGAGATCTGCACTCCAGTACACTCCACTTACTCCCCAGTATCCATGTCACCAGTAAGATCTGCACTCCAGTACACTCCACTCACCCCCCAGTAACCATGTCACCAGTGAGATCTGCACTCCAGTACCCTCCACTTACTCCCCAGTATCCATGTCACCAGTGAGATCTGCACTCCAATACACTCCACTCACCCCCCAGTATCCAGTCACCAGTGAGATCTGCACCCCAGTACACTCCACTCACTCCCCAGTATCCATGTCACCAGTGAGATCTGCACTCCAGTACACTCCACTCACCCCCCAGTATCTATGTCACCAGTGAGATCTGCACTCCAGTACACTCCACTCACCCCCCAGTATCATTGTCACCAGTGAGATCTGCACCCCAGTACACTCCACTCACCCCCCAGTATCCATGTCACCAGTGAGATCTGCACTCCAGTACACTCCACTCACCCCCCCAGTATCCATGTCACCAGTGAAATCTGCACCCTAGTACACATACAGAAATTCACTACCCAGTATCCATGTTGCTAGTGATATCTGCACTGCAGCACACACATCTCACTCTCTAGTATTCAGTACACATAGCTCATTCCCCAGTGTCCATATCACCAGTGAGATCTGCACTCCAGTACGTTCAGCTCACTTCCAGTATCCATGTCACCAGTGAGATCTGCATCACAGTTCACACACATTACCTATCGGTATCCATGTCATAAGGAAGATCTGCTTTCCAGCACACACACATAGCTCACTCCTCAGTATCCATGTTGCTAATGAGATCTGCAATTCATTAAACACACCTCACTCCTCAGTATCTATATCACCAGTGAGATCTGCATTCTAGTTAGCACAGCTTACCTCTAGGATCCATGTCACCTGTGTGATCCGCACTCCAGCACACACATCTTTCTTCTTCATATCCATGTCACTAATGGGTTATGTATTACTGTACACACAGCTCACTATTCAGTATTCATGACATCAGTGAGATTGTCACTTTAGTACACATAGCTCACTCCCCAGTATCCTTCTAACCTGTGAGATCTGCACCCCAGTACACACATAGCTCACTCCCCAGTATCCATACCCCCAGTGAGATCTTCCCTCCAATATACACAGCTCACCTCCCAGTATCTATGTCACCAGTGAGATCTGCACTCCAATACACACAGCTCACCTCCCAGTATACATGTCACCAGTGAGATCTGCACTCCAGTACACACCGCTCAAAGATTTTAAAATATTGAAAACTATTTTTGAAATGACATTTATTATTATTTATATTATACCAGATTTTAGTATGTGGGGTTAGGGATATTGTCATCCCAATGTCCAACCAAAACTGGAAAATCCATTATGGGAGTTTTGACCCTTAAGAAAACATTTTGTGATGCAGGTGTCAAGATGCATCTGGTGGACCCAACTGCCATTCGAACCGGATCCATGACGGGTGGGTTGGTTCAGGAGTTTGAACACAGCATCCTTCCATCTGTCACTCCACTGGCCACTTTGATCTGCACCCTTCTCTCCATCCTGGTAAGGAACAGAAAGACTGCTACTGAGCTGCTCTATTGTCCTCAATCCATTAGCTCAGTCCTCGTTCTAGGAGCTTTATATACAGTATAATTCAAGATAACTGAGCGAAGGGCTTTAGTGCCTCCTGAGTCACTTACCCAGATTCGGGATCCAGATTAGGAGTATGGGAGAATTAGTGCCCCATCCTTGGTGTCAGTGGAAGGAATGGTGCCCCATTGTTGGTGTCCGTGGAAGGAATGGTTTCCCATTGGTGTCAGTGGAAGGAATGGTGCCCCATTGTTGGTGTCAGTGGAAGGAATAGTGCCCCATTGTTGGTGTCAGTGGAAGGAATGGTGCCCCATTGTTGGTGTCAGTGGAAGGAATAGTGCCCCATTGTTGGTGTCAGTGGAAGGAATGGTGCCCCATTGTTGGTGTCAGTGGAAGGAATAGTGCCCCATTGTTGGTGTCAGTGGAAGGAATGGTGCCCCATTGTTTGTGTCAGTGGAAGGAATGGTGCCCCATTGTTGGTGTCAGTGGAAGGAATGGTGCCCCATTGTTGGTGTCAGTGGAAGGAATAGTGCCCCATTGTTGGTGTCAGTGGAAGGAATGGTGCCCCATTGTTTGTGTCAGTGGAAGGAATGGTGCCCCATTGTTGGTGTCAGTGGAAGGAATGGTGCCCCATTGTTGGTGTCAGTGGAAGGAATGGTGCCCCATTGTTGGTGTCAGTGGAAGGAATGGTGCCACATTGTTGGTGTCAGTGGAAGGAATGGTGCCCCATTGTTGGTGTCCGTGGAAGGAATGTTGCCCCATCGTTGGTGTCAGTGAGAGGAATAGTGCCCCATTGTTGGTGTCAGTAGAAGGAATGGTGCTTCATTGTTGGTTTCAGTGTGGGGGGGGGGGGGGGGGGGGGGATAGTGCCCCAAGTGCTTAGTAAAGGAAAAGGGCTGCAGTTTGGAGACCACCCATTTAGGCTATAGTGGAGTTTTCTTTATGAGATTGTTTATGTTCGTTAAAGAAGAACTTTGATCGATTTTTAAAATCATAAATGTCAGCAGCTTTAAATACTGCAGCTGCTGACTTTTACAAATCAGACACTTACCAGTGCATGGAGTCCAGCACTCTCTTCGCGTGAGCCAAATCTGCCCAGGGGATACCTGGCGCCACCATTTCTGATTGGGGGGAGGCTGTCACTTCCAGCTGTTTTGCATCCGGATCTCTACTGCACATGCATGCGATTACGCTGTGCTGTCAGATGCATAATGTGTCCCAGGGTTGCAGGCAGGGGGCGCCAGGCTTACTAAATTCTTGCTTAGGCAAGAATGGTGGGAGTGGATACCTGTTAGAAAAATGTACCACTTTCAGAAAGAGACCCAACCTAATCTGATAGGGGTAGGTAGATGAGTGGTACTTTTAGGTGAAAATCTGCTTTAAAGTGTATGTGAACCTATACAATGAACTTCTATTTGTTCCCTTTGGGTCTGTTAAATAGCATAGAAAGTAGGAACTCCCTGTGGGTGTATATCACCCCCAACTGCTACAATAACTGCACTGCATGTTTTATTTTATTTTGTTGAGAAATCACTTTGGAAAACACCCCCTAGCATTTCTGGGCCATCTTGAGTAAGGGAAGATGCTTCATGTATCATTTACTTCCTGGAATCCACTTGCCCTTTGCTCAGGCATGAAGGGTGTGCTTAGCTGAGAAAACCCCTCCTCCTCTCTTGAGGACTTCTGGAATACATTGTATCATTTTCGCCAAAAACCAGTAAGTAACTGAGAATTGTAAAAAAAAAAAAAAAAAATAGATAGATAGAAAATATATCATATTTGCTTGTTTTATCTATTTACTAATGCTAGCAGCATAAGGATTAAAAATAGTCAAAGTTGATTGAGAGAGTGAAGTTTTGCTTTAATGTTATTGCAATCCATAAATTTTACTACATGCATCCTGTTGTTTGCCAGCCATCAGTTTTCCACCTGTGGATGAGACCCCGCGGACCTGCCGGTTTCCTCCGCTGTCTGGTCCTGTGCGCCCTCGGGTCATTTATGTTTGGCTGGCACGTACATGAGAAAGCCGTCCTCCTGGCCATCCTTCCATTAAGGTGAGGTTTCTCTGAATTTACAACTGTGCTGCTGGCCTTTTATGTATCTTGAAGTTCAAGGTTGGATGGGCTGGGTAGAGGTTTCTTCTAAAGGTGCATTTCATGTACAGTACACTCACTGACCACTTTATTAGGTCCCCCTTGCTGGTACCGGGTTGGACACCCTTTTGCCTTCAGAACTGCCTTCATTCTTCGTGGCAGAGATTCAACAAGGTGTTGGAAACATTCCTCCAGAGATTTTGGTCCATAGTGACATGATAGCATCACGCAGTTGCTGCAGATTTGTCGGCTGCACATCCATGATGCCAATCTCCTGCTCCACCACATCCCAAAGGTCCTCTATTGGATGAGATGTGGTGAGTGTGGAGGCCATTGGAGTACAGTGACCTCATTGTCATGGTGAAGAAACCAGCGGTGAGATGATTGGAGCTTTGTGACATGGTGCATTATCCTGCTGGAAGGAGCCATCAGAAGATGGGGACACTGTAGTCATAAAGGGATGGACATGGTCAGCAACAATACTCAGGTAGGCCGTGGCATATAAACGATGCTCAATTGGTACCAAGGGGCCCAAAGTGTGCCAAGAAAATATCCCCCACACCATTACACCCCCAGCCTTAACCACCCCACACCATTACACCCCCACCACCAGCCTGAGCCGTTGATACAAGGCAGGATGGGTCCATGCTTTCATGTTTACGCCAAATTCTGACCCTACCATCTGAATGTTGCAGCTAAAATTGAGACTCAGCAGACCAGGCAACGTTTTTCCAATCTTCTGTTGTCCAATTTTGGTGAGCCTGTACGAATTGTAGCCTCAGTTTCCTGTTTCTAGCTGACAGGAGTGGCTCCCGGTGTGGTCTTCTGCTGCTGTAGCCCATCTGCTTCCAAGTTGTGTGTTCAGAGGCTGTTCTCCCATCACAGCCAGAAAACTGACCACACCAGAATGGATGTGCCCTCATACCTAGCATGGTCAGTTTGAAATAGGAAAGCAGAGGGACTGGCAGGATCGGCAGGAATTTCACACAAAAGAAGCAATGCAAAGAGAACAGGATACTTTTTAACACAAGTACATGGTACAGCTAACATATATCAGGAATATGAAATATTAGAGTAACATATTCTTTAAAGAGGAAGTAAAGCTTGTACATATAGGTAAGCTTATGATATGACTTACCTATAGGTACTGTAAATATCTCCTAAACATGTACCGTTTAGGAGATATTTACTTTGCATCACTGGCGCATGCGTTCTGAAGGAATGGCCGCCTGTGCTGTTCCTTCAGAGCCCTGTGCAATAAATAGCCGCTCCCGCACGCATGCGGGAGTGACATCATTGCAGTTTTGGCCAATCAGATGGCTGGAGGACGCAAACTCAGAAGGGTGAACATGTCGCCCATGTCAGCGGTGAGCGGGCGTCGCTGCAGGGGTTCGTTCTAAGGTAAGTATTTCATAATGCGCTAGTATTCGATGCATACTAGCTCATTATGCCTTTTTGTCTTTCAGGTTTTTTTTTTTTTTTATTTGGAGGTTTACAACCTCTGAGGTAGGCTCTCGTATCATAAAATTTTGGTAGTTGTAAAGGAGACTGTTCAATCAGATGGTAACATGTATGACCAGCCTATGTCCTTGCCTCTCAGCAGGAATTCCCAATTTGGAGAAGCCAATGGAGAGTGTGACATCAGTTGTCATTGGAATGGCTGCAGCGTTGGGACTGGTGGAAATGTATCTCCATTGGACTGACTGAGATATATAAAAGGCCTGCCATTAAATCACAGTGCCGGCAACCCTTTACTATGTAATGTCTGTGTCTTTTCTTTCAGCATACTAGCAGTCAGCAGTGCAAAGGATGCTGGGATATATTTGATTCTGGCAACAACGGGACACTTCTCCCTCTTCCCTCTGCTCTTCACAACACAAGGTAAAAGACTCCTATATCTATCATGGAAAGGACTGTGCTATAACATGAGGTTCAAATCATGGAGGACCATCAAATTTAGAATCTAAATACATATAGGTGTATGGATTATGTGCTTAAAGCGATACTCAGGGACATTGGTCCAGCTTGGCTCGATGTAAGTGTCCATAACGGATATCCTGTTAATCACTGGGGATGCTGAAAATCAGTGTTAGTCCACAATACATGCCTTAAGAGCTGTGATCTTCTGGACTCTACACCAGCAGCTTCCCCCCCTGCACACTGAGCATGGGGTCGCACGTCTGACACCGCTGCTATTCGGAGAACAACTTTATTTTTTTTTTTTTCAGTAAATACAAGGTTTTTTTCTGATTGGACAAGGTGGAGAGGAGGGGGTGGATGATGTCACAATCTCAACCTCATCCAGTCAACACCTCGTCAGAGAACCTTTTTACTGGTTGCTTAAAACTTTTAGCTCTTGAAGTAGCAGTGGAGTAACGTGGTAAATATAGGGGAAGTCCTACATGCAGCCCTTAACATGTTCAGGGGGGTCACATGATTGGGAAGTTACATGGACAGGCATTAAGGCAGAATTGTGATGGTTAGAATGCTGAATGACATTGCGCTCACTTGCTCATGCGGTAAATGCAATTGCCATTCAGAGGATTTTGACATTCTTGTTGGGATTTGGGGATTATTGTTCCATATACCATAAGAAATCTTCACTTTCTGACTTGGGGTCACTTTAAGATTACATTCTTAATACTGTAGTAGTTGTTGGCGGTGGACACTCCTAAGGGTATGTAGACTTGTTGCCCTGACCAAGTTGACCTTCGTTTCAGCAGGCACCTGGAGACCACTCTGACAAACATGTCACACAGCGTATGGGTTCTCAGAAGGATCTGTGTTTATTCATCTGCGTAGCAGCTTATATGTAAAACTTACACAATGTAAAAGTATATTCAGAACCAATCATCTTTTCAGCACACGTATGCATAAAACTCTATCGTGATGGAAATTTACAAAACCTTCTATATAAGCTAAATACTAATTTCCTTCAGTAGTGATATGTTGTATGGATTTTATTTGATCCCTTAGTAGTGATCTTCTGTAAAGGTTGTATTTTATCCTGTTGTGATATTCTCTCTAGAATTTACTTGATCCTGTTGTAATAATATACTGTAAGGATTTTTTTTGCGATAAGTAAGAACTTTTCGCCAATGTTTTTTAGAGCTGCCTATCAAGATCTTTCTAATGGCAATTTTCACCGTGTTCAGCGTCAGTTCGTTGAAGGCACTTTTCAGGTAAGCCACAATCTTTTATTCACTGATATTTAGTTAGGTAGACATCAAATATACCGAGGCACAGAGCGGGTGACTTCTGCAGAAGATGTCCACCCATCACCACTTCGTATTTACCAACTAGAGATGAGGGTCATGTATTGGGGGGATAAGAGCGATGAGGGTCATGTATTGGGGGATATGGGAGATGAGGGTCATGTATTGGGGGATATGAGAGAAGAGGCTCATGTATTGGGGGATATGAGAGAAGAGGCTCATGTATTGGGGGATATGAGAGATGAGGGTCATGAATTGTGGGATATGAGAGAAGAGGCTCATGTATTGGGGGGATATGAGAAATAAGGGTCGTGTATCGGGGGGGGGGGGGGTTATGGAAGATTAAGGTCATGTATTGTAGGATATAAGAGATGAGGGTCATGTATTGGGGGATATAAGAGATGAGGGTCATGTATTGGGGGGGGATATGAGAAATAAGGGTCATGTATCGGGGGGGGGGGGGTTATGGAAGATTAAGGTCATGTATTGGGGGATATAAGAGATGAGGGTCATGTATTGGGGGATAGAAGAGATGAGGGTCATGTATTGGGGGGGGATATGAGAAATAAGGGTCATGTATGGGGGGGGGGGGGGGCTATGGAAGATTAAGGTCAGGTATTGTGGGATATAAAAGATGAGGGTCATGTATTGTGGGGGGATATGGGAGATGAGGGACGTGTATTGTGGGGATATAGTTACCTAGTTGTCCATTTGACTCCGCCAATGAAAAAAAAACAGGGATTTGAGGGTCTTTTATTGGGGGATATGGGAGATGAGGGACATGTATCAGGGGGTTATGGAAGATGAGGGTCATGTATTGGGAGATGAGGGTCATGTATTGGGGGATATGGGAGATGAGGGTCATGTATTGGGAGATGAGGGTCATGTATTGGGGGATATGGGAGATGAGGGTCATGTATTGGGAGATGAGGGTCATGTATTGGGGGATATGGGAGATGAGGGTCATGTATTGGGGGATAAGAGAGATGAGGGTCATGTATCGGGGGATAAGAGAGATGAGGGTCATGTATTGGGAGATGAGGGTCATGTATTGGGAGATGAGGGTCATGTATCGGGGGGTATGGGAGATGAGGGTCATGTATCGGGGGATAAGAGAGATGAGGGTCATGTATTGTGGGATATAAGAGATGAGGGTCATGTATTGGGGGGATATGAGAAATAAGGGTCATGTATCGGGGTGGAAGATGGAAGATTAAGGTCAGGTATTGTGGGATATAAGAGATGAGGGTCATGTATTGTGGGGGGTATGGGAGATGAGGGACGTGTATTGTGGGGATATAGTTACCTAGTTGTCCATTTGACTCCGCCAATGAAAAAAAACAGGGATTTGAGGGTCTTTTATTGGGGGATATGGGAAATGAGGGTCATGTATCAGGGGGTTATGGAACATGAGGATCATGTATTGGGGGATATGAGAGATGAGGGTCATGTATTGGGGGATAAGAGCGATGAGGGTCATGTATTTGGGGGGGGGGGGGGGAATAAGAGAGATGAGGATCATTTATTGGGGGATAAGAGCGATCAACAAGTTCCTGAGAGATAGAAGAAGCCATCAGATAATTTAACACTCCGGCATCTAACAAAGATATGGTATAATCAGATTTAAGTGGACTGACCCTTTAAAACAAATCTATCATGTCTGAACTTCCTCTAAAAATGCTACTTGCCTGACTGTAATTGCCAATCATTAATACTTTGAGGATATAAACATCAGGAGGTATTTAGATCAGGAGTTCCGACTTCACTTGCTGCATACTTGTTCCAGGTCAGTGACCTGGCAAATATTGCATTCTAGGACAGCCAGGCAGCTGGCATTTTATTTAGCAAGTTTGGCAACGGCTGCCTGAAAATTATTTTTTCTTACAGGTTTCCGTTTAACACTGAACTCCAGTCAAACAGCTGAATACAGAGAGGAACTTTGTATATATATCCGAGCTGTTTTACTTGCTGAAGGATGTGTATTTATGTCCATCCAGTCCTGAGATTTGCACAGATCTGCCACATAGCATAGTCCTGTCTTGCAGGGCATTCCTGATTTTTCTCTGCTGCAGTTCAGTAACACTTACAGGTCTTGCCTCTCCCCCTTCTGACTAGACAATGAAAGGAGAAGCAGCACACTTGCCCCTTGTTAGCACACAAGTATTGCAGCACAACTGGTTGGTTGCTTCTGCTGCTCCTTCTGCTCCCAGTCTGATCTTTTCTGCAAAAGTCTGGTACCTGGTCATATTCTAGTACTTATCATTACTTGAAAAATTCCATTTAATGATGTTATTATTATTATTATTATATAGGATTATTATATAGGATTTATATAGCGCAGACCGTTTACGTAGCACAGATACAATACACTTTAATACAGGAGGAATCAGAGGGCCCTGCTCATTAGAGCTTACAATCTAAGAAGGAGGGACAAGAGGTAATAACTGTGGGGGATGGGCTGATGGAGAAAATAAAAGTACAGTTGTTAGGTGTTTGCCAGATAGGCTTAGCTGAAGAGATGAGTTTTCAGGGATCGTCTGAAAGTGGACAAAGTAGGAGATAGTTGGACAGATTGAGGTAGAGCATTCCAGAGGATGGAAAAGGCTCGGGAGAAGTCCTGGAGGCGAGCGTGGGAAGAGGTGACGAGGGAGCTAGAGAGGAGGAGGTCTTGGGAGGAACGAAGAGAACGAGTTGGTTGGTATTTTGAGACCAGGTTGGTGATGTAGCTGGGGGCCAAGTTATGGATGGCTTTGTAAGTTATGGTTAGTACCTTAAATTTAATTTGTAGGTTGAGTTGCAGCCAATGGAAGGATTGGCAAAGAGGTAGCAGACACTGAGCGGTTTGTAAGGTGGAGGAGTCTGGCAGCAGCGTTCATGATGGACTGAACGGGGGGGATAGTCTTTTTTTAAATGTAAGCCAGTGAGAAGGGAGTAATCGAGACAAGAGAGGACCAGGGGAGTGGATTAGAAGCTTGGTGGTGTCGTTGGTTAGGACTGCATTAGGTCTGGAGTTCAGCTTTGCTGGGTAGCTTTTATTGCAATCACCTTTTCTTGGTATTGTTGCAGGAAAGATGGCCGTCTCCTGGGGTGTATGGAGACACTGTACCTCTTGGGTTTGGTCCCGCTGGAGCTGCTATGTGAAATCATTTACCCGTTAACCCCCTGGCAGCAGAGTCTACCCTTTGTTCCTCTGATGCTGACCTCCATATACTGCGCACTGGGTGTTGGATACTCCTGGATCAGACTCTATGCTTCCGTCTTCACAGATCCTGCAGCTACTCACAAGAAACGTCAATGAAGACTTCTACTAATCGGGCAAAGTGACCGGTTCACTATAATACCCCCCCCCCCCCCCTCCCAGCAACACAAACCCACCTTTCCTTCACTCCTCTGCTCTGTTCAGCTGTCAGGACAAAGAAAGGAAGCCCTGTGAAAGATCCAAAGGTGGTCTTCTGGGCCTTGTGAAAGCTCCAAGGAGTCAAAGGTGGTCTTCTGGGCCTTGTGAAAGCTCCAAAGAGCCAAAGGTGGTCTTCTGGGCCTTGTGAAAGCTCCAAAGATCCAAAGGTGGTCTTCTGGGCCTTGTGAAAGCTCCAAAGAGCCAAAGGTGGTCTTCTGGGCCTTGTGAAAGCTCCAAAGAACCAAAGGTGGTCTTCTGGGCCTTTTGAAAGCTCCAAAGAACCAAAGGTGGTCTTCTGGGCCTTTTGAAAGCTGCAAAGAACCAAAGGTGGTCTTCTGGGCCTTTTGAAAGCTCCAAAGAACCAAAGGTGGTCTTCTGGGCCTTTTGAAAGTTCCAAAGAACCAAAGGTGGTCTTTTGGGCCTTTTGAAAGCTCCAAAGATCCAAAGGTGGTCTTCTGGGCCTTGTGAAAGCTCCAAAGATGGTCTTCTGGGCCTTGTGAAAGCTCCAAAGAGCCAAAGGTGGTCTTCTGGGCCTTGTGAAAGCTCCAAAGAACCAAAGGTGGTCTTCTGGGCCTTTTGAAAGCTCCAAAGAACCAAAGGTGGTCTTCTGGGCCTTTTGAAAGCTCCAAAGGAGGTCTTCTGGGCTTTATGAAAGCTCCAAAGAGTCAAAGGTGGTCTTCTGGGCCCTTTGAAAGCTCCAAAAAACCAAAGGTGGTCTTCTGGGCCTTTTGAAAGCTCCAAAGAACCAAAGGTGGTCTTCTGGGCCTTTTGAAAGCTCCAAAGAACCAAAGGTGTTCTTCTGGGCCTTTTGAAAGCTCCAAAGAACCAAAGGTGGTCTTCTGGGCCTTTTGAAAGCTCCAAAGAACCAAAGGTGGTCTTCTGGGCCTTTTGAAAGCTCCAAAGAACCAAAGGTGGTCTTCTGGGCCTTTTGAAAGCTCCAAAGAACCAAAGGTGGTCTTCTGGGCCTTTTGAAAGCTCCAAAGGAGGTCTTCTGGGCTTTATGAAAGCTCCAAAGAGTCAAAGGTGGTCTTCTGGGCCCTTTGAAAGCTCCAAAGAACCAAAGGTGGTCTTCTGGGCCTTGTGAAAGCTCCAAAGGTGGTCTTCTGGGCCTCGTGAAAGCTCCAAAGAGCCAAAGGTGGTCTTCTGGGCCTCGTGAAAGCTCCAAAGAGCCAAAGGTGGTCTTCTGGGCATTGTGACAGCACTGGGCCTTTCACAATGCACCAACACTGCTCCTCCGTACTCCAAGGTACAGTACTGGGTATAGTCTTACCTCCTCCTGGTGGCTGAACAGAGAATGGGGAGCGAGGGAAAGGTGAGGGGAGGGGAAGCATTTCAGCAAACCTTTTTGTTTTGTATAGCTAAGCACAGGTCTGCTTTAAAGATAAGAATGACGTTGTAGAGAAACCTATTTTTATATGATGCAGAAAAAAGACTTTTTTTGTTAATAAAACGTCAATTGCTGTCATTTTTGTCTCAGATGGTTTTTAGTGTTCATTTTGTCTGGTTGTCTCATAATCAAAGTCATGCTTTGTGCAAAGCAATAATGACCATTTGCCAGGAGCCTTGCCTCTAGTGTATCTAAACCCTTAGTTGTGGTGGCCGCATTCGTTTTCCTTTGTCAGGTTTTTTTTTTTCTTCACATTTTTACCTGGCGATCGCACCAGTAAGACAATTCCCCTCCCTGGGTGGTAACTTATTCACTGTATTATATCTCTGAGGGTGCTACTCTGTCATTGACTAGATGACAGAACATCCCCTTCCTCTTTGATATATCATAGACGGGAGGTGTTCTGTAGTCTCCTGGGAGAGCAGGGATAGTGTAACTGATGGGGCACAGCACAGGTAGGTATTAGCAGGCTCAAGTATTTATTGCACTTACTGAACAGATTTAATAAAACGCTGAATGGTGGAATTACAGACCAAAATGGAGCAAATAGAAGAAGTTCATTGGTAGGGCTTACATACAGTGCCTTTTAAGTATTCATACCCCTTGAGATTTTCCACGTTTTGTCATGTTACAACCAAAAAACGGAAATGTATTTTTATTGGGATTTATTGTGATAGACCGACACAAAGTGGCACATAAAAGGAAAATGATAAATGGTTTTCAAAATGTTTTACAAATAAATATGTAAATGCAAAAAAGAGAAGGTTGGGACTTTATATGAGAGACATGGCGGTGACAAGGCTTGCACAGTTGAAAGATCATATTTAATGGTATTGCACAAAATACAAACATGATAAACATAATAAGACATAATGTATGGTATCAAATAGCTGAATTGGCAAAAAAGAAGTTGGTTCCTAAAACAGCTTCGAAACAAGCCAGCATAGCAAAATAAACAATCTAAATGAGTAATGGGTTTAACCATAACATCCATTGACTGACGCGTTTCGTGGACTGAGTATGCCACTTCTTCAGAGTCGATGTATGATCCATATCTACAATAAAAAATGCGTATAAGAACATTGCATGAGCTGGTGGTTAATGGAAGCTGATAAAGGAAGGAAAAGGGAGGATTGGCCCCACAGTTCCAGAAACTTACATGGTGATCCTGGCGCAAACTGGCAATGGAGGTAAAGGCATGAGCCCTGGTGACTCCCATGGGAGCTGAGGACGTATAGGGTCAGCGGCGTAGGCAAGAAACGCCACACACAAAGACAAATGAGTAGAAGGAGTTGTCTGGATATTGGTAGTAATATATCTATATCAAATAAGTAGTGGTAGATATTACAAATTATATGTAAATATATACTATATCATTAAAATGGCAATAAATATGTAAATATATGTACCATTGTATGACTTATATGTTATGGAGGGAAAAGAGAGGTTGGATATAAGAAATGATAATAAATAATAGGTACTAAGTATCTATATCAAATAGACTAAAATATGTGTGTGGTCATGAAGAAGTGTAAAATGGCTTGCATAATATGAATGAATGTGATTGGATTTATGTGTGAAAATATCTGTGGAATGATAAAGAAAAAAATGCAAGTGAAGTGAGGGAAAAGAGCACTGAGACCGAAATGTGAGAAGTATGTGAATAGGTGGAGTAAGACCACGAAATGCCAGTGGAAGTAAGGTTACCAAGTGAAACCAATAGAGGAAAAAAGGAGGGAGTGGGATGTTGTACTCCCATTGGGGACTGTGCCCAAGAAAAAGAGAGAGGGAATGAGATGGAAAGGGACTGAGTGGTAACCCAAGAGTGTGATAAACGTGGGAGGAAGGTGAAAAAGAAAAGTACCAGCTAGGATATCGTAGAAGGTGTGCAGGGTGTCCGCCAAGTGCCGTCGGTCCTATAGCGTCCAGCGTCGCGTATAGTGCATCTGGGGGGAGCCGCGGGAACGGCTGGAGAGGCCAACCCGTCCAGCCGGCTCCCTTTTGAGCACTGAAGATAGAAATCCGCTGTCGGCGTGTAGGTATCGCATGACACCACACGACGGCGCGGGACGTGAAAAATGTGGCGTGCATTTGTATTCACCCCCCCTGTACCCTGATACCCCTAACTAAAATCTAGTGGAAGCAATTGCCTATTATTAAATAGAGTCCACTTGTGTGTAATTTAATCTCTGTATAAATAAAGCTGTTCTGTGAAGCCTTGAAAGGTTTTGGAGAAGGTTATCTACCTCTGGACCGTAAGATGACCAGGCCTTTTTTTGCGATACGGCACTGCGTTACTTTAACGGACAATTGCGCGGTCGTGCGACGCTGTACCCAAATACAATTGATGTCCCTTTTTCTCCACAAATAGAGCTTTCTTTTGATGGTTTTTGATCACCTCTGCGATTTTTTATTTTTATCAAATCGCCTTTCAGGACAGCACCTGGAGAGAGCGCAGCTCCACCCAAAATCAGGAAACACTGCAGACTTTAAATCCCTCCTCTTCCACCATGCCTTCAGTTGTTGTGTTTCCTCCTCCATGGTGGAAGCACTGCAAGGAACCTCTTGTGGGTAGCTACGCTCTCTCCAGGTGGGGGGGGGGGGGTTAACCTTAGTAGGTTGTGATGATGCTGCCCGTCCAATCCTCCCCGGGGGGGGGGGGGGGGTACCGAGGATGTCGCTTGCCTTCCTATAGTTCAGGGGAGCTGGGCCTTGCTGGTGGTCCCGTCTGTGCGCCCGGGGTCCGCTTGTGAGTAGTTGGGCCGGTTTTCTAATTTGAATTTCCTGCCATGTCAGTCCCGGGTCCCCGCTTGTAAGGGGGCAGGCGCGGTGGGCGGGACCTCCGGCGTGGTTCTGGCTGCTGAAAACGAGGGTCAGCGGCGGGTCAAGGGCTGGTGCTTCCACTTCCGGTCCTGGGGTAGTGAGGACGCCAGTGGCGGTATTTTTTAATCTGATCGGTTCACTGCTCTCTCGCTGCGTTATCCATAGGGATGGAAGAGAAGTCGACAGCAACGGCGAATGTAGGCGCCTCCAGCACCAGCCAGCCCCAGGTAAGAGGGGGCAGGGGACCCTCTTACTTTACTATTGGGCTTACTATGTTGGTTGTTTTCTTTGCCTCTATTTGAGCCTGCCACTGTTTAGGTTGGTTTATAAATGCTTCAGCCCTACAGTGTTATGTTGTGGAGTCTGTTGTTTTTTTCTGCGGTGGGTGCACCTTTTTTTCCTTTTAGGTATTAGGTTGTTTCACCTGGGTGTTAAGAGGTGTCTGTTTATTTAGGTAGATGATAGGAATTTTTGTTTGGTTTTCAGGGGAAAGCCACGGTTAAGTCCAGGTCCCCTTCAGTGAAAAGGAAGTGTCCTTCCTGCAAGTCTCCTTTAACCGCTTGCCGACCGCCGCAAGTACATATACTGCGGCGGTCAGCCCCTCACAGGGAAAGTGACGTATATATACTTCACTAGCCTGTGAGGCTCTGGGGAGCGAGCATGCGCCGCCGGCGGCCCGCTCCCTCGCGGTCACGGACCCCCCCCCCCCCCCCCCTCCCTCCGCGCGTGTGACCGGCGGACCCGATGTCCGCCGCTCACTCTGCGATCGTCGAGGGAGAAAGGCAGGCAGCTTGTGTAAACAAGCCGCCTGTCATTCTCCCCTGTGTAGAAACACTGATCATACGGTTCTACTATGTAGGACCGTTGATCATTGTTCCTACAGCTCAAGCCACAGCCAATCACAGTTAGAATCACGCCCCTAGGGACACACACAGCCCCTCCCTCTCAAATAAAGTTAACCCCTTCACTGCCAGTGTATTTTTACAGTAACAGTGCATATGTATAGCACTGATTACTGTAGAAATGTCACTGGTAACCCCAAAAGTGTCAAAAATGTCAGTCAAGGGTCCGATCTGTCCGCCCCAATGTCGCAGTACCGCAAAAAAAAATCGCAGATCGCCGCCATTTACGCGTTTAAAAAAAAAAAACAACAAAAATGACAAAAATCTTTCCCTTTGTTAGTAAACGCAATAACTTTTGCGCAAACCAATCAAAATACGCTTTTTGCGATTTTTTTTTTTTTTTTTTTTCCCAAACATATGTAGCATAAAACAAATTGGCTGAAAATGTTAAAAAATTTAGATTTTTACTTTTTTTTTGGGGGTGGAATTTCATATAAAAAAATGTGAAAAATATTGTTATTTTTGCAAAATTGACGCTCTTTTTTGTTTTATAGCGCGTGATCAAAAAATCGCACAGGTGATCAAATACCACCAAAAGAAAGCTCTGTTTGTGGGAAAAAAAGGACGTCAAATTCGTTTAGGTACATAGTTACATAGTTAGTGAGGTTGAAAAAAGACATCAGTCCATCCAGTTCAACCTATGATGTGTGTGTGTGTTTGCTTTTACCCGTACATTGTATACCCCTGTATGTTGTGGTCTTTAAGGTGTCCATCTAATAGTTTTTTGAAACTATCAATGCTCCCTGCTGATACGACTGCTTGTGGAAGAGAATTCCACATCCTTACCACTCTTACAGTGAAGAACCCCTTACGCACTTTAAGGTTAAACCGCAAGTTTTAGTGAGTGGCCACGTGTCTTATTGTATCTCCTTTCTCTGAATAGTTTGTTCCTTATGCTCGGGTCACCAGTACAGTATTTGTACATTGATATCATATCCCCCCTCAATCGTCTCTTCTCCAGAGAGAATAAGTTCAGTGCTTGTAGTCTTTCCTCATAGCTGATGTCCTCCATTCCCCTAATTATTTTTGTTGCCCTTCTCTGGACTCTCTCCAGTTCCAGCACATCCTTCCTGAGGACCGGTGCCCAGAACTGGACAGCATACTCCAGATGTGGCCGGACCAGAGTCTTGTAGAGTGGAAGAATAATCTCTTTATTTCTGGAGTGAATTCCCTTTTTTATACATCCCAGTATTCTGTTGGCTTTGCTTGCGGCGGCTTGGCATTGCATGCCACTGCCAAGCCTGTTGTCTACCAGTACCCCCAGGTCCCTTTCCATCCTAGACTCACCCAGAGGTTCCCCCCCTAGTGAGTAGCTTGCTTTCTGGTTTCTGGCCCCCAAGTGCATTACTTTACATTTTTCAACATTAAATCTCATCTGCCATGTAGTTGCCCAGCCCGTTATTTTGTTCAGGTCCGCTTGCAAGGTTTCCACATCCTGCATAGAAGATATTGGCATGCCTAATTTAGTATCATCTGCAAATACTGAGATTGTACTCGATATCCCCTCCTCTAGATCATTTATGAATAAATTAAACAGGATTGGTCCCAGGACAGAACCCTGGGGGACCCCACTTTCCACACCCGCCCAATCCGAGTACTCCCCATTAATCACCACCCTCTGGACTCTCCCCTGGAGCCAGTTCTCTATCCAGGTACTCACCTTATGATCCATACCTACCTTCCTTAGTTTGTACAGTAAGCGTTTGTGGGGAACGGTGTCAAAGGCCTTTGCAAAGTCCAGATACACCACATCCACAGGCTTTCCTTTATCTAGGTGGCAGCTCACTTCATCGTAGAAGGTTAATAGATTGGTTTGGCACGAACGATTTTTCATGAATCCATGCTGATTACTACTAATAATACCGTTTTCATTACTAAAGTCTTGTATGTGGTCCCTTAACATCCCCTCCAAAATTTTGCAGACTACAGATGTTAGGCTGACCGGCCTATAGTTACCCGGGATATATCTCGGCCCCTTTTTAAATATTGGTACCACGTTGGCTTTTTTCCAATCAGCTGGCACCATACCCGTCTGTAAACTATCCTTAAAGATCAAGAATAATGGTCTGGCAATCACCTGGCTGAGCTCATTAAGAACCCTCGGGTGCAGCGTCGTACGGCCGCGCAATTGTCCGTTAAAGTCACGCAGTGCCGAATCGCAAAATACCCCCTGGTCTTTTAGCAGCCAAATCCTCCGGGGCTTAAGTGGTTAAAGGATACATGGCCTAAGCCATTATGCAAGACCTATATTGCAGCTTAGTAATAGAAGAATCTGCACAGCAGTGCAAGGATTTATTTTCTTCTGTGAAAGAGCTGACCGATACACTGATTTCAGTCAAATCCTTGTTAATTAAAGCCCAACCTGCACAGACAGACTCCCAGCAGAGTGCTTTGTCAAGCTCCTATGCATCCACCTCAAAGTCTGCAGGGTGTAGTGACTCAGAAGGTGAAGGAGCAAGCACACTTCCCTCCCTCAAGGATTCAGAGGAAAAGGAAGACTTGGAAAGGCCTTCCCAAGTACAAATTGTCCTTTTAGAAGGCAATATATACTACCTGGGTATCCAGGAGGAAAAAGTGCAACTGTCAGTTCATGACAAAATGTATGAGGGACTGGATAAGACTAAATAGAGTCTTTCCTGTACACAAAACCCTTACAGAGATGGTGAAAAAGGAATGGAAAGATCCTGAAAAGGCTCCTTTTTTTGCTAATAGTCTTAGAAGGTTTCCTTTTGAAGATGAAGAGTCTCAGGCAGGGGCGGACTGACCATTAGGGCACTCGGGCACTGCCCGAGGGCCCGGGGCTAGTAGGGGGCCCCATGAAAGGCTCCTGGCACCTACCTTCCAAAGCATCTGTGATGATCCCGGAGCCCAGTGCCAGAACAAGTTCCAGCACTGAGCTCCGGTAACTGGCCTGACAGAGACACACTAGCGTGGGCACTCAGGACACATTCCCTGCATCTCTTTCAGGGTGCCTGGGCTCCCTCACGCAGCGATCGTCCCTCTGCAGCAGCTGACACTTACATCTGTCCCCCAACTGATGCCTGCACAGTACACACAGAGCTCACCAAGGATCCTCCTCCACGGCTCTGAAGTACACAGACAGGGGGAGGAGGAGTAGCTGGGGAGGAGGGACATTAACTTCAAGAGCTGCACTGATTATCTGAGGTATGTACTGTACATAGTTTATGGATACGGAAGGGGGACAGATAACAAGGATGCACATATGGAGAAGTGATGGGGGCGGGGGCATATGCTAGGGGGATGCTTTTGGAGGGGGGAATGACTTGTGCTAGAAGGTGAGGAGGTGGTGTGAGGGGATTTCAACTCTGACCTCTCCCCTCCAAATGCACCCCCAGCACATGTTCTCTTACTGCCCCTTCTCCCCAAATCAAAGAGGTGCAGATTGCCACTCATCCCAGGACCCCCTCTCTCCTCATCCCAGGACCCCTCTCTCCTCATCCCAGGACCCCTCTCTCCTCATCCCAGGACCCCTCTCTCCTCATCCCAGGACCCCTCTCTCCTCATCCCAGGACCCCCTCTCTCCTCATCCCAGGACCCCTCTCTCCTCATCCCAGGACCCCTCTCTCCTCATCCCAGGACCCCTCTCTCCTCATCCCAGGACCCCCTCTCTCCTCATCCCAGGACCCCTCTCTCCTCATCCCAGGACCCCCTATCTCCTCATCCCAGGACCCCCTCTCTCCTCATCCCAGGACCCCCTCTCTCCTCATCCCAGGACCCCCTATCTCCTCATCCCAGGACCCCCTATCTCCTCATCCCAGGACCCCCTCTCTCCTCATCCCAGGACCCCCTCTCTCCTCATCCCAGGACCCCCTATCTCCTCATCCCAGGACCCCCTATCTCCTCATCCCAGGACCCCCTATCTCCTCATCCCAGGACCCCCTCTCTCCTCATCCCAGGACCCCCTCTCTCCTCATCCCAGGACCCCCTCTCTCCTCATCCCAGGACCCCCTCTCTCCTCATCCCAGGACCCCCTATCTCCTCATCCCAGGACCCCTCTCTCCTCATCCCAGGACCCCCTATCTCCTCATCCCAGGACCCCCTCTCTCCTCATCCCAGGACCCCCTCTCTCCTCATCCCAGGACCCCCTCTCTCCTCATCCCAGGACCCCCTCTCTCCTCATCCCAGGACCCCCTCTCTCCTCATCCCAGGACCCCTCTCTCCTCATCCCAGGACCCCTCTCTCCTCATCCCAGGACCCCCTCTCTCCTCATCCCAGGACCCCTCTCTCCTCATCCCAGGACCCCTCTCTCCTCATCCCAGGACCCCCTCTCTCCTCATCCCAGGACCCCTCTCTCCTCATCCCAGGACCCCCTATCTCCTCATCCCAGGACCCCCTATCTCCTCATCCCAGGACCCCCTCTCTCCTCATCCCAGGACCCCCTATCTCCTCATCCCAGGACCCCTCTCTCCTCATCCCAGGACCCCCTCTCTCCTCATCCCAGGACCCCCTCTCTCCTCATCCCAGGACCCCCTCTCTCCTCATCCCAGGACCCCCTCTCTCCTCATCCCAGGACCCCCTCTCTCCTCATCCCAGGACCCCTCTCTCCTCATCCCAGGACCCCTCTCTCCTCATCCCAGGACCCCTCTCTCCTCATCCCAGGACCCCCTCTCTCCTCATCCCAGGACCCCTCTCTCCTCATCCCAGGACCCCCTATCTCCTCATCCCAGGACCCCCTCTCTCCTCATCCCAGGACCCCCTCTCTCCTCATCCCAGGACCCCCTCTCTCCTCATCCCAGGACCCCCTCTCTCCTCATCCCAGGACCCCCTATCTCCTCATCCCAGGACCCCCTATCTCCTCATCCCAGGACCCCCTCTCTCCTCATCCCAGGACCCCCTCTCTCCTCATCCCAGGACCCCCTATCTCCTCATCCCAGGACCCCCTATCTCCTCATCCCAGGACCCCCTCTCTCCTCATCCCAGGACCCCTCTCTGCTATCATCCCAGGACCCCCTCTCTCCTCATCCCAGGACCCCCTCTCTCCTCATCCCAGGACCCCCTCTCTCCTCATCCCAGGACCCCCTATCTCCTCATCCCAGGACCCCTCTCTCCTCATCCCAGGACCCCCTATCTCTTCATCCCAGGACCCCCTCTCTCCTCATCCCAGGACCCCCTATCTCCTCATCCCAGGACCCCCTATCTCCTCATCCCAGGACCCCCTATCTCCTCATCCCAGGACCCCTCTCTGCTATCATCCCAGGACCCCCTCTCTCCTCATCCCAGGGCCCCCTCTCTCCTCATCCCAAGACCCCCTCTCTCCTCATCCCAGGACCCCTCTCTGCTATCATCCCAGGACCCCCTCTCTCCTCATCCCAGGACCCCCTATCTCCTCATCCCAGGACCCCCTATCTCCTCATCCCAGGACCCCCTCTCTCCTCATCCCAGGACCCCCTATCTCCTCATCCCAGGACCCCCTCTCTCCTCATCCCAGGACCCCCTATCTCCTCATCCCAGGACCCCTCTCTCCTCATCCCAGGACCCCCTATCTCCTCATCCCAGGACCCCCTCTCTCCTCATCCCAGGACCCCCTATCTCCTCATCCCAGGACCCCCTATCTCCTCATCCCAGGACCCCCTCTCTCCTCATCCCAGGACCCCCTATCTCCTCATCCCAGGACCCCTCTCTCCTCATCCCAGGACCCCCTATCTCCTCATCCCAGGACCCCTCTCTCCTCATCCCAGGACCCCCTATCTCCTCATCCCAGGACCCCCTATCTCCTCATCCCAGGACCCCCTCTCTCCTCATCCCAGGACCCCCTCTCTCCTCATCCCAGGGCCCCCTCTCTCCTCATCCCAGGGCCCCCTCTCTCCTCATCCCAGGGCCCCCTCTCTCCTCATCCCAGGACCCCCTCTCTCTTCATCCCAGGACCCGTATCTCCTCATCCCAGGACCCCTATCTCCTCATCCCAGGACCCCTCTCTCCTCATCCCAGGACCCCTCTCTCCTCATCCCAGGACCCCTCTCTCCTCATCCCAGGACCCCCACTCTCCTCATCCCAGGACCCCTCTCTGCTGTCATCCCAGGACCCCCTCTTTCCTCATCCCAGGACCCCCTCTCTCCTCATCCCAGGACCCCCTATCTCCTCATCCCAGGACCCCTCTCTGCTCTCATTCCATGGCCCCCTCTCTGCTCTCATCCCATGGCCCCCTCTCTGCTCTCATCCTATGGCCCCCTCTCTGCTCACATCCCAGGACCCCCTCTCTGCTCTCATCCCAGGACCCCCTCTCTGCTCTCATCCCAGGACCCCCTCTCTGCTCTCATCCCATGGCCCCCTCTCTGCTCTCATCCCAGGACCCCCTCTCTGCTCTCATCCCAGGACCCCCCTCTCTGCTCTCATCCCAGGACCCCCTCTCTGCTCTCATCCCATGGCCCCCTCTCTGCTCTCATCCCAGGACCCCCCTCTCTGCTCTCATCCCAGGACCCCCCCTCTCTGCTCTCATCCCAGGACCCCCTCTCTGCTCTCATCCCATGGCCCCCTCTCTGCTCTCATCCCAGGACCCCCTCTCTGCTCTCATCCCAGGGGTCTCTCTCAGCTCTCATTCCAGTGTCCCCTCTCTGCTCTCATCTCAGGACCCCCTCTCTGTTCTCATCTCAGGACCCCCTCTCTGTTCTCATCTCAGGACCCCCTCTCTGCTCTCATCTCAGGACCCCCTCTCTGCTCTCATCTCAGGACCCCCTCTCTGCTCTCATCCCAGGGGTCTCTCTCTGCTCTCATCCCAGGACCCCCTCTCTGCTCTCATCCCATGGCCCCCTCTCTGCTCTCATCCCAGGACCCCCTCTCTGCTCTCATCCCAGGACCCCCCTCTCTGCTCTCATCCCTGCACCCCCCTCTCTGCTCTCATCCCAGGACCCCCTCTCTGCTCTCATCCCAGGGGTCTCTCTCTGCTCTCATCCCAGGGGGTCTCTCTCTGCTCTCATCCCAGGACCCCCTCTCTGCTCTCATTCCAGGGGTCTCTCTCAGCTCTCATCCCAAGGCCCCTCTCTGCTCTCATCCCAGGGGTCTCTCTCAGCTCTCATTCCAGTGTCCCCTCTCTGCTCTCATCTCAGGACCCCCTCTCTGCTCTCATCTCAGGACCCCCTCTCTGTTCTCATCTCAGGACCCCCTCTCTGCTCTCATCTCAGGACCCCCTCTCTGCTCTCCTCTCAGGACCCCCTCTCTGTTCTCATCTCAGGACCCCCTCTCTGCTCTCATCCCAGGGGTCTCTCTCAGCTCTCATTCCAGTGTCCCCTCTCTGCTCTCATCTCAGGACCCCCTCTCTGCTCTCATCTCAGGACCCCCTCTCTGTTCTCATCTCAGGACCCCCTCTCTGCTCTCATCTCAGGACCCCCTCTCTGCTCTCCTCTCAGGACCCCCTCTCTGTTCTCATCTCAGGACCCCCTCTCTGCTCTCCTCTCAGGAACCCCTCTCTGCTCTCATCCCTGGACCCCCTCTCTGCTCTCATCGCAGGGGTCTCTCTCAGCTCTCATTCCAGTGTCCCCTCTCTGCTCTCATCTCAGGACCCCCTCTCTGTTCTCATCTCAGGACCCCCTCTCTGTTCTCATCTCAGGACCCCCTCTCTGCTCTCATCTCAGGACCCCCTCTCTGCTCTCCTCTCAGGACCCCCTCTCTGTTCTCATCTCAGGACCCCCTCTCTGCTCTCATCTCAGGACCCCCTCTCTGCTCTCCTCTCAGGACCCCCTCTCTGCTCTCATCTCAGGACCCCCTCTCTGCTCTCATCCCTGGACCCCCTCTCTGCTCTCATATTAGGACCCTCTCTCTGTTCTCATTCCAGGACCCTCTCTGCTCTCATCCCTGGGGCCCCTCTCTGTCCTTATCCCAGGGGTCCCTCTCTGTTCTTATCCCAGGGGCTACTCTCTGTCATTATTCCAAGGGTCACTCTCTGTCTTTATCTCAGGGGTCCCTCTCTGTCCTCTTTCAAGGGGTCCCCTAAACACCAACTGGGATAGGTTGTTCAGGACAGCAAGGGCCTGTTTAAATTTGCAGTTTGGGGGCAGGAAAACCTCAGAATTGAGCCCTGTATTTACTCACCCCCACCACACCCCCTTTAACTGCAAGGGCCAGGGGTGTACACATGTTGCATCCGCATCAGGAATTATATGTCCTGTCACGCTTGGCAGATGTAGCACCTGCCAAGCATAACTCATTCAAGTGAATGGGGCTGCATTGCAAAGGCTGTGCAACCTTGTGCAGTACAGCAAAAAAAAAAAAAAGGGTTAAAGTAGGCAATGAGAAGGCGTTGTATTGCCTCCTCATCACCTGCTTCAACTCCTTGAATCACACACTAGCATGCTGAAACTATGTGCATTGCACATGGTTGCAGGGTGTTTGCAGAGTGGGCCTCATTCACTTGAATGGGTCACGATAACCCACCAAAAGCAACAGGGGGTTTAACTCCTGCTGCAACATGTGTACTCATGGACATGGACACAGGGGGGCCCCATGATCTCATATTGCCCGGGGGCCCCATAGGTTATCAGTCCGCCCCTGGTCTCAGGTCTGGAACAAAAAACCCAAAGTGGATGCGGCCTTTTCCCAAGTATCTCACCGCACAGACCTAGCCTTTGAAGACATGGGGGTACTAAAAGATCCCATGGACAAAAGAGCGGATATACTCCTTAAAAAGGCTTGGGATTCTGCCTCATCTAGCCAGAAACCAACCATGGCATCTACGGTAGTAGCTAGTAACCTGGAATGCTGTTTGGAACAGTTAAAGACACACGTTGAAGCTGGAACTGCCAGAAAGGACTTATTAGAATCCTTTCCTCTGCTGCTCAAAGCAGTAAAGTACATGGCTGATGCCTTGGCAGAGTCAATTAAAATGTCTGCGAGGTCCTCAGCATTGGTCAATTCTGCCAGGCGGGCAATTTGGCTAAAGACTTGGACTGGGGACTCAGCCTCTAAGTCAAAATTGTGTGGGCTGCCATTTTCAGGCAATCTTTTGTTCAGCCCAGAACTTGAATCTGTCCTAGATAGGACAGCAGATAAAAAAAAGGCCCTCTCCTCAGAGAAAAAACAACCCGCAAAGGGTAATTTTCGTTCTTTTCCACAGTCCCAGGGTAGGGAACAAGGAAACAAGTCCAGATGGTCTGGTCAAAAAACCAAAGGCAGAGGGGAGGGGGGTGCTTTTTAAGACCCCAGAGCAGCCCCTAAGGCTAAATGACAGTACCCCTCCAGTGGGAGGAAGGTTAAGTCTGTTTCTCCCTCAA
Source organism: Pelophylax lessonae (assembly GCF_965119305.1). NCBI lineage: Eukaryota > Metazoa > Chordata > Amphibia > Anura > Ranidae > Pelophylax > Pelophylax lessonae. The sequence goes on along the minus strand of NC_138769.1, from coordinate 716,026,663 downwards.
TGGGAACAAATACCAGCGAGTCCTTTCATCCGAAACATAGTGTTGTCAGGATACAACCTGGAGTTCTCAAGAACTCCCCCAAGCAGGTTCTTTGTCACCCCACTTCCAAAGGATCAGGAGATGGCTGCGGCTATGATGTCTCTTTTACAGGAGCTGATGCAACAAGAAGTAGTCATCCAGGTCCCCAAGGAACAAGAAGGCCGGGGATTTTATTCTTGCGTCTTCTTGGTAAAGAAACCATCAGGGAAGTTTTGTTTAATCCTAAATGTCAAGGTTTTGAACAAATCAATAAAAAAAGCGTTTTTCTGCCTCAAGAAAAAATAATAAAAGTTCAGTCTGTAGTAGCTCAGTTGTAGACCAACCGCAAACTGTCAGTTCGGACAGCAATGGCGGCTCTGGGCCTTCTCACCTCATCTATTCCAGCAGTACAGTGGGCCAGGTTACACTCTCGCCCTCTGCAGATGGAGATCCTGCAAAAGTGGTCTCACCTAGAGCCACTAGAAAAGCCTATCAAGATCTCGGCAAGGGTAAAAAGGGCCCTCTGGTGGTGGCAAAACCCAGCCAATCTAACAAAGGGCCTAGGTTGGTCCTTTCCTCTGAACAAGAGACTGACCACAGATGCAAGTGCTTGGGGGTGGGGAGCCCATCTGGAAGGTCAGACAGTTCAAGGCATTGATCCAAGGCAGAGGCTAGGAAGTCTTCAAATTGGCGAGAACTAAAGGCCATATCTCTGGCTCTTATGTCCTTCCATCAAAACATAAGAGATCAGCATGTTCAAGTCCTGTCAGACAACATGACAGCAGTAGCATATGTCTCAAGGCAAGGAGGAACAAGACGCAGAAGCCTCTTAGAGCTGGCCATGCAGTTACTGGAATGGGCAGAACAGAATGTGGCATCCTTGACGGCAGTCCCCCTGAAGGGTTCCCAGAATCTCCTGGCAGATCTTCTGAGCAGGAAGAAGGTTCTGGAATCAGAGTGGAGTCTGAATCAGGAAATTTTCCTTATGATCTCAGAGACTTGGGGGTATCCCCAGATTGACCTGTTTGCAAACCAACAAAACACCAAGGTGCCAGTATTCTTTTCCCTCCACAGGGAGGATCAACCGCTGGGCCTAGAGGCATTTGCTTATCCATGGGACTTCCCCTTGTGCTATGCGTTTCCCCCACTTCCCTCTGATTTCTCTGGTTCTCAGGAAGTTCAGGGAGGAATCAACCAGTTTAATCCTGATCACACTCTTTTGGCCAAAAAGATCTTGGTTTGCGACTTTCCTGAATTTGGCAGTGAAACCACCCTGGAAACTTCCGGTCAGGGAAGATCTTCTGACACAAGGGACCCTGATTCATCCAGAGCCAGAGCGGCTTCAGTTGATGGCGTGCTTTCTAAAGAAAGATCTCTTGAGGGCCAGAGGCCTTTCAGAAAAACTAATTTCCACACTGATGTCCAGTAGGAAAAAAAGTGACCAGGGCCATGTATATGAAAGTTTGGAAAAAGTATAACTCCTGGTGTTCCTTTTAACAAATTTCAAGTAAAAGATATAGTTTTAGAGTTCCTCCATGAAGGAATGGAGAAAGGATTGGCTGCAAGTACCCTGAAAACACAGGTGGCGGCTCTTTCAGTTTTCTTTGAAAAAACCTTATCAAAAGAGACTTTAATTGTAAGGTTTTTTATGGCTTTAGCTAGAAGCAGGCCAATGACTATTAAGAATTTTCCCAAATGGGATCTATCTTTAGTTTTACAAGGACTTACTAAGGCTCCATTTGAACCTTTAGCAGAGTCAGCTCTGAAACATTTGGTCTTGAAGACACTTTTTTTTTGGTGGCAATTACTTCTGCCAGAAGAGTGAGTGAGATTCAGACCCTGTCTATTTTTGATTATTTTTCCAGACCGAGTTGTTCTTCGGACAGATCCAGCTTTTCTCCCTAAAATAGCTACATCTTTTCACCGCACTCAAGAAATTGTGCTGCCTACCTTGCTTCAACACCAGCTAATGCTAAAGCCTTTCATTCCCTGGATGTGAGAAGGTGTCTAATACACTACCTGTCTGTCACCAAAGAGTTTAGAAGGTCAAATGCCCTGTTTATAATCTTCACAGGATCTCGTAAGGGTGAAAAGGCATCAAAGGGCACCTTGGGAAGGTGGCTCAAATGGGCAATTGAAGTAGCTTATGTGGCTCAAGGAGAGACTCCTACTGAAGGTATTGTGCCCCATTCTACCAGGTCGGTGGCTACGTCCTGGGCCGCAAGGGCCGGTGCTTTGCCTAAGCAAATTTGCAAGGCAGCTACCTGGTCCAGTTATTCCACTTTTCTCAAGCACTAGGCTGGACTTACTGTCAGCTGCAAAACAATCCTTCGGGAGGAAGGTACTGCAGGTCCAGGTGCTGTCCTGAAAGGCGATTTGAGAAAACCTTAGCTAGACCTACCATTGACGGTATTTCTAAGAGCCTTTCAGGACAGCAGCCTACTACCCTCCCTAGAATGTTGTTGGTGGTTCTGTTATGCGCTCTGTTTTCCAGCATGTTGGAGGATACTATATAACTGCAGGCATGGTGGAAGAGGAGGGATTTAAAGTCTGCAGTGTTTCCTGATTTTGGGTGGAGCTGCGCTCTCTCCAGGTGCTGTCCTGAAAGGCTCTTAGAAATACCGTCACCGGTAAGTCTAACTAAGGTTTTTTTTGCTATAAACAAAAAAAGGCGACAATTCTGAAAATCAATATTTTTTTTTCTTTTTTTACTTTCTGCTATATAACATTCCCAATAAAATATAAAAATCAAATTTTTTCATCATTCTAGGGCAATTTGTACTCTGCTACATATTTTTGGTAAAAAACCCAATAAGTGTATATTGATTGGTTTGCACAAAAGTTATCGCATCTACAAACTAGGGGAAAGATTTATGTCATTTTTATTTATTTATTTTTTTACTAGTAATGGCGGCGATCAGCGATTTTTAGCGGGATTGCGGCAGACAGATCAGACACCTAACTGACATTTTTGACACTTTGGGGGGGCACAGTGACATTACTGCAGTAATCAGTGCTAAAAATATGCACTGTCACTGTACTAATGACACTGGCAGGGAAGGCGTTAACATCAGGGGTGATCAAAAGGTAAAATGTGTCCCTAGGGGGTGCTTTCTAATTGTGTGGGGGGGGGGGGGGCTTTCTGCATGAACACAGATCTGTGTTCCTAAATAAGAGGAATACAGGATCCCTTTGTTCATTGCTGACAGAACAACGGTTTGCCATGTTTACAACAGCCGACCGCCGTTCTGTCTCTATGGGGAGCAATCGCAGCCGCCGGACTCGCTGATTGGCTTCCTCTCTGACTAATGGGTGCGCGCGCCCCCGCGAAGCGACTTACTTATGTCGTTTCGTGGGACAGAGCTGACCTGCCGCAGTAAAACTGCGGAGGGCGGTCGTAAGGTGTTTAAATTCCAGTTCTGTGTTGGATTTCATTGTTGTTCACCTGGAAGGGAATGATTTAGGTGGATTCAAAATATTAGACCTAAATAAAATGGCAACTGTTCGGTCTACAAATAAGTGGTTTTCTAGGCCTGGGCTTAAAGCGGAGTTCCACCCTATTTTTGCACTTTACACCGTCAGTTAGATTAAAAAATCCTGAAAAAGAATTGGATAGTTATTATTATTACTTTTTTTTTTTTGTTTTACTTACCTTATTTTTAATGAAAATAAACGTACCTTCCTTCCACTTCCTCCTTATGTGGGCGCGGCCCCCGACGTCACTTCCTCCTTTGCATTTACTCCTGGAGATGAGCGTCATCAATCCCAGGAGTCAATGCGCCTGCACCGGTGTCACTCGTCCCTTCCGGTGCAGGCGCGTCATTTCCTGTTGACAGTGGCGGCTGGTGCTCAAAATTTTTAGGGGGGAGCGCAAACAGAAAAAATCTAATAGGCATTGCTTTGCGGCAAAAAATTGCATGACTTTGAGGTCACAAAAGTGTGAAAGGGGCCTTCAGTAATCAAAGTATAGTGTGCCCCCATCAATGCAGAGTTACTACAGCATGCCCCCATTCAATGCAGAGTTACTACAGCATGCCCCCATTCAATGCAGAGTTACTACAGACTGCCCCCATTCCATGCAGAGTTACCACAGCGTGCCTCCATCAATGCAGAGTTACCACAGCGTGCCCCCATCAATGCAGAGTTACCACAGCGTGCCTCCATCAATGCAGAGTTACCACAGCATGCCCCCATCAATGCAGAGTAACTACAGCATGCCCCCTTTCAATGCAGAGTTACCACAGCGTGCCCCCATCAATGCAGAGTAACTACAGCATGCCCCCATTCAATGCAGAATTACTACAGCGTGCCCCCATTCAATGAAGAATTACTACAGCGTGCCCCCATTCAATGCAGAGTTACTACAGCGTGCCCCCATTCAATACAGAGTTACTACAGCGTGCCCTCATCAATGCAGAGTTACTACAGCATGCCCCATCAATGCAGAGTTACTACAGCATGCCCCCCATCAATGCAGTGACCTGCATGCCCCCCATCAGTGCAGTGACCAGCGTGCCCCCATCAATGCAGTGACCAGCGTGCCGTGCCCCCATCAATGCAGTGACCAGCGTGCCGTGCCCCCTTCAATGCAGTGACCAGCGTGCCGTGCCCCCATCAATGCAGTGACCAGCGTGCCGTGCCCCCATCAATGCAGAAAGACTTACCTGCAGCGGCGGCTTCTCCTCACTCCCCCAGCGTCTCCTCAGTCCTCCCACCTCCTCCTTGGCCAATGGCATGGGGTTTGCCTTTCGGCCAATCAGGAAGCGGTTCTCGGACCCGCTTCCTGATTGGCCAGGAGGAGGATCCGTGTGACAATAGCGAATTTTCATTCGCTATTGTCACACAATGGGTGGGCTCGGGGCGCACTGCGCACCCCATTGAACTCCATGTGTCCGGCGCCCCGCATGCAGATTAGGGGGGCCGGACGCATGGATGGGGGGGCAGCGCCCCTGCGCCCCCAACACACAGGCCACCACTGCCTGCTGAATGAATTAGAACAGCTTCTGGGCATGCCCAGAACCAGCTGCGGGATGACGCGCCTGCCCCGGAAGTGACGAGGCAGGGCATTCTGGGACTCCGAAATCCAGGAAGAGGGATACAAAGAGGGACGCTCCGGCTTCAGCTGCCCACACCGCAGATGGCAGCGCTGGACAAGACATTTACAAGGTAAGTTTTTTTTCTTCTTGCAGGTACACTAAACAGGGGACAGTTCAGAGGCTAGCGTTGTTAAATGCACTAGCCCTGACTGTCCTAGGGGTATTTTTATAAAAAAAAAAAAAAAAAAATTTGGGCTGGAATGGAACTCTGCTTTAAGCTCATTGTAAAGTTACCATAAAATGTGGATTGATTGATATGCTGAGTTACTGTATACTCATTACACCCCTGTTCCAAATTATGCAAATGATATTTTTCTCATTTACCTAAATAATAGATGTAAACAACAGTCAGCATAATTCACATGTTCTCAACTATTTAAGAGTACAATTCAAATTTTATTGAGCAAACCGCCTAATGATAACATTTATTTATTTTTTTTTTAAACATAAAAAAAACTTACAATGCGCTGTTCCAAATTATTACGCACAGTAAGTTTCAAAACACTATATAGGTTGTAAAGAACTAAAAAATTGTCATTAGTTGTGTTTGCAGCATATTTACTGAAATCAAAAGCTATTTCAATCAAACTTATAACAACATTTTAACTTTTTAAACATTTTAACAGGTCACATTACATTTTAACATAGGACCCCTTATTTGACAGCAGCTTCACAAGTCTTGCACCCATTGAACTTGTGAGTTTTTGGACAGTTTCTGCTTGAATTTGTTTGCAAGATGTCAGAATAGCCACCATGAGCTGCTGTTTGGATGTAAACTGCCTCCCACCCAGTGCTTTAAGTGGGCCGGTATGCACTGGTACTCAGTACCGCCACTTCCAAATATGGCTCTTGAGCATACCGCCACCTCTCCGTGCGCCTTAGCGTACCAGTGCGCTCATTTTGGACATCTGCGCCCTCAATTGCCCCCCCCAAGAATATTTCCCACTCCAGAGCCAGACCAGTCACCACCAGGCCAGGGGGGGGGTGCTCTGTGGGGACCCTGATGTGGGGTGGGGGGGGGGGCGAAAAAATGTATAGGCTATAATAGAGTATCGGCACCTCTTTAGGGCCACTTAAAGCACTGCTCCCACCCTCATAGATCTTTTGCTTGAAGATGCTCCAAAGGTTCTCAATAGGATTGAGGTCAGGGGGGGGATGGAGGTCACACCATGACTTTCTCTCCTTTTATCCCCATAGCAGCCATTGATGCAGGGGTATTCTTTGCAGCATGAGATGATGCATTGTCATGCATGAAGATGATTTTATTACGGAAAGCATAGTTCTTCCTTCTGTACCGGGGAAGAAAGTGGTCAGTCAGAAACTCCACATACTTTGCATAGGTCGTCTTTACACCTTTGGGGACCCTAAAGGGGCTGACCAGCTCTCTTCCCATGATTCCGGCCCATAACATGACTCCACCACGGCCTTGCTGACGTCGCAGCCTTGTTGGAACAGGGTGGCCGTCCACCAACCATCCACTACTCCATCCATCTGGACCATCCAAGGTTGCACAGCACTCATCAGTGAACAGGACTGTTTGAAAATTAGTCTTCATGTATTTTTCTGCCTAATGCAGCCGTTTCTGCACCGTTGCAAGACTCTGGAGGACTTTCCACCTTGATGTCCGTGGGACTCCAGAGGCTCCAGCAGCTTCAAATATCTGTTTGCTGTGTAATGGTATTTTAGCAGCTGCTCTCTTGATCCAATGCATGGATCTGGCAGAAATCTTCCTCAATGTGCCTTTATCTGCACGAACCCGTCTGTGCTCTGAATCAGCCACAAATCTCTTAATAGTGTGATGATCACGCTTAAGTTTTTATGAAATATCGAATGTTTTCATACCTCGTCCAAGGCATTGAACTATTTCACTCTTTTCGGCAGCAGAGAGATCATTTTTCTTCCCCATATTGCATGAAAATGGTGCTCTGCCTAATAATGTGGAACACTCTCCTTTAGGCTTTTTTCACACGGTCCCCCTCCGTAGGCGGATCCGTGCTGCTCAGCGGGGGATGGATACACAGATCCCCGCTGAGCAGGCAGGGGACAGCTCCCTCTCCGCTCTGTGTGCAGAGAGGGAGGTGTCAGAGCCCCGCTGCTCCCTATGGGGGAATCGGATGAGAGCGGACCGCCTGTCCGCTCTCATCCGATCCCATCCCCTGGACGGATAGAAAATAGGGTTTCCATCCGTCTGGATTTCACGGACAGGATCGGATGTGAATGGCAGTGGGTGTCAGCGGACATGTCTCCGCTGACATCCGCTGCCCTATAGGGATACATGGAGGATCCGATCAGATGCGCCTAAAAAACTGACAGACGGATCTGATCGGAGCGCTCGTGTGAAAGGACCCAAATGGCTCTTTCACACAGGCTGACCGTTCAGATCCGCCTGTCAGTTTTTTTTGGTGGATCTGAACGGTCCCCCCATGCATGTCTATGGGGCATCAGATGTCAGCGGAGACATGTCCGCTGACATCCGATCCGTCAAATCCGGACAGATAGAAACCCTATTTTCCATCCGTCCAGCGGATCGGATTGGATGGGATCGGATGAGAACGGACCGACGGTCCGTTCCCATCTGATTCGCCCATAGAGATGTATGGGGAACTGACAGCTGTGTCTCTGCACACAAACGGAGTCCGTCCGACGGACGGAGTGTGTGAAAAGGGCCCTTAGTTTTTCCTTAAATTGGGCTCACTTGGCAATCTAATTATCACAGGTGTCCGAGACTGTTTTCAGGGCTCAAAAGAGCCATGAGACACAATGCCATCCATGAGACACAATGCCGTCCATGAGACACAATGCCGTCCATGAGACACAATGCCATCCATGAGACACAATGCCATCCATGAGACACAGTGCCGTCCAGGAGACACAGTGCCGTCCATGAGACACAATGCCGTCCAGGAGACACAATGCCGTCCAGGAGACACAGTGCCGTCCATGAGACACAATGCCGTCCATGAGACACAATGCCGTCCATGAGACACAGTGCCGTCCATGAGACACAGTGCCGTCCATGAGACACAGTGCCGTCCATGAGACACAATGCATTCCATGAGACACAATGCCGTCCAGGAGACACAGTGCCGTCCATGAGACACAATGCCATCCATGAGACACAATGCCGTCCATGAGACACAATGCCGTCCATGAGACACAATGCCGTCCATGAGACACAGTGCCGTCCATGAGACACAGTGCCGTCCATGAGACACAGTGCCGTCCATGAGACACAATGCCATCCATGAGTTAAACTGAAAAACTAAATATTTAATCTTTGAGACACAAATAGAATTTGCATAATCATTTGGAACAGGGTGTATTAGTGACTTCATTTTTCTCTATTGTGAACTGGAGAGTTTCATCAGAGGTCTATCAGTACTACAAAAAGCAAAAAAATGATGTTCCCAGAATGGCCCTACCATAGTTTCACAATTCCATAAATGATACAATATATCTCACACAGTGACCGTTGGACGGAACTAATGCATTGAAAAAAGAAAATGAGGTGAAAGACAGGATGTCAATCAAGCACACAAGAGACCAACTAAGGGCATTGAGGAGGCAATAATGGTGTGTAAAAAAGATGATGAATTTATTAGGCATTAGAGCTCTGAAGAAACTGACGTTCAGTCAGTGAAACGCGTCAGAGTTGGCTTCTAGTGCCTACACATCCTGAATTTGCCTGCTCCGCAACCACAGGTTTTCTGCATGGTAGCTTACTGGCTGTTCCCCCGCCTCCATACTCGATGAACCGGACATGATGTTAGGCCGACGCTCACGGACCTGCACGTCCGCAACAGGATACCGGTTGAGTGAGTGCATGGGGTGAACGCCGTACAAGGGACGCTACGGACCAGCAGATCCTCGGCTTTAGACGGAGGTACGGACATACACGGCATCTGCCTTTGACCCATCAGTTGGCTTCATATACCAAACCTTGGATCACCTTTAATTGCATTGGTGACTTTAGATCCAGTGATCAGGTTGTAGATATATGTAACGGCCATCATCCTCTTTACACCGGGTGCTTATCATTAATCTCCATCACGGCAAGTATTGGATTTATTTTATTAGAGGACGTTTTGAATTGTGGCTTTATTATCCTTCCTGGCTTTGGATACAACCCTGCAATTTATCCCGTTTCATATGTCGGGTATACGGACCTATGTATTTCAGTCCACAAGCATTGAGGCACTATATATTCTTGTATTTTTGATTTCCATCAGGATTCAGCACCACAGTTCCCCCTAATTGGATTCATTCTTGCCTCATCCCATTATAATGCCTGAATATCCCGCTGGGAACCAGCTGCATTCGGCTACACATTGGGACATTGTGTAATAGGAATCATCCGGAGGTTTCACTGAAGGAGTCAGCATAGGCTTATCTACATATATTGACACACCAGAGTGTTCATAGTCTAAGTCCATGGCAATTCAGCATACATGTGTTAGTGGTTTTTAACCGGTTTTATTGTTTTGTTGTGCCACATACTGTTACCTGTATCACCCTGTTTTTTTTTTTCAGGCATACGTGCCTAATAAATTCATCATCTTTTTTACACACCATTATTGCCTCCTCAGTGCCCTTAGTTGGTCTCTTGTGTGGTTGATTGACATCCTGTCTTTCACCTCATTTTCTTTTTTCAGAGGTCTATCAGTGTTAGGAATGGCACCCAATTGTCCCTTCTTTGGGAACAAATCCCTCCGTCCTTCACGCAGCTTCAGTTGTCCCTTGTTGTGGTCTGATGTATACATCTCTATAGAAAATTTACTATTCTACTGCCAAAAGTGTTCTGCTGCACTAAACTTTTCATCCAGCCTCCAGATTACTGCATTTGTTATTTTTAAAAACCGGCTAGCCGCTGCCACGCTACCTATATGCTGTTATATGCATACTTGAATGTGAGTGCAATACTTTTTATTCTTAAATAAATGCTTTTATTGAAACGTACTACACCATGAAGTGCCTCCTTTTATCGTGGGTTTGAGCTCCAAACCTTGTCTAGGATTCTACCCCTTGAAGTCGATACTGCCTTTCCACTAAGGACCAGAGGAGCCTGCTTTTAAAAGGAACCATAGGTGGATCCCTATTCCTGCAGAGGTTATCCTACTTTCTCCTTGGTACAAACGCTCATTTTGAGTGTTTTGGAGGTGAGCGGCCAATTCACTTATTTAAGGATTATAGCTCACTACCACAGTTTAATTGGTTTCCCGCACTATAAGGAGTTTTCCGCACTTCTGGAATTATTTCCTCACCAGCACTTTTGTTATGAACTTTTGATATCTCTATAAACTGACCAATTTTTTGCATTTTTTATCCTATATATTATTTATTTTTTCCGGGTTTTATGAATGTTCTTTATCTGGATATGTATTTTTTCACTCTTTCACCATTGTGATTTTTATTGTGCACTTTATCACTTTTTTAGTAGGAGTCATTTTTCCTGCTCCATACTACATTGATTGTTTGAAGCACGATATATTGATTTTATTACAATATCTTTTATACATCTCACCATGCACTTTATTATTTTATGATATTCTCACCTACTTTTTACCTTTTGCATATTTGCACGTTATCACTTTTATCCTTGTCAATTGATAATATATATGCAGTTGCTTTGCTTGGTTTTAAAGTATTTATTCCTGTTTTTCACCATATGGGGGGTGATTAAGCGCCTATTCATTTTACTCATTTATCTTGATATATGTATGTGGAGACACTGCTAGGTATTGGCTGCTAATCTTTTTGAGCCCCGTTTTATATCAGTTTTATCCTATTTATTATCTCTCATTTCTTATTACATCTGGTTGATGGTCAGCGCGTAGGTCTATTCTATCTTCTTTTTAGTGCATATGTATAGCACTGATTACTGCAGTAATGTCACTGGTACCCCCAAAAGTGTCAAAAATGTCAGTCAAGAGTCCGATCTGTCCGCCGCAATGTCACAGTACCGCAAAAAAAAAAAAAAACGCAGATCGCCGCCATTACTCGTTAAAAAAAAAACACCAAAAATGACAAAAATATTACCCTTTGTTAGTAAACGCGATAACTTTTGCGCAAACCAATCAAAATACGCTTTTTGCGATTTTTTTTTTTTTTTTTACCAAACATATGTAGCATAAAACAAATTGGCCGAAAATGTTAAAAAAATTTTTGATTTTTACATTTTTTTGGGGGGAATTTCATATAAAAAAATGTGAAAAATATTATTCTTGCAAAATTTTTTTGTTTATAGCGCATGATCCAAAAATCGCACAGGTGATCAAATACCACCAAAAGAAAGCTCTGTTTGTGGGAAAAAAAGGACGTCAAATTCGTTTAGGTACAGCGTCGCACGACCGCGCAATTGTCCGTTAAAGTCACGCAGTAAAAAAACGCAAAAAAAACCCTGGTCAGGAAGGGGGTAAAATCTTACGGGGCTTAAGTGGTTAACAGTGGTTCCGTTTGGTATTAACCGCTTGCCGACCGCCCTTCGCAGATTTACTTGGCTGCGCATAATCCCGTAGATCTACGTGATTATGTGCACGCGCGCCACCGGAGTTGCGGGAGGAGCGGCGGCAATCGCTACCAGCCTCCCGCATTTTTCACAGAAACAAAGCAGGCGGCTCTTTTGTCACAGGGGCAGGGAGAGATCAGGAGTTTCAGCTAAGCTACAACCCCGATCTCTGTGCCTCTCAAAAAAAAAAAAAATGTAAAAATCTAAATTTTTTAACATTTTAGCCCAGTTTGTTTTCTGCTACATATTTTTGGTAAAAAAAAAAATCTAAATAAGCGTGTTTTTATTGGTTTGCGCAAAAGTTATTGCGTTAACTACGGGATTTATGTCATTTTTATTGTTTTTTTTTTTTTTTAACTAGTAATGGCGGCGATCTGAATTTTTTTTTTAGTGGGACTGCGACATTGCGGCGGACAGATCGGACCCCTGACTGACATTTTTGACACTACTACAGTAATCAGTGCTAAAAATGAGCACTGTTACTGTCAAAATGACCCTGGCAGGGAAGGGGTTAACTTTATTGGTGATCAAGGGGTTAAGTGTTTCCCTAGGGGCGTGGCTAGTGATGTAACCAAAGAGACATACGATGCTACATAGCAGGATCGCATAGCCTCTGTGCTTACATCAGCCGTCCATCCTTCTCCCTCTCCTGTGGAAGAACGCGAGTGGCCGGCGGACATCGGAGCCACCGGTCACACGCGCGGGGAAGGCAGGGAACGAGCGCGTCGCCCCCTACAGGCTCGTGGGCGAGCGACGTAGGTGTACGTCGCTTTGCCCAGGAGCGGCTCACTGCCGCAGTAAATAGTCGTGCGGCAGTCGGCAAGTGGTTAACTTAGACATTCACGGTGCTCTTGAAGTGAACTGGAAGTGAGGTGCAGCCCCCCCAGAAAAGGCTGCTACAAATGTAGTGCCTGCTAATGGTTCCTATTATAAGACTGGGTTTGGCGCTGTTTCTCCTAAATGAATAAATACTAAATGTTCAAAGTGCTACTATTGCATGCTTCTCAGGTAAACATAAACACTAAATAAATAAGTTCATAAATGATATGCATCATACATAATACATAACAATCAATCCTTTGCTTCCAGGGCAATTACAGTCCAAGCGTGCAGCGAGCCCCGGGTTCTCCCGTGATCCCCGTCAGATCAGTGCCATCTTAAGAGCATTAAAGGACCCTGGGCAATGCAGTGCACTGTGCAATTTATGAACTTACTTAGTGTTTATGTTTACCTGAGAAGCACGCAATGGTAGCAATTTGCACATTTAGTATTTATTCCTTTAGGAAGAGCAGCACCAAACCCAGTCTCATAATTGGTGAGCCAATCGAGATGGTCAAAAGATACCAGCACTGAAGAGAGCTCATTGATGTTGCATCACTGGAGGTAAGGTCTAGACGGACTTGAGTTCTGCTTCAAAATCCATATGTCATGTTTAAAGAAGTGATATGTACAACAAGAGTGAACCAAGAAAGCTACAAATATGGCTTTAATGATGAAATTAGCACTTTGTGCACTAGATGGCGCTGTTGGACAAGCACTACAATTGTTTAAATCAATGGCAAAAATTGATTTTAGGCAAGTTCGCTTTAGGCCAAATCAGGCTTTTTTTTTTTTTTTGCTATTGGGGACACTATTACCCATGTTTACAAAATCTAGCTAAAACGTGAGAAATTATTGAAATGGTTAGAATATTACAGGCACACTAAATAAAACACTAAAGCTTTATTTTGGGGAGAATCCCATACTGAAGAGGGCAGTGGGATTTGCAGCTCTTTTTACCCCCCCCCTTGCCACCCTGATCATGGCTTTACAGTAATACATAGCGAGTCTCTAACCTGGTCTAATGTTCCACCATTACTCTAGTGTCATGCTTTACCATGGTCATTGACTTGCTATGTAGTCCCAAAGCATTCACACTTGAAAAGAGAGTGATGACCTCTCCCTTATTTCTCTTCAGATGTAGAGTAATAAATGGGAGCAGGAACTGGCCCAAGTCCCTCACAGAGCAGGAGTTATGTTACAGGCACAGCTAAAACTCTGCTCCCTATCCCACTGACGGAAGTAGAAAACAGTCTGGCTGCAAAGTCCATAATGGAGGATTGGACTACTTTTATCATCTTGAACCCTGGTGCCCAACTTGTTGGTCCTTTGGTACCTGTTATGCAGTCTTCAGGCCCCAGCAAGCAGTAGTTATAGGGAACACTGATTAAGAAAAGGTTCTGCAATAGCAGTAATCTGAGGCAGCCTCAAGTAACATGTCCCCAACCTGTGATTGTCGTAAGCTTGTGACTGTGTCCCACAACCTGTCACTATCCCACGCCTGACTCCCGAAACCACTCCCTAGCCCACAACTGCTTCCCAAAACCAATCCTAGGCTTCTGACTACCTCCTGCAACTAGTCACTGGCCCCATGATTGCTTCTTAGCAACCGCTCCCCAGTCTCTGCCTCCAGCAACCAGTCCTCATTCTTTGCCTTCAGCAACTGCTCCCCAGTCACTGCCTCCCGCAACCAGTCCTAGGTCTCTGCCTCCATTAACCGCTCCCCCAGTCTCTGGTTATTTCCCTTAGCTGCAACTGACCCTGGCAACCCATTTCTGGCCTACAGCTACCACCCCAAACTTGTCCTCGAGCTGCGACTGTCCCTCACAACTTGTCCCCTGCCTGCGACTGTTTTTCTCATCCAGTCCCAGGTCCATGGCCACCTCCAGCCAACCAGTCCCAGGTTCGTGGCCACCTCCAGCAACCAGTCCCAAGTCCGTGGCCACCTCCAGCAACCAGTCCCAAGTCCGTGGCCACCTCCAGCAACCAGTCCCAGGTCCGTGGCCACCTCCAGCAACCAGTCCCAGGTCCGTGGCCACCTCCAGCAACCAGTCCCAGGTCCGTGGCCACCTCCAGCAACCAGTCCCAGGTCCGTGGCCACCTCCAGCAACCAGTCCCAGGTCCGTGGCCACCTCCAGCAACCAGTCCCAAGTCCGTGGCCACCTCCAGCAACCAGTCCCGGGTCCGTGGCCACCTCCAGCAACCAGTCCCAGGTCCGTGGCCACCTACAGCAACCAGTTCCAGGTCAGTGGCCAGCTCCCACAAGCACTCCCAAGTCTCTGCCTCCGGCAACCGCTCCCAAGTCCCTGCCTCCAGCAACCGCTCCCTAGTCTCTGCCTCCAACAACTGCTCCCCAGTCTCCGATTGTATCCCCAACCTGTCCGTAGCTGCAACTGACTCCAGCAACCCAGCCTGAAACTACAACCCCAAACTTGTCCTCTAGCTGCAACTGTCCCTCACAACTTGTCCCCACTTGCGACTGTTTCTCTCAACCAGTCCCAGGTCGGTGGCCACCTCCAGCAACCAGTCCCAGGTCGGTGGCTACCTTCAGCAACCAGTCCCAGGTCGGTGGCTACCCTACAGCAATCAGTCCCAGGTCCAAGGCCACCCTACAGCAATCAGTCCCAGGTCTGTGGCCACCTCCCGCAGCCAGTCCTTGGTCTCTGCCTCCAGGAACTCGTCCTGGCCCCTGCCTGCGACTGGTTCTCTCAATCAGTCCCAGGTCCATGGCCAACTCCAGCAACCAGTCCCAGTTCCGTGGCTACCTCCAGCAGCCAGTTCCTTGTCTCTTTGTCCCCAGCAACCTGTGACTGCCTCCCAAAACCTGTTCCCTGTGTGTGGCCATCTCCTGAAAACTGGTCCTGGTACGTGATTGTCTCCTGCAATCTGTTCCTGGTCTGCAACTTTCTCCATCAAGCTGTCCCCAGTTTTTGTCCCCCACTCTGTGGTCTCTTTGTAGAATTGTGTATACTAAACATTAGGTGTGGCCCCTTAGTAATGATGGGGGCCACATCACAAATCTAGAAATAATCATTCCTCTACAGGATTGAAGAACCAGGTGGTTTAATTTACTCAGATCAGCAATCAAGGCTCCAGATCATAAAAAATACATTTAAAGATACGCTGACAAATTGTTATCACATATAAAACCGAGTTCACAGTCCTGTGTAAGTCTAGAGAAGAGGTCTCATGCTTTGTGCTTCCAGAGGCGGCTGCCTGGTGTCCCACGGCCCGAAGACACAATAAAAAGAGGCCCAAAACAGTCCCATTGCAGAGAGCCAGGCCAACAATAACAGTAGTAGTGACTTCATCGCTCAGTGGCTGTTCTTTATGGCGTCCTTGGCTGCCAGTATTACAGGCGTCAGGCTAGATAGAGGTTTGGCCACCTTCAGGAACGGGTGCTGCAGAAATAAAAGATAGTATGGTCAATTGATAAAATTCAATTTTCAGTCTCATAGGCTCCTCCTAGACCAGCCATTCTCAACCTTTTTACCTCTGAGGAATCCTTGAAATTATTATTAGGTTTTGGGGAAAGCCTTCTAAATCCAATTCATTGGGGGTCAATGGGAAACAGGTCTACTACACTGGTCGGCAGTGGAAAGTACAGTAGTGGCCGGAACGCCACCCTTACAGTTAGCTAAAACGATTATTGATGTCATATCAAATGGGGGGGGTCAATCAGCCACAGGTCAAGGAACCCTTAGCAATCTCTGAAGGAACCCTAGCATCCCATGGAACACTGGTTGAGAATGGCTGTCCTAGACATATGAAAAATGAAGGGGGATCTATTGTCTTATTCATATATGTGAATGTGATTAGAAATATTGTATCTTTAGGTAGTGATGCATTATAGTACTCTGGTTGATGATATTTTAAAATGTATGACAAGGCATGAACCACATGGCTTTTTTTATCTTTAGCAACCCCTACCCATTGCCTGCTCTGACCCCTTCAACTTTTTTTAATGCAAGTATACATATTTTCCCAAGATTCTTCTGACCAGTCTGATAATGTCAGACATTTCCCCTGCTTATGTGGTGGTGGAGGTGGGCTGTCCTTACTGTAACACAAAGTATTTTCTACATTGACATGTCAAGTACATTTTGTGCTCCAGCACTGAGAGTCCAGCCTGTGTGGTGTCCCCTCCAGGGGGCGGATCCAAAACATCCTGGGCTCACAGGAAGTGGGTTTAATAACACTAGCTGTCATTTAAACCTGGAAGAGTAGTGACATCTAAAGCGCGGGAGCAAAAAGTATTTGATCCTCTGCTGGTTTTGTATGTTTGCCCACTGACAAATAAATGATCAGTCTATAATTTTAACCGTGAAAGACAGAATACCAACAACAACAAAAAATCAAGAAAAACACATTTCAAAAAAGTTGTATATTGATTTGCATTTTAATGAGTGAAATAAGTATTTGATCCTCTATCAATCAGCAAGATTTCTGGCTTCCAGGTGTCTTCTATACAGGTAACGAGCTGAGATTAGAAGCACTCTTAAAGGGAGTGCTCCTAATCTCAGCTTGTTACCTGTATAAAAGACACCTATCCACAGAAGCAATCAATAAAATTCCAATCTCTCCACCATGGCCAAGACCAAAGAGCTGTCCAAGGATGTCAGGGACAAGATTGTAGACCTACACAAGGCTGGAATGGGCTACAAGACCATCGCCATGCAGCTTGGTGAGAGAGTGACAACAGTTGATGCGATTATTTGCAAATGGAATCTCCCTCAGTCTGGGGCTCCATGCAAGATCTCACCTCGTGGAGTTTCAATGATCATGAGAACGGTGAGGAATCAGGCCAGAACTACATGGGAGAATCTTGTTAATGATCTCAAGGCATCCATTATTGGGGCAGTGAAGAGGCGGCAGGCCTCTGAGCTGACCCGGCTGGAGAGGGAGGTGGAGGGGGCCTCGTCCACTTATGGCTTGGACCCCTCGGTCTCCAACTTCGAAGCGTTGCAGGCAGTAAAGCGGGAACTCCATTTACACATGTCGGAGGTCACAAGATTGTCCATGCATAGCGCTCGCTCGCCGTGTTTGAACAAGGGGATAGGAATGGTCGGTTCTTAGCTCTAATATCCCAACATGACGCGCCCTTGACGGTGATCCCCGAGATTACTTCTCCTACGGGGAAGGCCCTGGCTGCCCCGGAGGACATCTTGGAGGACTTTCGCTCTTACTACAGCTCCCTATACTCTACTACCCTCCCCCCGGACTTTCGACTGATTGACTTGTACCCCCTTCTGGATCCGGTGGCCCTGGGCTGGCTCTCTGACAGTGAGCGACAATGGCTGGTGAGACCCATCACCTCTGAGGAGGTTGCGGCAATCCTCTCGACCATCCCAGGCGGCAGGGCCCCGGGTCCAGACGGTCTTCCTGTGGATTTCTATAAGACCCACTCCGGACTCCTGGCTCCTCTGCTGGCCGCGACATTCACTAGCTGTCTCACGGAGGGATCCCTCCCTCCTTCGATGGCAGAGGCGCATGTCATCCTCATTTATAAGCCCCCTAAGGACCCAAAATTGTGCGCCTCCTACAGACCTATTGCGTTGCTTAATACTGACCTGAAAATCCTGACAAAGCTATTGGCTACCCGACTCCAGCCCATGCTACCCTCGGTGGTCGATCAGGACCAGACCGGCTTTATGCCCCACAGGTCCACAGACATGAATCTGCGCAGACTTTACACCAACATTCAGGCACGCCATCTTAATGTAGGCACGAGAGTGGTGGCCTCCTTGGATATCGAAAAAGCCTTCGATTCCGTCGAGTGGCCCTTTCTGTGGGAGACTCTTCGGAGGATGGGGTTCCCCCTGCTCTTTATTGAATGGTTGAAAATCATTTACAGTTCGCCAAAGGCGGCCATACGTTTGGGTGGACAGGTGTCGTCCTGGTTTACCCTATCCAGGGGCACGCGGCAGGGCTGCCCTCTCTCCCCGGCCCTGTTTGCCATCGCTATGGAGCCGGTGGTGGAGGCACTTCGCGTTTCCCCGTTGGTTCGGGGTCTGCGGATTGCCGGGCTGGAGGAGAGGGTAGCCTTGTATGCGGACGACCTCCTGTTATTCCTTAACGATGCCGACTCTTCGCTCAAAGGGGCGCTGCAGGTGTTGGAGGAATTCGCACGGGTGACGGGGTTGAGGGTCAACTGGACCAAATCACAACTGTTGCCGATTGACCAGGGGGTCCGCTCCTCGGCGCCGGCTGACATTCCGCTGGAGTGGGTGGAGGAGCTGGTCTATTTGGGGGTGCGGATCTCAAGGGACGTGGCGAATTTTATCGCCCTCAATCTGGACCCGGTAGTGGTGGCGGTCAGGGCTAAGTTGAAGGCATGGGAGAATCTGCCCCTTTCCCTCCTGGGACGGGTCAACCTGATTAAAATGAAGGTGCTACCTAAATTCACTTATCTCTTCCGCCATTCTCCCAGGTGGATACCGAAGTCCTTCTTTCATTCCCTGAACAAATTGTTCTCCTTCTTTTTATGGGGGCCTCGCCCCCCGAGATATAAACTTTCCACCCTGATACGTCCCCTCTCCCAGGGGGGACTTGCATTCCCTGACTGCCACAAGTATTTCCTGGCATCCCAACTGGTCTCGGCTGCTTGGTGGCTTAATCCGGACCTCCATAACTCGGCGACTGCGGTGGAGGCGGCGGTGCTCGGATCAGTGGAAGCTCTCTCACATTTGCCTTTTAGGGGACCAAAAGCCCCCCACAAGCCCACATCTTCCATGACCGCAGTTCTGCGGGCCTGGAAAACTGGCTTGCAGCTCGAGGGCTATCTGGACACTGCCGTCTCCCCAAATGCGCCGTTGTGGCACAACCCCACCCTGCCTCACCTTTACTCCCTCCCGGACCCGGTGGTTTGGACGAAGCGCAATGTTAAAAGGATTTTGGATATCTCCTCGGATCTCTCCTTCCCCCCCTTTAGTTTCTTTACTGATACTTTCCAGGTCCCTTTGTCGTTGGTCTTCAGATACCTACAATTCTCCCATGCCTTCAGGTCCCAGTTTCCGTCCGGCAGTTCTCAGATGGTCTGGTCAGACCTAGAGAGGGTTTTGCGGTATGATTGCTCGGAGAGGGCGGTGTCGACCCTTTACGCGCATCTCCTTCGGGTCCATTCTCCGGAACTCACTGGTCTCCTTGCTAGTTGGACCAGGGATGTTCCGGACTTGGACCAGGAAGACTGGATTAACATGTGGGAACAACCATTTCAAGTGCTAGTTTCTCTCCGTGACAGACTTATCCAATTCAAGATTGCCCACAGGGCCTATCTCACCCCGCACCGGATGCATAAGATCCACGCTTCCCACTCTCCGGAGTGCTGGCGGTGTGGCCAGGTCCCGGGGGATTTCCTCCATATTTTCTGGACCTGCCCCCACCTTTCTGCATTCTGGTCCGGGGTGCTCCATATGATCAACCGGGTATCCTCTGTTTCGCTAGATCCCTTCCCGAGGATCTGTCTCTTGGGGCTGCTCGATGACTTGGTGACCCGGGTGGCGGACCGGACGTTGCTCGGCCTCTTACTTTTTTTTGCCAGAAAATCTATTGCACTTCACTGGCGTCAACGCTCCCCACCCACGGTGCACCAATGGCGGGTTCTGGTGAACTTGGTTCTTCCCCTCTACAAAGACACATATGCCCACAGGGGGTGCCCCAAAAAGTTTGACAAAGTATGGTCCAGATGGTTGGCTGACTCCACCACAGCTGGCAGCGATTGAGGAGGGCCTCGCCCTGCGGCTCTACACTGTCTGCTGTTCCTTGTCCGTGTGTATCATTGCTCCCCGGGGTGATGGGGGATTTCTCAGGTCTATTATATGGCCACCAGGGTGGGTCTCGTGGGGCCCTTTGCACTAGCTTTATGTTCTGTTGATTGCTTGTATGTGCCCTCTTCTCAGGGCCCGTGTGTTGTTATACCTACTGTACTCTATGTTGGACCCCTGCGCGGGTACTATGCCTTACATGCCTATATGACTTGCAGTCTCGGCTCCTGTCTGAGCCTTTGCACCGTTGTTTGTTTAACTGTTTTTCTATGTTTATACTTCAATAAAAAGATTTTCAAAAAAAAAAAAAAAAAAATGATCTCAAGGCAGCTGGGACTATAGTCAACGAGAAAACAATTGGTAACACACTACGACGTGAAGGACTGAAATCCTGCAGTGCCCACAAGGTTCCCCTGCTCAAGAAAGCACATGTACAGGTCCGTCTAAAGTTTGCTAATAAACAGTGGAATAATTCAGAAGAGAACTGGGTGAAAGTGTTGTGGTCAGATGAGACCAAAGTCAAGCTCTTTGGCATCAACTCAACTCACCGTGTTTGGAGGAGAAGGAGGAGAAATTCTGCCTATGACCCCAAGAACACCATCCCTACCGTCAAACATGGAGATGGAAACATTATGCTTTGGGGGTGTTTTTCTGCTAAGGGGACAGGACAACTTCACCACATCAAAGGGATGGTGGACAGGGCCATGTACCATCAAATCTTGGGTGAGAACCTCCTTCCCTCAGCCAGGGCATTGAAAATGGGTCATGGATGGGTATTCCAGCATGACAATGACCCAGAACACACGGCAAAGGCAACAAAGGAGTGGCTCAAGAAGAAGCACATTAAGGTCTTGGAGTTGCCTAGCAATTTAACAAACCTTAAAGAGGAAGTAAACTTCCCTCTGTAACTTTTACCTAAAGGTAAGCCTATATTAATGCTTACCTATAGGTACTGTAAATATCTGCTAAATGTTCATCGTTTAGGAGATATTTACTTTACATGCAGCCAGTGACATCACTGGCGCATGCACTCTGAAGGAACAGCCGTCCTTGCCGTTCCTGCAGAGCCCTGTACCGTGAACAGCGGCTCCCCATGTCATCATGCTTCCGGCCAATCAGACGGCCGGAGGACGCGAACCCGGAAGGAAGACGGGCGAACATATCTACCATCTCAGCGCTGAGCGGGAGTCGCTGCGGGTGCTTCGTTCTAAGGTAAGTATTTCATAATGAGCTAGTATGCTATACATGCTAGCTCATTATGCTTTTGTCTTTCCGGTTTTTATTTATTATTTTTATTTATTTATTTTTTTTTTAGGAGGTTTACAACCTCTTTAATCCCATAGAAAATATGTGGAGGGGGCTACGAAACATCAGCCTCAAAACCTTAATGACTTGGAGAGGATCTGCAGAGGAGTGGGACAAAATCCCTCCTGAGATGTGGGCAAACCCGGTGGCCAAGTACAAGAAACGTCTGCCCTCTGTGCTTGTCAACAAGGGTTTTGCCACCAAGTACTAAGTCAAAGGCGTCAAATACTTATTTCACTCATTAAAATCACAAATTAGAGCTGCACCATTAATCGTTAATAACTTCCAGCTGTCAAAAAAAAAAAAAACCTTCAGAAAATGTTGAGCAACATTGTTAAAGCTGCCAGATTACTATAAACACAATGTTTTACAATGTATAATTTCCTTCTTTAAGATCGAAGGAATGAACTTTATGTCTAAGTTCCGAATCACACATATGCGATGCAGGAACCCTGTGAATCCACTGCGGGTTCAACTCGCAGGCTGTTCACACTGCCATTTGCAAATCTCTGGCAGTGTCAATACAAAGTTAACGACACCCCCAGATCAGTTCACATATCGCAGTGTGAACTGTCAGTCCGGACATGATTTGCATCGTATAGGTGTGAACACCCATGCAATCCGATTCTGGTGCGGACCCAAAAAAGGGTCCTGTGCGAGTTTTGTCCAAATGCAATGCGAATTCAGCCATAAAATCTGTATGGCTGAATTCGCATCTCACAGACATCACATGTGATTTGCAGAGCAGTGCGCTCCGAATCACATGCGATGTCTGACATTGCATATATGTGAACCGGCACTAAGGGAGGGCAGTTTAACCTCTTAAAGCAGTAGAATACTTAACTTTTACCTACAGGTAAGCCTATAATAAGGCTTACCTGTTGGTAAAATTAATATCTCCTAAACCTGCACGGTTTAGGAGATATTCGCCCTGCATGCAGCCGCTGACACCAGCGGCACATGCGCTTTGAAGAGCTCCTTGCCGGAAAGTGAACTCCCACGCGCATGCGCGGGAGTGACGTCATTGCGGCTCCGGACACTTTTTTTAAATTTCGTTTTTCTGGATTTTTTTGTTGTTATTCTGTCTCTCACTGTTATAATAAACCCACCAATAAAATTATAGATTGATCATTTCTTGGTCAGTGGGAAAACGTACAAAATCAGCAGGGGATCAAATACTTTTTTCCCTCACTGTAGTGGTGGAGAAGAAGCATCACAGGGGACAGCTTTGGGTTGAAGGCGAGTGTTGTTAATATTTTTGTCTACATTTAACTTTTTACTATAGCTGGAGTTTAGCTTTTAAGCAAAATTCAAGTTTTTTTTTTTTTCTAAATACAAATACTCTGAAATTGCAAAAAAAAAAAAAAAACTACAATAATCTCTTATAAAAGCATAAAAGATGACAGGACCTCCTAACTTCCAGTATATATAGATAGACCCTGGGTGGGCCTTGCGTGACGTGTCACTTCCACCATTGTTTGGAATGCAGGTAGAATGCATACTGGCGTCCCTATTTTTAACAGGCCTTTTATGACCATCCTCATTGTAAGCGTTATTTTATGCACTATACAGAATAAAGCTGTGATTTACTGCACTATGAGGGGCATTTGCTTTTACTTTTTCACGTGATTTGGATCAACGAGGGTCCGTTATTGGTGGTTGCTGTTATTGAACCGTGCACCTGGTTTACAGGACCAGGAAAGAGATACCCCTTGTTTGCTTTGTATGACTACCTGTAATGGGGGTCATCTAGTTCTGGCGAGTAGGATGTGTGCTTGCATGACTACCTGTAATGGGGGTCATCTAGTTCTGGCGAGTAGGATGTGTGCTTGCATGACTACCTGTAATGGGGGTCATCTAGTTCTGGCGAGTAGGATGTGTGCTTGCATGACTACCTGTAATGGGGGTCATCTAGTTCTGGTGAGTAGGATGTGTGTTTGTATGACTACCTGTAATGGGGGTCATCTAGTTCTGGTGAGTAGGATGTGTGCTTGGATGACTACCTGTAATGGGGGTCATCTAGTTCTGGTGAGTAGGATGTGTGCTTGTATTGGAAATTGGATATAGGAGATGGCGCTCAGTGTGCATATAGTAACAAACCCCAATATGGACTTAGATGGATAGTCTCATAAACACTTTATTATGATGATCCAAGGGTAGAGCATATTGTGAATAAAACAAGGTCAGTCCTACCGCCCCTTGTAGCCTCTGGACATTCACACCGATGGTAATGGAATCCTGTAGGAGACCGGTGGATAATGTTAGGAGCCGGTTGTCAGATGGGGTCGCAGGCAGGAGAGCTCGGTTGGTCTGATGTGCGGCCGCTTCCTCAGACCGGAGCTTCTGTGTCACACTCCCTCGGCACCCGACAAGAGCCTCGGGAGTCGCGCTTTGATGACGTCACTGCACGGGACCGAAGATCCACAGCCAGCCGGCTTAGAGGAATACTAGGATGTCAGCACGGATGGGGGACTGGTTAAGTTTGCTTCTGAAGAGCCTCCCGATCGCCACAACGACATGTTTCGCTACAATAGTAGCTTTATCAAGTTGTGGCAAGAGGCGATCGGGGGCTCTATAAAGCCGAAAAATGGGCGGGGTTAGGCACAATGGCCAATAAACTGACCCCAAGCAGCTGAATCAGAAAAAGCATTAAGAGATCAATAAATAAATAAAAAAATGGAAAAAGGGGGGAATAAAGGTGTAAAAAAATCGGGAAAAAGGTGAAAAAATTAAAAAAGCATATATAACGGTATATTGAAGGTCCAGAATGCTACAGGGGGCTAACAAGAATTAGTATATCACAACTAAATGTATACGGTTATAATACCTTTGTTGATATACATGGAACGATCTAAAAATTGATAAGATAATAAATATGTGTAAATCAATAAAAATATATATCTATATGATATTTATCTATAAAAAAAATATATATATATAAAATATATATATATATATATATATATATATATATATATATATATATATATATATATATTAAAATTAACCCGTAAGCACCTGAATCTCCATAGGTCAGCAGGCTTAAGATTAGGACATCATTATACCAGAATAAATATTACTTTAAAACATTTAAATTCTAAAATGCATCAGATAAGGCGATTTACTTCTAATTCCTCGTTGAGGCCTTGAGGCGCTAGACAATTAAATTTATAAATCCAAAATGAAAGAGTGCTTCCTGGACAAGGGGTTCCCCTTACCTCTTGTCGAGGAGGCTTTCAAAGCTCATTTGGAGCCTGAACTAACTCACAAAAGGAACCAAGTTAGCAATACGAATAGCATAAGGTTCATTACTGGTTACAATGACCAATACAGGGCGATCTCACATATTATTAAAAGGCACTTTAATATTCTTCAACTTGATAGTAGATTAGGTCCTATCTTACCCACCGCACCACAAGTCACTTTTAAAAAAGCGCGCACAATTAAGAATATTATAGCCCCCAGCAAATTAAAGGTCCAGGCCCGTGCCTCTAACGATATTAGGTTTTATTTTGACAACCGCATAGGCACTTATCAATGTAAAAAACGTGGTTGCTTAACATGCCAGATGGTAGTACAAGCATGTACTGTTATTCAAAATAGGGACGATATTTTCCACATAAAACAATTTATCACATTCGTCATATATGTGCTGAGATGTCCATGCAAGTTGATCTATGTGGGACGCACCATGCGGACATTACGAAAAAGAATAGGGGAACACCGCCGGTTCATCCATAAGGGATGTGACAAGCACAGCGTCCCACGTCACTTTTCAAAATATCACAATAAAGACTTCAAGAAACTTGAAGTTATGGCGATAGAAAGCATCCCGAAAGGAACACTAACGGAGAACGAACGTTTCTCTCTGCTATGCAAGAGAGAAACATACTGGATTTATAAATTTAATTGTCTAGCGCCTCAAGGCCTCAACGAGGAATTAGAAGTAAATCGCCTTATCTGATGCATTTTAGAATTTAAATGTTTTAAAGTAATATTTATTCTGGTATAATGATGTCCTAATCTTAAGCCTGCTGACCTATGGAGATTCAGGTGCTTACGGGTTAATTTTAATATATATATATATATATATATATATATATATATATATATTTTATATATATATATATTTTTTTTATAGATAAATATCATATAGATATATATTTTTATTGATTTACACATATTTATTATCTTATCAATTTTTAGATCGTTCCATGTATATCAACAAAGGTATTATAACCGTATACATTTAGTTGTGATATACTAATTCTTGTTAGCCCCCTGTAGCATTCTGGACCTTCAATATACCGTTATATATGCTTTTTTAATTTTTTCACCTTTTTCCCGATTTTTTTACACCTTTATTCCCCCCTTTTTCCATTTTTTTATTTATTTATTGATCTCTTAATGCTTTTTCTGATTCAGCTGCTTGGGGTCAGTTTATTGGCCATTGTGCCTAACCCCGCCCACTTTTCGGCTTTATAGAGCCCCCGATCGCCTCTTGCCACAACTTGATAAAGCTACTATTGTAGCGAAACATGTCGTTGTGGCGATCGGGAGGCTCTTCAGAAGCAAACTTAACCAGTCCCCCATCCGTGCTGACATCCTAGTATTCCTCTAAGCCGGCTGGCTGTGGATCTTCGGTCCCGTGCAGTGACGTCATCAAAGCGCGACTCCCGAGGCTCTTGTCGGGTGCCGAGGGAGTGTGACACAGAAGCTCCGGTCTGAGGAAGTGGCCGCACATCAGACCAACCGAGCTCTCCTGCCTGCGACCCCATCTGACAACCGGCTCCTAACATTATCCACCGGTCTCCTACAGGATTCCATTACCATCGGTGTGAATGTCCAGAGGCTACAAGGGGCGGTAGGACTGACCTTGTTTTATTCACAATATGCTCTACCCTTGGATCATCATAATAAAGTGTTTATGAGACTATCCATCTAAGTCCATATTGGGGTTTGTTACTATATGCACACTGAGCGCCATCTCCTATATCCAATTTCCATTACATGTTTTATGTTGTCTTACATCAGGAATTGGGCGAACAGTGTTGCTATTCCCATACATCTTCAACACATGAACTTTACAGGTTTTTGTGTATTCTCTGTGAAGGGACATTCCAGGACTTCATCATCTTGGAGTAGCGCCAGAACTTTTTGGTAATAATTGTGTGCTTGTATGACTACCTGTAATGGGGGTCATCTAGTTCTGGTGAATAGGATGTGTGCTTGTATGACTACCTGTAATGGGGGTCATCTAGTTCTGGTGAGTAGGATGTGTGCTTGGATGACTACCTGTAATGGGGGTCATCTAGTTCTGGTGAATAGGATGTGTGCTTGTATGACTACCTGTAATGGGGGTCATCTAGTTCTAGTGAGTAGGATGTGTGTTTGTATGACTACCTGTAATGGGGGTCATCTAGTTCTGGTGAGTAGGATGTGTGCTTGAATGTTGGTGAAGGAAGACACAGGAATATCTACTCACTTATGGTGGAAATTATATAAAGATTCATAATTATAAGAAGACTCCCGCTTTTTAGGAGATACTTGGGGGTTGCACCTCTGGACATTGCACTTTTACTTTATTTTATTTATTTGTATTATATTTAAAGTGACACTACATTTGTATAAGCACTTTGTATATTTTGGGAGCACGGTTATGTTAAACTGGTTTTACAACTGCAACCCTACCAAGACATGGCCGTCCACCTAAACTGACAGGCCGGGCAAGGAGAGCATTATTCAGAGAAGCAGCCAAGAGGCCCATGGTAACTCTGGAGGAGCTGCAGAGATCCACAGCTCAGGTGGGAGAATCTGTCCACAGGACAACTGTTGGTCTTGCACTCCACAAATATGGCCTTCATGGAAGAGTGGCAAGAAGAAAGCCATAAGAAGCCCTGTTTGCAGTTTGCGAGAAGCCATGTGGGGGACACAGCAAACATGTGGAAGAAGGTGCTCTGGTCAGATGAGACCAAAATTTTTTGGCCTAAAAGCAAAACGCTATGTGTGGCAGAAATCTAACACTGCACATCACAATGAACACACCATCCCCACCGTGAAACATGGTGGTGGCAGCATCATGTTGTGGGATGCTTATCTTCAGCAGGGACAGGGAAGCTGGTCAGAGTTGATGGGAAGATGGATAGAGCCAAATACAGGGCAATCTTAGAAAAAACCTGTTAGAGTCTGCAAAAGACTTGAGACTCAGGTGGAGGTTCACCTTCCAGCAGGGCAACGACCCTAAACATCCAGCCAGAGCTACAATGGAATGGTTTACATCAAAGCATATTCATGTGTTAGAATTGCCCAGTCAAAGTCCAGACCTAAATCCGATTGAGAATTTGTGGCAAGAATTGCTGTTCACAGAAGCTCTCCATCCAATCTGACAGAGCTTGAGCTATTTTGCAAAGAAGAATGGGCAAAAATGTCCCTCTCTAGAGACATCCCCAAAAAGACTTGCAGCTGTAATTGCAGGGAAAGGCGGTTCTACAAAGTATTGACTCAGGGGGGTGAATACAAATGCACGCCACACTTTTCACATATTTGTAAAGGATTAACAAACCATTTATCATTTTCCTTCAACTTCACAATTATGTGCCAATTTGTGTTGGTCTATCACATAAAATCCACCAAAAAATACATTACTTTTTTGGTTGGAACATGAAAAAATGTGGAAGATTTCAAAGGGTATGAATACTTGAAATGAAATGCACTGTATGTAAGCCCTACCAATTAATACTTTTTCAAGGCACTGTGTGTGTATATATATATATATATATATATATATATATATATATATATGAGGATTATAATCAGCGCAATCCAAAAACAAAAATCCTAAACCATAATAATAATTAAACAATAAAAGTTATTTGATCTATATATATATACATTTATAAATCAATATATATATATTATAGATCTCTATCCATCTATCTACAGGTCCTTCTCAAAAAATAAACATATTGTGATAAAGTTCATTATTTTCTGTAATGTACTGATAAACATTAGACTTTCATATATTTTAGATTCATTACAAACAACTGAAGTAGTGCAAGCCTTTTATTGTTTTAATATTGATGATTTTGGCATACAGCTCATGAAAACCCAAAATTCCTATCTCAAAAATTAGCATATCATGAAAAGGTTCTCTAAACGAGCTATTAACCTAATCATCTGAATCAACTAATTAACTCTAAACACCTGCAAAAGATTCCTGAGGCTTTTAAAAACTCCCAGCCTGGATTATTACTCAAAACCGCAATCATGGGTAAGACTGCCGACCTGACTGCTGTCCAGAAGGCCATCATTGACCTTCTCAAGCAAGAGGGTAAGACACAGAAAGAAATTTCTGAACGAATAGGCTGTTCCCAGAGTGCTGTATCAAGGCACCTCAGTGGGAAGTCTGTGGGAAAGAAAAAGTGTGGCAGAAAACGCTGCACAACGAGAAGAGGTGACCGGACCCTGAGGAAGATTGTGGCGAAGGACCGATTCCAGACCTTGGGGGACCTGCGGAAGCAGTGGACTGAGTCTGGAGTAGAAACATCTAGAGCCACCGTGTACAGGCGTGTGCAGGAAATGGGCTACAGGTGCCACATTCCCCAGGTCAAGCCACTTTTGAACCAGAAACCAGCGGTAGAAGCGCCTGACCTGGGCTACAGAGAAGCAGCACTGGACTGTTGCTCAGTGGTCCAAAGTACTTTTTTCGGATGAAAGCAAATTTTGCATGTCATTCAGAAATCAAGGTGCCAGAGTCTGGAGGAAGACTGGGGAGAGGGAAATGCCTGAAGTCCAGTGTCAAGTACCCACAGTCAGTGATGGTCTGGGGTGCCATGTCAGCTGCTGGTGTTGGTCCACTGTTTTATCAAGGGCAGGGTGAATGCAGCTAGCTATCAGGAGATTTTGGAGCACTTCATGCTTCCATCTGCTGAAAAGCTTTATGGAGATGAAGATTTCATTTTTCAGCACGACCTGGCACCTGCTCACAGTGCCAAAACCACTGGTAAATGGTTTACTGACCATGGTATTACTGTGCTCATTTGGCCTGCCAACTCTCCTGACCTGAACCCCATAGAGAATCTGTGGGATGTTGTGAAGAGAAAGTTGAGAGACGCAAGACCCAACACTCTGGATGAGCTCAAGGCCGCTATCAAAGCATCCTGGGCCTCCATAACACCTCAGCAGTGCCACAGGCTGATTGCCTCCATGCCACGCCGCATTGAAGCAGTCATTTCTGCAAAAGGATTCCCGACCAAGTATTGAGTGCATAACTGAACATAATTACTTGAAGGTTGACTTTTTTGTATTAAAAACACTTTTATTTTTATTGGTCGGATGAAATATGCTAATTTTTTGAGATAGGAATTTTGGTTTTTCATGAGCTGTATGCCAAAATCATCAATATTAAAACAATAAAAGGCTTGCACTACTTCAGTTGTGTGTAATGAATCTAAAATATATGAAAGTCTAATGTTTATCAGTACATTACAGAAAATAATGAACTTTATCACAATATGCTAATTTTTTGAGAAGGACCTGTACATTTATAAATCTATATATATATATATATATCTCAATATCTCTCTCTTTCCAGTTCACCCATCACTGTAGACTTCCAAAAATTCAGTATTACAATACAGCCAGGTCTAATATTGGCTGGCTGCGTTCCCATCACAGTTCTTCAGAGCAGAGGATTATGGGAATTCCGGCCCGATGCGGTGTGTTGGGTTCAGTGCAGATCTCTCATCAAAAACAAGAAATGTATTTATAGAGAATGAGCTCAGAACCTGTATTTGGCCTGCGTGTGCTGCCAACCACGTGGGGAATAGAAGATGTTCTGCAGGAGATGCCACCTGCTCCATGCAATATGGACAGCAGAGGAATGCACAGCCTGGCGCCATGGACGCAGCCAGCTTCCCCACACAGAAAGAATACACCACAATCTACAGAGGATGCGGCTCATTGTCCATCCACACCCAACCTCGGTCAGTTCTCCTTGCGTGACCTTGTTGGTAGATCCTATTGATCTACCAACAGCAGTGTAGTGCAAAGTGTCTGCTACCCATTCATGACCTTCAAAAGACCACCTTGGCAACAGTGATAGTCCTCATATGCCTGCCTGCCAGCGGGGGACCCCACACACCTCCACTGCACTTAAAAGCATTCAAAACACCAAGTTTGGCTGCTTCGAATGCTGTCATTTTTTTTTTTTTTTTAATCTGGCGCCTTTAACCACTTAAGGAACAGGCCTATTTCTGACATTTGTTGTTTACCAGTTAAAATCAGTATTTTTTGCCAGGAAATTACTTAAAATCCCCCAAACAGTATATATAATTTTTTAGCAAACAGGGCGGTCGTTGCAATATTTTTTGTCATGCGGTATTTGCGCAGCGGTCTTTCAAATGCAATTTTTGGGGAAAAAAACAAATTTCACTGCATTTTAAAAAAAAAAAAACTAAACAGTAAAGTTAGGCCGATTTTTTTCTATAATGTGAAAGATGAGGTTATGTCGAGTAAATAGATACCCAACATGTCATGCTTCAAAGTTGCGCACACTGGTGGAATGGCAACAAACATTGGTACTTATAAATCTCCATAGGCGACAATTTAAAAATGTCAACAGTTTAGAGTTACAGAGGAGGTCTAGGGCTCAAATTATTGATCTCATTTTAACGATCGCGGCGATACCTCACATGTGTGGTTTGAACACCGTTTACTAATGTGGGTGCGACTTGCGTATGCGCACGAACTCAGAGGGATGGTGTGCTTTAAAAAAAATGTTTTCTCTTTTCTTATTTATTTTACCTTTTATTTTTTATTTTTATACTGTCTCTTTAAAAAAAATTTTGATCACTTTTATTCCTATTACAAGGAATGTAAACATCCCTTGTAATAGAAATAAGCATGACAGGACCTCTTTATTGTGAGATCTGGGGTCAAATGACCTCACATCTCACATCTACACTAAAAAGAAAAAAAAAAAAAAAAAGTAATTATTTTTATCATGAGAAAAATTGGCGCTTTAAGGCGGTTGGGAGGAAGCTACGTATCATCTGGCTCCTGTCCTCCAAGGCCATAGAGTTGTGTGGGGGCCATCTTGTCCTCACTCGACTTCCTGCCTAGAGGGGGAGAGGACCGGATCGTTTTCTCTGCTACCGACGGCTTCGGTAAGTGGGGAAAACGACCAGGAGGCGGTGGAAGTGGGGGGGTGGAGCACCTCTCCTGCCACCCATAAAAGTGATCTTGCGGCGAATCCGCCGCTGGGACCATTTTATATAAAAGCGGACCACCCACCGTTTTAAAAAATACCTGGGTTATGGCAGCTATCTAGTATTTAAAGTAGCGATGTAAATACACAGTGGGTGGTCCGTAAGTGGTTAAGGCTCCAGTACCCGGAAGTGATGTCATGACATCACTTCCGGGTTTTTACATTGAAGTCTTCGTTCTTTGTTTGGGTCTTGGGCCAGCTGGTGGACGTGCCGGCTGGTTGCTCGGGTCTCCTGGTGAGACGGGAAACCCGGGTGAGCCGTGGAAAGCGGCGGGAGGGGGCGTTCCCTCCTGCTCTTTGTAATAACAATGGAGTGGCTGCTCAGCCGCATCAGTTGTCATTGCAAGAAAGCCAATCGTCAGCGGTACCGGGGGGATGACTCTAGCTGCAGGCATCAATCCGGTACAACCA
This sequence comes from Pelophylax lessonae, assembly GCF_965119305.1. Taxonomy (NCBI): domain Eukaryota; kingdom Metazoa; phylum Chordata; class Amphibia; order Anura; family Ranidae; genus Pelophylax; species Pelophylax lessonae. The sequence goes on along the minus strand of NC_138769.1, from coordinate 715,994,479 downwards.
CTTGAAGAAATATCGGTCATATTGGCTAGTTTGTGGCCAATACCGATACTTAAAAAAAAAAAAAAGTGAATATCGGCCACACCAATAATTGGCCAATCCCTATTTATTTATATATATATATATATATATATATATATATATATATATATACACACAGACTTTTTCTCTCAGAAAATAGGTACAGGGACTCAACCACGACACCCCCCCCCCCCCCACACGAACACACACACACGCACACACATACACACACCAAACTACATCAAATATTGGGCAGTGGGGAGGTTTTAAAGAGGCAATAAATACCAGGAGTGCATTACGTACAGAGTGCAGAGTTTGGGGGTGCATTACGTACAGAGTGCAGAGTTTGGGGGTGCATTACGTACAGAGTGCAGAGTTTGGGGGTGCGCTGCATACATAGTACAGAGTTCAGCCTTCTTCCACAGCTGCTTACCTCTGCATCCCCTATCCACATCTCACTTCCACCCCTCTTCAGCTCTCACCTCTGCATGCAACCCCCTTCCATACCCCCATTTTCTCCCCACCATCTTTCATGTCTTACTTTTGTTGCTGTATTAAGCAGAAGCACACAGCTGACTCTAGTACTTCCGCACACTGTATTTGTCTCTGCCTCTTTCACTTGCAGGGAGATCATCCACCAGGGTTGTCGGCATCTACACTGCACCCCGGGCACCTGCACTTCTTTGTCCCCATCCTGCACTCAGTGGGAGACATTTGAGAGATCAGATCTGTGGAAGCCATTGAGAGATAAGCTGTCACTTGTAAACACAGAAGCCGGACTTCTGTATTTACAAGTGATAGTGATGAGCAGGGAGCAGAGGGCCTGAGCCAAAGGTGGTGGAACTGAGTTCCACCAAGTTCCAGCCGAAAAAAAGCCCTGTATATATACACACACACACATAGTTACATAGTAGGTGAGGTTGAATAAAGACAATAGTCCATCCAGTTCAACCTGTGTAGGTGTGTGTGGCTGTAATCATCTCTCATACCCCTGAATGTTCTGATCCTTGAGATGTATGTCTAATAGTCTTTTGAAAGCCACCATACTTCCCGCAGAAACCACCTCTTGTGGTAGAGAATCCACAATCTTGTAGCCCTAACAGTAAAGAACCCCCCACGTTGCCTGAGGTTAAAACGCTTCTCCTCTAATCGCATTGTATGTCCTCGAGTCCTCATGCAATCCCTCCGATTGAATAGCTTTTTTTCTATGCCGAGATCACCGTTGAGATATTTATAAATTGCTATCGTGTCCCCTCTCAGGCGTCTCTTCTCCAGGGAGAATAAATTAAGCGATTGCAGACGCTCTTCATAATTAAGGTCCTCCAATCCTCTAATTAGTTTAGTTGCCCTTCTCTGGACTCTCTCCAGCTCCAACACATCCTTCCTGAGGACTGGCGACCAGAACTGGACAGAATACTCCAGATGCGGTCGGACCAGAGTTTTATAAAGTGGAAGGATTATAGTCTTATCTCTGGAATACATCCCTTTCTTTATGCATGCTAATATTCTGCTGGCTTTGGCAGCTGCCGCTTGACATTGCATGCTGTTGCCTAATCTATCATCAACCAAGACTCCCAGATCTTTCTCCATTTTTGATTCCCCCAAGGGTTCCCCTCCTAAAGTGTATTGTGCTTTTATGTTTTTAGTCCCCAAGTGCAAAACCTTACACTTCTCCACATTAAACCTCATTTGCCATGTCATTGCCCACTCCGTTATTTTGTCCAGGTAATTCTGTAGGATATCTGCTTCATGCTGTGCAGTTATTGCCCTGCCCAATTTTGTGTCATCTGCAAAAACTGATTTGGAACTACTGATCCCGACCTCAATGCTGTTTATGAATAAATTGAACAAGGTTGGTCCCAGGACTGAGCCCGGGCCCTGGGGCACCCCGCTTACTACCTCAGACTAGTCTGAGTATGCGCTGTTTATTACCACCCTTTGGACACGCCCTTTTAGCCAGTTTCGTATCCAAGAGCAAACCCTGCTGTCGATACCTGCAGACCTTATTTTATAAATTAAGCGCTTATGGGGAACTGTATCAAACGCCTTAGCGAAATCTAAGTACACCACATCCACTGGTCTGCCCTATCTAGCTCACAGCTCACCTCCTCGTAGAATGCTAAGAGATTGGTTTGACAAGAACGCCCATTTGTAAACCCGTGCTGATTACTGCTGATGATGTTGTTGTCTTTAGCATATATATACACATATATATATATATAATCCGGTGCACAGGTGCCACCCTGTAGCAGTAAACTACTTTAAGGCAGACCTGAACTCTTAAAGTTAAAAGTGAAGGTAAACTTCACAATTTGACCACAAATGCACACTCACGGTAATTATTCACAATTAGCGCCATAGGCCGGCCATGCTAGGAATGAGATGAATGTACCTGGAGTAGATCTTTGGCAGAGCCCCTCTTCTCCACATCCATCTCCAGACAGCGGTTCAGGAAATCCCGGAACGTCACTGACAACTTCTCTGGATTCTGCAGTTCTGGGGTTCCATTAGTTGCAATAAGATACAAAGCCTGTTTAGAGGAAATTGAGAGGCTATTAAATGGAAAAACAGTATTTACACTTTCAGAAGGCCCTGCGGGTTCAGAAAAAAAGTAGCGCCCTCCACCCCTCTCCTGAAAGGCTGTCCTTGTATGCAAAGTTATATATTCACCTAACCCTTCCAGGTATTTATTAGGTTGCAGTACTCCCCCTGATTATGCATTTATCAGCTTTTCTTTCCAGCTGGACAGCGACATCTTTGTTCAGGCATCATCCAGGGTTATCACCTACTTCAGGGGTCGGAAAACTATGACCCGCGCCACTAAATGTCAGGCCCATCAGTGCCCACGTGCACCTGGCCCATGGACATTTTCATCACTCTCCTCTTCATTGGACAGCGGCCGGTATCACAGGGTTGGATGGGGGCAGGAGCTAATTTTTCACATTAAACAGCAGGTGATTGGTTGCCGGGCGATCCTAGCAACCAATTACCAGTCTGTTAATGTGAAACGTTACCTTCAGCAGTTCCCACCCCCATCCAGCCCTGTGATACCGGCCGATCTCTGCTCTGCTGTACACCTGTGTAAGGTAGGAGAGTACTACCTACACAGTGTGTGTTTGTGTGGGGTGGGGTGCATGGGACAGAGGATACTGCTTTGGGGGGGCACAGGAAACTGCTATAGGGAGGGGGCAGAGATGACACTATAGGAGTGATGTGAAGGGGTACAGAGGACACTGTAATGGGGGGGGGACACTATTAGGGACCCCATCACCCCTGGGGACAGGGACCCCATCACCCCTGGGAACAGGGACCCCATCACCTCTGGGAACAGGGACTCCCATCACCCTGGGAACAGGGACCCCAGCTCATCTGGGGACAGGGACCCCATCACCCCTGGGGACAGGTACCCCAGCTCACCTGGGGACAGGGACCCCCTTCTCACCTGGGGACAGGAACCCCTTCTCACCTGGAGACAGGGACCCCTTCTCACCTAGAGACAGGGACCCCCTTCTCACCTGGGGACAGGGACCCCCTTCTCACCTGGGGACAGGGACCCCCTTCTCACCTGGGGACAGGGACCCCCTTCTCACCTGGGGACACGGACCCCATCTCACCTGGGGACAGGAACCCCATCTCCCCTGGGGTCGGGAACCCCATCTCCCCTGGGGTCGGGAACCCCATCTCCCCTGGGGATGGAAAACCCATCTGCCCTGGGGAAGGAAACCTCATCTGCCCTGGGGACATGGACCCCATCTCCCATAAGGGCAGGAAACCCATTTTCCCTAGGGACAGGAACCCCATCTCCAGACCATGCTGGCTGGCAGGGCTGGTGTCAGCCACCCCTGGGTGCCAGAATGGGGAAGGGTTAGTAAAATTTGAATGCCCAGCCACAGCCTCCCTCAGGGTGAACTGGCTTTGCATTAGTGTAGCACCTTAAAGTGCGGTAAACCTGTATTGTTATTATTACTATGTTAGGATTATTTTTATCCTCCTTTATTAGCAGGTGAATGAGGCCCTCCATGCATTCACATACATTGAATCCGGCCCTTAAACGGTATAAGTCTGCTGACCCCCTGATCTACTTGCTGGACTGAGATGCCAGTTCAGAGAAAATGCAATCATGTAAATCCTGGCACTTGAGCAGTTCTTTGCTGTGTTCACAAACGTCTTGTGTCTTGTTACAATTGTACAATGTTGCATTCTGATTACTGCAAGAGAGGAGACTGAGGAAATACCACCTCCTGCCTGTAGCAGATGAATGACATAATCTCAGTCTAGGCAAAGACACCGTCCTGGAGCTCAAAGGTGTCTTTTTAATGATAAAAGTTGGAGCTCTCTTTAAACAATACAGTTTCTGAATATTGACATGTAAGGAATTTATTCATGCAGACTTTTAAGGTAACTTAAGGTGGTTGTAAAGGCTGAAGGTTTTTTTTTAGCCTAAAAACCCTTTACTGTTCAGCTCCCCCTCCCCAGTACTTACCTGAGCTTGATCTCAATCCAGCAATGTGCATGAGAGCAGAAGAACTCCCCGGTCTCTGCCTCCTCATTGGCTGAGATAACAGCCTTTGGCTCCCGCTGCTCTCAATCGCAGCCAGTGAGGAGGAAGTGCGGAGTGGGGCCGCATTCTGTGTGTCTCATAGACACACAGAGGCGGCTCAGGAGCGAGCATGCACGAGTGCCCCCAGAGCAGGGAGGCAAGCATGGGAAGCTTAAAGTGTTAGTCCACCCTAAAAGTAAAATCCCTGCATCTATAGACCTCCATGATCTAACACTAACCTATCTAGCCCTGTAAAGAAGAAATCAGTATACATGCCTTTTTTGAAGCCGATCCGATCCGCTCCGCTCTCCAGTGGCAGAAGCTCTGCAGAGGACACGGCCGCCAACGGCCGTGAAATGAATGGGAAGTGACATCACCTATAGACTTACTTTGGGGCTTCCATTGTCGGATATGTCCTCTGCGCCCGCCTAGACAGTGAAGCCGCAGATGACAGCTCAGCGTGGGACTGGGTCAGATTGGCTTCAAAAAAGGAAAGTATACGGATTTTTTTTCTTTGAAGGGCTAAATAGGTTAGTGTTAGATCGTGGAGGTCTAGAGATGCAAGGATTTTAGTGTTAGGGTGGACTTATCCTTTAAGATTAGAAACATTTGAGCGGGCATCGCTTACCCACTGCTTTACAATCCTCATCTTTGTTTAACATTTTAACACCAACCCAGGTTTAAACTAAACTGGGATTTAGCCTGAAGTAGCTACTTACCCGGAGTGGATTCTCATTCAGATAAGGAGGCTCTCCTTCTATCATCTCTATAGCCATGATGCCCAGAGACCAGATGTCCACTTTAGGGCCATAAGCTTTACGAGTGACCACTTCAGGGGCCATCCAGTATGGCGTGCCAACCATTGTACTACGTTTACTCTGCTCTGGGGTGATCTGGGCACAGAAGCCAAAGTCAGCTGAAAACAAGAAGAAAAAAGAGAACAAAACACATTTAATACTTAAAGCGGAGTTCCGGGCACAGAAATGATTTTTTGCTGAACATACCCCCGGGACAGTCAGGGCTAGCACATTCCACAATGGATAGCCTCTGATCTGTCCCGGTTCGCACTTACCTTTTAGAAGAAATACTTACTTAGAAAATTTCTTCCACAGCATTTCCATCTCTGTTGTGGGCAGCTGAAGCCGGCGCGGTCCTCTTCTCTGTCTTCTTCCGCGTCTTCGTGTCCCAGAATGCACTGCACCGGCCCCTCTCGTCACTTCCGGTGCGGCGCCGCATTCCTAAACAGCTTCTGGGCATGCCCAGAAGCTGTTTAGCAGGGGAATGCGGCGTCGCCCGGAAACGACGAGCGGGGCCGGTGCCATCGCATTGATTCCTGGGAGCGATGACGTTTAGCTCCCAGGAATCATCGCGAGGCAGGAAGTGACGGGGTGAGCCGCGGCTCCGAGGGAGGAAGCAGTCATAGGTGAGTATTTACGATCTTCAATAAAAAGGTGAGTAAACAAAAAAAATAAAAATAACTATCCAATTCCTTTTCAGGTGAGCTCTTCCTAGCGGAGGGGCACAAAAAAAAAAAATTGTTTTTGTGCCCGGAACTCCGCTTTAACATTCAATACATTAAACCAAAATCTTGGTTATCATTTATCATTGTTAATGCATATCCTTTACTAACAACTAAATGACAATATTAGGTGCTTATATGCTAATGTTAGGATCGATATAAAATAACAGGTTCATTGGCTAGAATGTATTTTGTTGGCAGAAAGATGATATAAGAGCAATGCTCTCGGTATGTTTTGTTGTGCAGTCTGTAAAGAGACAGTTAAACTGGCCATAGACAGATTACAATTTGGCTGGTTCAGCAGGGACTAGACAAATTTAGATCAGTTGAAGGCCATTCTTGCTCAATAGAAGTCGATCATTTTCAGACACTGATCAGGGTATTCTGATAGCGCCAAACCCCTTTGCCAGAATACAATGTCCCATCAGGGGAGAAAGGTGTCTCCATTAACCTTTTTTGTGTGGCTGGAGGAATCCGTGGCCAGCTTAGGCCTCCTAATATTCTACAGGAGAGTTTAGGTTGCAGACAATCTAATACATTACCTCTTATAGAGTGTCTACAGTTTTTAAGCATCATTCCTAGTGTGCCTGCAGTCGACATCTCCAATAATGTTTCTACAGTCTGACCATCATACCTAGTGTGTTTGCAATCTGACCTCTCCAATGGTGTGTCTACAGTATTTGACCATCTCCCATTAGTGTGCTTACTTCCATGGCAGGTCTACAGTCTTTGACAATCTCAAAAGTGGTTTATACAACCTCTGACCATCTCCCTTAGTTTGTCTGCAGTCTTTGACCATCTCCCATTGGGTGTCCAGAGTCTTTGACCATCTCTCATAGCGTGTCTTCTGTCTTTGAACATCTCTCATAGCGTGTCTACAGTCTTTAACCATCATTCCTAGTGTGCCTGCAGTTGACATCTCCAATAATGTTTCTACAGTCTGACCATCATCCCTAGTGTGTTTGCAATCTGACCTCTCCCATGGTGTGTCTACAGTATTTGACCATCATTCCTAGCGTCTGCAGCCTTTGACCATCTCCCATTAGTGTGCTTGCTTCCATGGCAGGTCTAAAGTCTTTGACCATCTTCATAGTGGTTTCTACAACCTCTGACCATCTCCCTTAGTGTGTCTGCAGTCTTTGGCCATCTACCATTGGGTGTCCAGAGTCTTTGACCATCTCTCATAGCGTGTCTACAGTCTCTGACCATCACCCATAGCGTGTCTACAGTCTTTGATCATCTCCCATAGTGTGTCTACAGTCTTTGATCATCTCCCATAGCGAGTCTACAGTCTTTGACCATCTCCCATAGCGAGTCTACAGTCTTTGACCATCTCCCATAGCGTGTCTACAGTCTTTGACCATCTCCCATAGCGTGTCTACAGTCTTTGATCATCTCCCATAGCGTGTCTACAGTCTTTGATCATCTCCCATAGCGTGTCTACAGTCTCTGACCATCTCCCATAGCTAGTCTATAGTCTTTGATCATCTTCCATAGCGTGTCTACAGTCTTTGACTATCTCCCATAGTGTGTCTACAGTCTTTGACCATCTCCCATAGTGTGTCTAAAGTCTCTGGCCATCTCCTTCACTGTGTCTCCTACAGCATGTTTAAAGCCTTTGACCATCTCCAATAGGTGTCAGCAAGCTTTGACCACCTCCAATATGCATCTGCAGCCTTTGGCCATCTCTAACAGTGTGTTTGCAGTCTTTGACTATCTCCGATAGTATGTCTGCAGCCTTTTGAAAATGTCCTTTTGCATATCTGTAGTGTTTGAGACCTTTCTTTTGCAAAACTTCTATTGATTATGTGCGTCCCTTTGGTGATGTCAGGGGCCACAATTGAGGCCCCCTATATAAACAAAATTGACCCCCATTGGTGTAGAATGTGGTAGGAATTCTGGAAAGATACAGTTCCCAAGAGCTTCCTCAGAGCCTAATTTGGGTGGTGGCAAAGGCAGCCACATGGCCAAGATTGGTCACAAGCATCTTCTTGGGGATCAGTGCACTAAAACCTGTAAAAGATACGTACTTAGCTTGACCGATCCATCCATGCCCAGCAGGATGTTGTCGCTCTTAATATCCCGATGAATGACTTGGTTGGCGTGCAGGAATTCCAGGGCCTGCAGACACTAAAGACAGGAGAGGTGTGTTAGCTATGTACCAAGGGACAGACAATTTCTGAGACATTAAATGGACTCTGTCAGCAAACCAAATAACGAAAAATAGCTTGGTCACTAAAACAAAAAGAGCTAGACTGTAAAAGAAAAGTAATAAATGGATTTTTGTAAAATCTTACCGTAAAATCCTTTTCTCTTAGCTCATTGACAGACGTAGTCCTCGGTGATACAGCACCTTCGGGTTATGTTGCCTCCACAGGAGCAGGACTAGACAGGAAATAAAAATACTCTGGCCACACCCCAGGGGCAGTCCCCGAGGGTATATCCTCTCTCTCTCCGCCACAGCAAATCAGTTATGTCACAAGAGCAGTGCTTAGAGAATTTAACCCAACCCAACTCAAAAACAGAGGGGCGGGTACTACGTCTGTCAATGAGCTAAGAGAAAAGGATTTTACGGTAAGATTTTACAAAAATCCATTTTTCTCTATCGCTCATTGACAGACGTAGTCCTCGGTGATACAGCACCTTCGGGAAGTCCCAGAGCAGTATCACAAATGAGGGGTGGGAAAATGGAAATCAAATCCAAATCTAGAAGGCCCAACCGGTGCCAACTAGAAGTTTACAATGCTCATCCTTAATGATGAGACTCAACAAAAAAATTTTTCAACAGAAAAAAACCCTCGAGGTAGACCACCGGTCTCCTCAAATTGCGGCCTGCAGCACTTTGCGGCCAAAAGAGGCATCCGCCGATGCCATCACATCAATTTTATAAAATTTTGTAAAAGGTATGTACCGACGACCAGGTGGCCGCCTTACATACCTGGACCACTGACGCCTGATGGCGAAAGGCCCAGGAAGTACTGAGCGCTCGAGTGGAGTGCGCCCTAACAGGGAACGGAGGACTCTGACCCTTAATAGAATAAGCCTGTACCACCGTCTGTCTAATCCATTTGGCAATAGTCGCGGCAGATGCAGGCAACCCCTTTCTGGGGCCATCCGTGATCACAAAAAGTGAATCCGTCTTACGGAACGATTCCGTAGCCTTCAGGTATACCCTGATTGCCCGAACCACATCCAAGGAATGCAACGCATGTTCCCGATGATGATTGGGCTGAGGACACAAGGAAGGTAGTACAATATCTTCATTCAGATGAAAATCTGAAACCACCTTAGGAAGAAAGGATGGCTTAGGATGGAGTACTACCTTATCCCTATGAATCACCAAGTATGGGGACTGGCATGATAAAGCAGCCAGTTCTGACACCCTGCGTGCAGAAGTGATAGCCACCAAGAAGGCCACCTTCTGGGATAAAGTAAGCAAGGGAATCTCCCTGATGTTTTCAAAAGGAGGTTTCTGTAGAACCGACAAAACCAAATTAAGATCACAGGGCGGTAAGGGCGCGCGGACTGGTGGAGCCAGGTGCCGCACCCCCTGGATGAAATTCCGCACCAAGGACTTGGTAGCTAAAAGTTTCTGAAAGAAAATTGCTAATGCTGAAACTTGACCCTTGATGGTGCTCAAGGCTAGCTTCTGCTCAACCCCTTTTTGCAAAAAGGCCAATATTCTAGTCACCGAATAGGTACGTGGAGGAAATCCTAAAGATTCGCACCACGCGATATAAGTCTTCCATGTGTGATAATAGACTCTGCTGGAAGTCGCTTTCCTTGCTTTAATAAGGGTAGGAATGACTGAAGCTGACAACCCTCTGTCCTTCAGTACTTGGGTCTCAATGGCCAGGCCATTAAAACCAGCGACTGTAAAGCACAATGGTAGATTGGTCCTCGAGACCGCAGATACTCCCTGAGACGCAGTTCCCACGGAACGTCCGCGACTAGCAAGTCCAAGTCGGCCAGGCCGGCTTGACGAGGCCAGCCTAGAATTTCTAGGACCACTGGCACTGACGAGATCTGAACCAGGCGTCCCTAGAGCTATCTGGCCCCGACCATCCGACAAAGTCTGGTCGTTTTCTGTTCCCACACATTTATCAGACACCTGATTCCTATCAGGAACGGTGATCTCTCCTGGTTGAATCTCAGGGACCGAAGTCACCCGGCTAGAGGCTTCTTGGTCTGTCTGGTCAACCAGATCCGATTCCTGTGGGGAATTGAGACTAATTTTAGGAAAAGGTAAAGGAAAAGATCTATTCAGGGAACAGTGACTACCGCTCCCTGTAGTACTTAAATGTTGGAAGGGAAGAATCGCACCGGTAGTAGTAGTCGATGCTCGATCTAATGTCCTGAATACCGGTGAAAACGTCCCCCCACCCTCAACCCGGGTGGGGGCGCACCTTCAGGCTGTGTAATCCTTTGCTTCGGGTTTGGCTGAGTCGGTCCTCTGTTTGTCCGACCAGCCTTTCTTGAACCCTCCTGGAGGAGTCTTGCCTTTCCCGCTTGTTCCAGCCGGGCGTGCGAACCCTTTATGGGCGGTAAAGAAAGGTCCTCGCTTGTTGCGAGGTCCCTTAGCTTTAGCAGCCTGTGGCAAGAAAGTGCTCTTGCCCCCAGTGGCGTCCTTAATAATTTCATCTAGGGTGGCCCCAAATAGGCGATTCCCCTGAAAGGGGAGATTCGTCAAGGTCTTTTTGGAACCTAGGTCAGCTGACCAGCATTTTAACCACAGCACACATCTGAGGATTACCGCTGACATAGATGCATGCCCTAATAGGGGGGTAGCATCCAAGGCTGCGTCACAGATAAACTGTAGCCCTTGTATAATCTGTTCCATCAAATCAGATGTTCCCTGGGGGATATCTTTTCCCCTTAGGTTTTGGCGTACCACTCTCGCCCATTCCGTTAGTGTCTGGGAAACTAGACCAATAACAATTACTGGTCTAAATGCTGACCCTATCAGGGAGAAGATAGTGCGGGACTCCGCTTCCATCTTTCGATCCACCGGATCCTTAAAGGACGAAGTGTCCTCCACTGGGATAACCGTGGCTTTATTCAGCCTGGAAATAGGTGGATCCACCACTGGTGGTACCGTCCATTTCTTAATGAGGGATTCCTCAAACGGATAGCGTCTAGCAATACGCTTGGAAATAGTAAAGGTACGCTTAGAATGCTCCCATTCTCCTTTAATTTTATTACCAAAACACTTGGGTACAGGAAAAACCTTCACCGTTTTAATGGGCTTGTTAGTACCAAAGGGAATCTCTGTTTCAGTTGCCTCTGCCGGTGAAACCTCAAGTCTTAAGGTTTCCCGCACCGCCACAACTAGTGCGTCCACCAATGCTTCTTCCTGAATTATAGCGGGAGAAAGAACGTCCTCCTCACTGTCTGAGGGAGCTTTACCTGAGATAACAGCCCTTGCAGAGGGACCTGCAGCTGCAGTGACCATCTCTGAATCTGAGTCAGAGGTGTCAGATAATATAGGGGTAGGCGGGGGTCGCTTTCTTGACCCCCGTCCCTGACAGGCTGCCTCCACCCGAGCCACCAAAGACTCCAAAACTGCTGTAAATGCATCCATACTCTGTGCACCGGCGGGTCCCGTGGCCCCCTCGAGGGAAACAGGTGGGGGTATTTGTGTGGCAGGGTCCATGATTATTCCAGTAATTTCCCGGAAAATACAATTCAAATTTAAATAAAAAACTTTTTTTTTTTTTTTCAGACCCCCAGCGCCACAAAAGCCCCTCAGTGTTAACTGCTAGGGATCCCTATCGATCGAGAGAGAGAGAGAGATAGACCCCCAGGCTCACCACTTGATGCTCAGAGTTCACTGCAACAGGTTACAGCGCTGTGTTCACAAACAGGAAGTCTTTTGGCTGGCTGCCCAGGAAGAAAGGAGGCGGCTCCGCCCCTCTGCACGCCTTCCGGCGCCTCCCCTAGCTCCACGAGGTGTTTGGATCACCTCAAACATGGCCGCCCCCATGCTGGAGACACGAGGCTACGCCAAAATGGCGGCCTCGTGCGATCTAGCAAACAATGGCGGCGGTTAGTACCGAATAGCGGCGTGACTGCAGAGCATCACAACACCTTCTCTACATGGGGATTTAGCCTGGTCGGCGGTACCGGCCCTGGCGGACCGCATGGCCGTTCGGAAGGCCTGCTATCGCTGGAGACTTGACTAGGAAAGCAGTCTACATGTCCGTGGCTACTGACTGGTAGGATACTTATATTATCACAGTAAGATACCCATACTGCCACTAATTACAAAGAAAAGAGAAAATGAATGGTACAACAAAACGTTGTCCAAGCATCTGTTGGCGGACTTTATGGGCACATACTGAGTGAACACACTTATTGATTTAAAAAAATTACTTTAATAGTTAAGAAAGTTTTAAAAGAAAACAAAAAGCACTATGCAAATGTTGACATATATATAGTTTCTTATACATTCAAAGTTGATATGCAGGCATTCTTGGCAATAGGTGAGGATTGTGGTTGTTATACCAATCTGATATAGTCAACGCGTTTCGCATTTGCGCTTCATCAGGACCTCAGATGATAAAATGACCTCCTCAAGATGCAGTGCACGATACCGTACGACCGGGGGCTGAGCTCAATGGCTGAGCACCTCAGACCACGACCACCTTGAACTATATTTGATGGATATGGGAACAGGTAGGACGGCTGGATGGAGAATGATATGTGGATCGCCTGAGCGTCTTACACAAATGACTTGTATTCTTATACATCAGACAAAAAGATGTCACTGTTATAGATAGTCTCTGATATCTTGTTATTCTAGGAAATTGGGTAGACTCTCATCCAACTGGTAGTAGTAAAACAGATCGATTTGTGATGCTATTACGTCCACATTCATATTCCAGCCTCCTGAGGCGGCTGGAATATGAATGTGGACGTAATAGCATCACAAATCGATCTGTTTTACTACTACCAGTTGGATGAGAGTCTACCCAATTTCCTAGAATAACAAGATATCAGAGACTATCTATAACAGTGACATCTTTTTGTCTGATGTATAAGAATACAAGTCATTTGTGTAAGACGCTCAGGCGATCCACATATCATTCTCCATCCAGCCGTCCTACCTGTTCCCATATCCATCAAATATAGTTCAAGGTGGTCGTGGTCTGAGGTGCTCAGCCATTGAGCTCAGCCCCCGGTCGTACGGTATCGTGCACTGCATCTTGAGGAGGTCATTTTATCATCTGAGGTCCTGATGAAGCGCAAATGCGAAACGCGTTGACTATATCAGATTGGTATAACAACCACAATCCTCACCTATTGCCAAGAATGCCTGCATATCAACTTTGAATGTATAAGAAACTATATATATGTCAACATTTGCATAGTGCTTTTTGTTTTCTTTTAAAACTTTCTTAACTATTAAAGTAATTTTTTTAAATCAATAAGTGTGTTCACTCAGTATGTGCCCATAAAGTCCGCCAACAGATGCTTGGACAACGTTTTGTTGTACCATTCATTTTCTCTTTTCTTTGTATATTACTAGGATTATGGCACCTAAGGGGTAGCTCTTAATTTATATCTGCCACTAATTACAATCTTTTTAACATGTTTACAATTAGATTGTCAGCTCCCAAACCAAGCCTCCTGGCTTTTTGCACATAAAATCACACTCAAAGTAGGGGGATCTGTGCCATGTTATAGGATAGAGGGGGAACTCATCCTTACCATACAGAGAGGGGCCCGCGTTCACCACAAGACCCGTCAGGGGAAAAGGGGGAACATGCTACTCACCATACCGGAACCAGGCGGGCACCAACTCCTGACAGTACCCCTCTCCACCGGGGCGGGAGGGCTGTCGACCAATATGGACGCCGTGACTCATGGTCCTTGGCGTTTCAGCGAGATGTTTAACTCGCGGGGTCAGTCCCTCCAGTGGGACTATGTCGCGGCCGACCCAGCGCGGAGCTATGGCCTGCACGCGCTCGTAGGCTGAACTGGGGTGACCACTGGATCTCAACATCCAGCCCGTCGCCCAGTTCAGCTTTCTTGCTTGAAGATCTCACAGGAACACTGGAGAAAAAAGCTGTCTAAAAAATCTTTTTAAGAAAAAAATCCTGCCAGGACCGAAGATCCCAGCAAGGTATCTAGGTCCTTACTCCTGACTAGACAGAAAAAAACTGATTTGCTGTGGCGGAGAGAGAGAGGATATACCCTCGGGGACTGCCCCTGGGGTGTGGCCAGAGTATTTTTATTTCCTGTCTAGTCCTGCTCCTGTGGAGGCAACATAACCCGAAGGTGCTGTATCACCGAGGACTACGTCTGTCAATGAGCGATAGAGAAAATACTTTTCGACTCTGACCTTCATGCTGCTGAAGCAGTATGGTGGTGATTACTTCTCTGCACACAGTTGCTCCTTCCATAACAGTCTATTTACCTCTCTGCATACAGCTGCAATCTGTCCTTCATCCATAAGAGTTTCTGTCACCACATCGGTGAGTGAGCCACCAGCCAGGTATTCCATCACGACCCATAACTCATCCCCAACCAAGTAACTGCAAGGACCAAGGTCACATTAGTCACGTTAGATTAAGGTGAAAGACTTCATTTTTTAAAAATTATTTTTATTATACAGGATTTACCGTATATAGCGCCAACAGTTTTTGCAGCACTTTACAACACAAGGGCATACGGTACAGTTACAATACAGGAAGAATCAGATGGCCCTGTTCATTAGAGCTTACAATCTAAGACAGAGGGTCAAGTGATACAAAATGTAATAAATGTGGGCTATGAGAAGAAAATAAAAGTATATTTGTTAGGTGGAGGCAGAATAGGCTTCTATGAAGAGAGAATTTTTCGGAAATGGCCTAACAGCCCATTCACACTGCCGCAAGAGGATTTTGTGGGGCGACCTGTGAAGTGCACCGCGACCTCGGCGCTACTTGCACGGACTTCATATAATTGAAGTCAATGCAAGTTGCCTCCAGGTCGCCCCAAAGTAGTACAGGACCCTTTTTCTAAGTCGCTCCTATTAGAACGGATCCTGTACTATTCAATGGCGAGCGACCGACTGCGACTTGTCAGGCGACCAAGTCGCCTGACAAGTCGTGCTACTGTGAATGGACCCTTAAAGTTGATAGAGTTGGAGATAGTCTGACAGATTAGGGTAGGGAATTCCAAAGGATATGAGAGGCTCGGGAGAAGTCCTAGAGGTGAGCATGGGAGGAGGTGACAAGGGAGCTAGAGAACAGGAGGTCTTGTGAGGAAAGAAAAGGACGATTTGGTTGGTATTTTGAGAATAGCTTAGTGATGTAGCTGGGGGCTAAGTTGTGGGTGACTTTGAAAGTTATTGTTAGTGTTTTGAATTTAATTTGTTGGGTGAGTGGAAGGCAGTGGGATTGGCAGAAAGGAGTAGCAGACATGGAGTGGTTGGCAAGGTGGATGAGCCTGGCGGCAGTATTCATGATGGACTGAAGGGAGGATTGCCTATTTAATCCAATGAGGAGGGTGTTGCAGTAGTTGGGGCGAGAGATAACCAGAGAGTGAATCAGGAGCCTTGTGGTGTCATTGGTTAGGAAGGGATGCATTTTGGAGATGTTGGCGATTGAGGCGGCAAGCCTTGAAAAGTGATTGGATGTGGGGCCAAAAGGAGAATTCAGTCCAGGATAACACCAAGCACCCTGGCATCGTGGGGATGGACTGATAGTTGTGCCATTGACCTTGACAGAGAAGGCAAAGGAAGGGGCACATGGCGGAGGAAATATTATGAGCTTGGTTTTGGACAAGTTGAGTTTGAGGAAGTGGTGGGACATCCAGGCTGATATGTCTGTTAGTAAGTTAGTGATGCGTTTATGTATTGCATAAAATATTACTCATTATGATCACAATATAAAATATTTACATTCATGTGCAGGGCTCCAGCATCTCTCATTCACCCCGGACTCACCTGTCCAGGTAGTTGACAATGTTCGGGTTCTTGTTTTGCCTCATTACAAGGATCTCATTGATAATTAACTCCTTCTTCGGCTGCTGCTGCAGATTCATCTGTTTTATAGCCACCTACAAGGAGAACACAAGGATCTATGAAACGCTCCAAGCTTAGTTTCAGATACAACAGTCTTTTCAGAGTTACCGAAGGCTGGCCATACACAGTGCAAATTTCTTTCCTGCAACCACGAGTTGCAAGAAAGAAATGCACTCGATTCCCCCATCAACACAGACAGTGTTGATGGGGGAATCCCTCCTGCCAAGCAAATGTTTGCTTCTGGCGGGGAGGCACGAGAAGCCGTCTCCACGGTGAGAATTTTTTTTAGCAATTTTGTATGGACTAAAAATATAGTAATGTATTATATACTGTATATATATATATATATATATATATATATATTTATTAGGGATTGACCGATATATGGAGGGCCGATATGCACTTTCCCTGATATATTGGAATTGGCCACCAAGGTGACCGATATTGCCGATATTTAGGGAAAGTGCTGTACCGGAGTGATGTCTGCAGCTAGAGGCATCACCCCGGTACCGGCGTCCATAGCCGACGGTCGGCTGACTTGTGATGACAACCGATGCGGCCCCTCCCACCGCCTTCAGGAGACCCGGGGAACCAGCCTGCACGGCCGCCGAAGACACGATCAAAGCCGCAGTCTCCATGCAAAAATCCAGAAGTGATGTCATGACTGGTGCCAGATTCAAAAAATGACAGCATTCAAAACAGCCAAACTTGGCGTTTTGAATGCTTTTAAGTGCAGAGGAGGGGTTTGGGGTCTTTTAGACCCCCAGATCCCTCCACAAGAGTACCTGTCAAAGAAACAAAAAATGTTTTTTAAATGTACGAAAATATCAGCCCATTTCGGAACGATAAAATGAAAATCCTATATCGGTCGATCACGAATATATATATATACATACAGTATCTCACATTCTCACACCCCTGACATTTTTGTAAATATTTTATTCAATCTTTTCATGTGACAACACTGAAGAAATGACACTTTGCTACAATGTAAAGTAGTGAGTGTACAGCTTGTATAACCATGTAAATTTGCTGTCCCCTCAAAATAACTCAACACACAGCCATTAATGTCTAAACCGCTGGAAACAAAAGTGGGTACACCCCTAAGTGAAAATGACCAAATTGGGCCCAATTAGCCATTTTCCCTCCCCGGTGTCATGTGACTCGCTAGTGTTACAAGGTCTCAGGTGTGAATGGGGAGCAGGTGTGTTAAATTTGGTGTTATCGCTCTCACTCTCACATACTGGTCACTGGAAGTTCAACATGGCACCTCATGGCAAAGAACTCTATGAGAATCTGAAAAAAAGAATTGTTGCTCTACATAAAGATGGTCTAAGCTATAAGAAGATTGCCAAGACCCTGAAACTGAGCTACAGCATGGTGGCCAAGACCATACAGTGGTTTAACAGGACAGGTTCCACTCAAAACAGGTCTCGCCATGGTCAACCAAAGAAGTTGAAGGCACGTACTCAGAGTCATATTCAGAGGTTGTCTTTGGGAAATAGATGTATGAGTGCTGCCAGCATTGCTGCAGAGGTTGAAGGGGTGGGGGGTCAGCCTGTCAGTGCTCAGACCATACACTGCACACTGCATCAAATCAGTCTGCATTGCTGTTGTCCCAGAAGGAAGCCTCTTCTAAAGATGATGAACAAGAAAGCCTGCAAACAGTTTGCTGAAGACAAGCAGACTAAGGACATGGATTACTGGAACCATGTCCTGTGGTCTGATGAGACCAAGATAAACGTATTTGGTTCAGATGGTGTCAGGCGTGTGTGGCGGCAACCAGGTGAGGAGTACAAAGACAAGTGTGTCTTGCCTACAGCCAAGCATGGTGGTGGGAGTGTCTTGGTCTGGGGGTGCATGAGTGCTGCCGACACTGGGGATCTACAGTTCATTGAGGGAACCATGAATGCCAACATGTACTGTGACATACTGAATCAGAGCGTGATCCCCTCCCTTCATAGACTGGGTCGCAGGGCAGTATTCCAACATGATAACAACCCCAAACACACCTCCAAGACGACCACTGCCTTGCTAAATAAGCTAAGGGTAAAGGTGATGGACTGGCCAAGCATGTCTCCAGACCTAAACCCTATTGAGCATCTGTGGGGCATCCCCAAATGGAAGGTGGAGGAGCGCAAGGTCTCTAACATCCACCAGATCTGTGATGTCATCATGAAGGAGTGGAAGAGGACTCCAGTGGCAACCTGTGAAGCTCTGGTGAACTCCATGCCCGAGAGGGTTAAGGCAGTGCTGGAAAATAATGGTGTTCACACAAAATATTGACACTTTGGGCCCAATTTAGACATTTTCACTTGTGTGGGTGTACTCACTTTTGTTGCCAGTGGTTTAGACATTAATGGCTGTGTGTTGGGTTATTTTGAGGGGACAGCAAATTTACACTGTTATACAAGCTGTACACTCACTACTTTTCATGTGACAACACTGAAGAAATGGCACTTTGCTACTTTTCGGGCACTTCCTCTAACTTCTTGCTGCATCTCTGACAGGAAGTGAAGGAAAGTTTCCCCTAATGGGCACCCGCCCACAATGCCAAAACTCCCAATACCTGGTCACATGATTATGGTACCACTTGATTGCCAAGCAAAAACGCCTGACCTAAACCCCATAGAGCAGGGATCTCCAAACTTTCTAAACAAGGGGCCAGTTTATCATCTTTCAGACTTCATGGGGGCTGAACTGTGGCCAGCGTGAGTGGAAATCTTTCCTGGCTTCGGTGGGAGTAAACATCACATTTGGTATTAGGGAGAGAAATAGTGCCCCAATACTGGTATCATTGGGAGGAATAGCACCCCATTGTTGGTGTCAGTGGGAGAAATGATGCCCCATTGTTGATGGCAGTTGGCAGAATACTGTCTCATATCAGTGGGAGGAATAATGAGTGCCCCAAGGGCCAGATAAAGGCAAGCAATGGGCCGCATCTGGCCCCCAGGCGGCAGTTTGGAGACCACTGCCATAGAGAATCTGTGGGGTATTGTCAAGAGGAAGATAAGAGACACCAAACCCAACAATGCAGATGAGCTGAAGGCCGCCATCAATGCAACCTGGACTTCCTCAGCAGTGCCACAGGCTGATCGCCTCCATGCCATGCCACATTGATGCAGTAATTCATGCAAAAGGAGCCCCGACTAAGTATTGAGTGCATACTATACTGTACATGGACAGACTTTCACTAAGCCAACATTTCTGTATTAAAAAAACTCTTTTTATTGGTCTCATGTAATATTCTAATTTTCTGAGATACTGAATTTTGGGTTTTCATTAGCTGTAAGCCATAATAATCAAAATTAAAAGAAAGAAATGCTTGAAATATTCACTCTTTGAATTGAAATACTGAAATAAATGAACTTTTTGATGATATTCTAATTTTAGTGTGTGTGTGTGTGTGTGTGTGTGTGTGTGTGTGTGTGTGTGTGTGTGTGTGTATATATATATACACACAAACAGTATCTCACAAAAGTGAGTACACCCCTCACATTTTTGTAAGTATTTTATTATATCTATATATACATATATGTGTGTGTATATTTATTTATTTATTTCAGGGACTTATATAGCGCTCTCAATTTACGCAGTGCTTTACATATACATTGTACATTCACATCAGTCCCTGCCCTCAAGGAGCTTGCAATCTAATGTCCCTAACTCACATACATACACAGTAGGGCCAATTTCATACAGGATCCAATTAACCTACCAGCATGTCTTTGGAGTGTGGGAGGAAACCGGGTTTCCCCGGAGGAAACCCACGCAGGCACAGGGAGAACATGCAAACTCCAGGCAGGTAGTGTCATGGTTGGGATTCAAACCAGCGACCCTCTTGCTGCTAGGTGAAAGTGCTAACCACTACACCACTGTGCCGCTGTGTGTGTGTGTGTGTGTGTGTGTGTGTGTGTGTGTGTGTGTGTGTGTGTGTACACACACACACACAGTATCTCACAAAAGTGAGTACACCCCTCACATGTTTGTAAATATTTTAATATATATATATATTTTTTTTTTTTTTGAGCTGCACAGTACTTTAATTTTCAGCGAGTCCAGCACACACAATCCAGAACAGTTTACCTCCTGACCGGTGGCCACTTCCACTGCAATGTAGACGGTCCCGGATGCCCTGCGTGCGAAAGACAACATTCCACGTTATTCACATTTATATACACAGAGCCCAGCCACCATCCACATCAGTCCATACAGCCCCATGTCTCATCACATACAGTCAGGGGAGGACTTTGGATGATTTGGAATTAATTAATGATGTTTTTTTTTATTGTTACAAGTTAAATCTGGATCATCCCGAAGGAAGCCTGTAAAAACATGCACATACAAACTCCATGTGGATAGCAGCATTGGTAGGAACTGAATCTACTACCCCAACCCCATCGGGCCGCAGAGCAGATGGCTTTTTTTTTTTTTTTTATTGTGCGCCTACTTGCAGGCAGATTCTGCAGCAATTTGAAAACCTCCCACTGCAATAACGAGTGCCTCCACCAATTTAAGCTGACTAGGTGAAATAGAACCCTTAGATTGTAAGCTCCTTGGGGCAGAAAGGATGTGACTGTACGGCTCTGCGTAATTTGTCAGCACTAAATAAATACCTGTAATAAATAAATGTGTTGTAAAGTTACTAGAATGCCCACGTTATCTCTGATAGTCCTGCGACGTGCTTCTGGGCAGAACGGGCAGCCCTGCGGCATTCTGGCGGACGCCATATGTGCCCAGGTTGAGAGCTGTCCAACAGGAAGACAAAAGGAACATTCATGCTGAGAGTGTAAGCAGTGGCATTCCCCGGCTGTGAGCGAATACATGTCTACCAGCCCGTGACCGGTTTGCAGGAATTTGCATGCAGGCTCTGTGCCAAGGGAGCTTTTAAAGGTAACAAGTGATTGACCCCCTCCTTCCCGGTGACAGCACAGACACTGCGGATCCTGGGAGCGAAGATCGCGCTGGGTGTGTGTGCGCGCTAAATAAAAATCCAAATGAGAGCGATGATGTGCCGGCTTCAGAGTGGGAAGTCACACCTCGTTATAGGGCACGCTAATTGAGTGAGAGGATTAACGCTGCCCGCTCTGCCAAGAAAGTCTACCGCTGGTTTTTAAATAAGCCACGTTCACTAAAAGGGAAAGTATTCCACATTTTCACTGAGCAGGTGTGCCAGTTATTATTGTAATATTCACCCGACAAGGTCAGTCCACCCATAAGTGAGGTTTAAGTTATAGGTGGGGCCAGATGGGCCGAGTCAGTCCCGAACTTCTTATGTGTCCTCAATACTTCAATAGAACTCTTCTCCCACCCACCTAAAAAGTTTTGGGTCTTCCCACCCACTTTTAGTTTTTTTTCAATTCCGTCTGTTACATTCTCTATAATATAAAATTAATTACAGTGGTGATGGTGGGAACCCCTCATAATGGGTACAGCAGGAGTACAGACCCAGGGGCTCTGCACAGGGATGGTGGGAACTCCTCATAATGGGCACAGCAGGTGTACAGACCCAGGGGCTCTGCACAGGGATGTTGGGAACCCCTCATAATGGGCACAGCAGGTGTACAGACCTGGGAACTCAGCACAGGGATTGTGGGAACCCCTCATAATGGGCACAGCAGGTGTACAGACCTGGGAACTCAGCACAGGGATTGTGGGAACCCCTCATAATGGGCGCAGCAGGTGTACAGACCCGGGAACTCAGCACAGGGATGGTGAGAACCCTTCATAATGGGCACAGCAGGTGTACAGACCCGGGAACGTACCACATGGATGGTGGGAACCCTTCATAATGGGCACAGCAGGTGTACAGACCTGGGAACTAAGCACAGGGATGGTGGGAACCCCTTATTATGGACACAACAGGTGTACAGACCCAGGAACTCAGCACAGGGATGATGGGAACCCCTCATAATGTGAAGATTTCAGGAGATATCCAACAACATTTGCCAGTAAATGAAGGCCTATTTTTCCTGAAATTAATAAAGTATTATCTACCTGGATGCACTAAGTAGTTACAATGATGTGTACAATTTTACTAACAAGTTACAAAAGGGCATTCAGGTTATAGGATTTGTTTTACCTTCAGACATTTAGACCCCATTCAGACAGGGGCGACACGAATTGCTGGGGCGACCTGTGAAGTCGCGGTGCACAGCGTGCACCGCAACCTCGGCGCGACTTGCACAGACTTCATATAATTGAAGTCAATGCAAGTCGCCTCCAGGTCGCCCCAAAGTAGTACAGGACCCTTTTTCTAAGTCGGAGCGACTTGTGTCGCTCCTATTAGAACGGGTCCTGTGGTAATCAATGGCAGGCGACCGACCGCGACTTGTCAGGCGACCAAGTCGCCTGACAAGTCGCGCTAGTGTGAATGGGGTCTTAGGGGTTATGAAGGGGGCTGAGGGGTTATATTCACTATAACAAAGTGCACTAACAAAGGGTTAAAGATCCTAAGGGTGGTACATTGTATGTTAATACACTTTACAGCTAATCTGTCCTTCACGTCTACCTACAGTATCTCACAAAAGTCAGTACACCCCTCACATTTTTGTAAATATTTTATTATATCTTTTCATGTGACAACACTGAAGAAATGACACTTTGCTACAATGTAAAGTAGTGAGTGTACAGCTTGTATAACAGTGTAAATTTGCTGTCCCCTCAAAATAACTCAACACACAGCCATTAATGTCTAAACCGCTGGCAACAAAAGTGAGTACACCCCAGTGAAAATGTCCAAATTGTGCCCATTTAACCATTTTCCCTCCCCAGTGTCATGTGACTCATTAGTGTTACAAGGTCTCAGGTGTGAATGGGGAGCAGGTGTGTGGTAAATTTGGTGTTATCGCTCTCACTCTCTCATGCTGGTCACTGGAAGTTCAACATGGCCCCTCATGGCAAAGAGCTCTCTGAGGATCTGAAAAAAAGAATCATTGCTCTACATAAAGATGGTCTAGGCTATAAGAAGATTGCCAAGACCCTGAAACTGAGCTGCAGCACGGTGGCCAAGGCCATACAGCGGTTTAACAGGACAGGTTCCACTCAGAACAGGCCTCTCCATGGTCTACCAAAGAAGTTGAGTGCACATGCTCAGCGTCATATCCAGAGGCTGTCTTTGGGAAATAGACGTATGAGTGCTGCCAGCATTGCTGCAGAGGTTGAAGGGGTGGGGGGTCAGCCTGTCAGTGCTCAGACCATACGCCGCACACTGCATCAAGTTGGTATGCATGGCTGTCATCTCAGAAGGAAGCCTCTTCTAAAGATGATGCTCAGGAAAGCCTGCAAACAGTTTGTTGAAGACAAGCAGACTAAGGACATGGATTACTGGAACCATGCCCTGTGGTCTGATGAGACCAAGATGAACTCATTTGGTTCAGATGGTGTCAAACGTGTGTGGCGGCAACCAGGTGAGGAGTACAAAGACAAGTGTGTCTTGCCTACAGTCAAGCATGGTGGTGGGAGTGCCATGGTCTGGGGCTGCATGAGTGCTGCCGGCACTGGGGAGCTACAGTTTATTGAGGGAACCATGAATGCCAACATGTACTGTGACATACTGAAGCAGAGCATGATCCCCTCCCTTCAGAGACTGGGCTGCAGGGCAGTATTCCAACATGAAGCATCAAATACACCTCCAAGATGACCACTGCCTTGCTAAAGAAGCTGAGGGTAAAGGTGATGGACTGGCCAAGCATGTCTCCAGACCTAAACCCTATTGAGCATCTGTGGGGCATCCTCAAACGGAAGGTGGAGGAGCGCAAGGTCTCTAACATCCACCAGCTTTGTGATGTCATCATGGAGGAGTGGAAGAGGACTCCAGTGGTAACCTGTGAAGCTCTGGTGAACTCCATGCCCAAGAGGGCTAAGGCAGTGCTGGAAAATAATGGTGGCCACACAAAATATTGACACTTTGGGCCCAATTCGGACATTTTCACTTAGGGGTGTACTCACTTTTGTTGCCAGCGGTTTAATGGCTGTGTGTTGAGTTATTTTGAGGGGACAGCAAATTTACACTGTTATATAAGCTGTACACTCACTACTTTACATTGTAGCAAAGTGTCATTTCTTCAGTGTTGTCATATGAAAAGATAGAATAAAATATTTACAAAAATGTGAGGGGTGTACTTACTTTTGTGAGATACTGTAAATAAGCACATCGCAGGCTGTTCTGAACAATACATACTACCGATAGAGTCCTATGTACAATCCTGTTCCAAAAAGACAACTAAAAATGTAAGGTTTATATTTATTTTATATTTAGGTATGCTGTGTGAATGTGAACAGTGTGGGGGGGGGGACCTCAAATTTGGCTTCATAGGTAGAAATCCACTTTAACCGCTTAGTGACCGCCCATGTACATCTACTATGGCATGGCGGCTGTGCGCTGAATCATGTATCTGGTACATAATCAGTGCTTCCGGGTAAAGCGTGTGCTGTAATTGGTTACAGCAAAAGCCAATCAGCAGGTCCCAGCCTATGACTGATCCGCTCCATCATTCACATAAGAGAGATCTGTGTTGGTAAACAACGATCTTGCTGTTTTTTTTTTGTTACCTGCAAAGATTGCTTAGTAAGAGCCGGTTCACACTAATCCGACTCAATATTTTTAGGAAAAGTTTGCTGGAGATAGATTTTACAAGCACCACATCCCTAAATAGTAGTAAGAATAAATATAGGATTTTGTTGTGGGACTTTTAAGGTGCGGACATATCAATAAATGATGGAGAAAAAATAATTATTTTTACAAATTTTATTCAAAACCTATAACAAACAGTGTTTTTTTCATAAAAACCATATAAAAAGATAAAATAAATAACTATTTAGCGCCTGCTCAGCATGTTTCGCCATTTATCGATAGCTTCTTCAGGACACTGACGAGCATCTTTAATAAGTTATTTTTCTCTATAAGAGACTAAATTTGTGCCCGATTTGGAATGAGCCAAGATGGAAGAGCCTCTTAATCATGGAACCCAAGGATATGGTCCTTCATTATGCATCCGATGCGTCACAGAGGGGGGAGGGGCCAAGCCAATTGTTTTTTAAATTTGACATAATGAGTCTGTTTATGATGAAAATATAGCCTCCAACCTGATTGGAAGAATACAGGGGGGCTCAATTGTCTCTATATATGTGTTCTTTACTTTGAAGCTTTCATATAGGTTTAATAAGACTTAGGTGAAATGTAAGGAAAGATATAGATTTTTGAAAAAAAATCCCTAGGTATCCAATCAAATAACAACAGAAGTTGTTATTGACCTGTAGCGATCCTCCCGTCCATGGAGCAGTCACAATCAGATTGTGACTTGCATTGACTTCTATTAT